>NC_086179.1:90848490-91151520 GCF_023053635.1 Elgaria multicarinata webbii | reverse complement strand
GGACAAACATGTAGAAATTAATAATTTGGCAACCCGTGACCTTTAGTCATGCAACTTTCTGACGTACGATTTGAAGGCTTTAGACCGCCACCTTCCAATTGCCTGAATCCTGTCAGTGGAAAAGCTTATGGCAGCTGCCGTTGATGCTGCCCCTATCCGAAACGAATAGGTGCCAAACTTTACATTGTGCAAGCCCAAGGCTAACAAGGCCTTCTTAGACACCGCCCAAAATTGGAATTTAGTTAAGGGTGCATTATCGTGATGACAAAACAAAGGGCCAGGCCTGTCCCCTCGAATGGTCAAATATTTGGACAAAGCCCTCACAGGGCACAATTCTTCCATGCTAGCCTTGGATAATGAAATATGGGTTCCTACCCCTTCCTGATCTGTTTTGGACAGCCGAAGATGTAAGAGCACCGATTGAGGAGATATCTGAATGTCAGCAACCTGAAAAGCCTGATTTGAACGATCAAATTTAGATGAAAGAAAATGTTCCAAAACCCTAAATGCTCTAAAAAACACAGTTAAGGAAGCTGCATGAAAAAGGGTTTCTTAAAATGGGGAGTTACAAATACGTTGCCACTGTGCTCTGAGTCCTATTAAAATGTTTGGAGTAATTGGGGCTCTATGATCCACTACCTTTGGTGATTTTCTGGCCCATCCCTTGAGAGCACACCGTATTCTAAAGTCAGAAGTGTTATCCAAGGTCCCCCATAATTTCGCCATAGAAGCCAATGCAGCTAACTTATCCGCAATAGTTTTTGAAGAAATACTCTTCTGTCTAGAGAATACACAAAACTGTAGTAGCATGTCTGTAGGGATTGGCCATTTATTTGGCATCCCCTTCTCTTCCCTAAAGGCTTCAAATTCCCTACCTGCTCTCAAGTAGGCCTTCTTTGTACTGGGAGCTAGCGATTGCCACATTGCCCTTTCAACTTCAAGCCTCCAATCTCCCACAGGCTGAGGGGCATGGTCTCTGGACACTGTTGGGCCTGAGGTGCCAACTCCCGGAATCGCTGCATCTGGTGATGCGATAAAACGTCAGTGATTGAGTTATCTAAGCCGGGAATGTGTCTGGCTTTAAATAAAATGTTGTGATATAAACAATGCAAGGTAAAGACTTGCAGCAAACTCATCACCCTGGGGTTTTTGGATGTTAAAGTGTTGACTACTTGAACGGTGGCTTGGTTATCACACCAGAAGTGTACAATGGAATTGGCCAGCTCCTTGGTCCAAATATGGTCAGCTACATAAATGGGAAATAATTCTAAGAATGTTAGGTCTCTACAAATAGGAGAAGTCTGCCATTCCGCTGGCCACCATTCCGCACACCACCTAACACCCCAGATTATTCCAAAACCTAAGGATCTGGATGCATCTGAATGAATTTGCAACTCCGCCTCCAGAAGCAGTTCGCTCCTCCAAAACAAGACCCCATTATAATTGCTTAAGAACTGAAGCCATATATCCAGGTCCTCATTTATTGCTTTCATGACCCATATGTGATGATTTGGACGAGTCAGTCCTTTCATAGCATCACATAGGCGATGCAAAAAGGCACGTCCTGGAGCTATGACCCGACAGGCAAAGTTGAGATGCCCCACCAAGTCACCTTTTTGGCTTGCAGCAATCTTGTCAGACATGTACAAAGGGCAACCAACTTTTCAATAGGCAATCTACAATACTGATTGACGGAATCAATTTCGATTCCTAAAAATGTGATGTTGACCAATGGGCCTTCTGTCTTTTCGTGTGCTAGAGGAACTCCCAGTTCCTCCGTTAAAGCTTTAAATTAGTGCATAAAGAAATAACATTGATTTGAGTTAGCCAGGCCCGTAAATAAAAAATAATCCAGGTAATGAATGGTGTCATCTAAACCCGTTTTGGTATTCAATGCCCATTCTAAAAACGAGCTAAACTTCTCAAAGGTGGCGCAAGATATTGCACCACCCATGCACACCGAAAGCAAAACCTAATAAATTGAAATCATCAGGATGAATGGGTATAATGCGGAAAGCAGACTTGATGTCGCATTTCCCCATTAAAGCCCCTGGGCCATTCCGGCGAATGATCTGGACTGCTGTGTCAAATGATGCATATCTAACAGAACTCAGATTCTCCAGAATGTGGTCATTCACGGAATCTCCTCTAGGGAAAGAGAGGTTATGAATTAACCTGAATTCCCCTGGGCATTTCTTTGGCACTATTCCTAGGGGTGAAACTTTCAGATTGTATATGGGTGGTTGCACAAATGGGCCAACCACTCTACCTGAGAGTAATTCCTTGCGTATTTTCTCCCTAACTAGAGCCTCCATTGACAAGACAGATGGTTGATTCTTGGCAATGGATGCGGTCCTTGGGCCCTCAAATGGTATACAAAATCCTTCAGAAAACCCTAACTCTAAAAACTTAGCATCATGCCTACAAGGATACAAAGCCAACAAACGTTTTAAGGAGGCTAACTTAACTGGGCTGGGGCCCTTTAGGAGGAGGCTGTTGCTGGAGTTCACCTGGTTTCTGCCCTCTTTGACCATCCTCGTGGTTACCTCTCCCACCTCTGGCCTTATGGCATTGAGATGAAGGGTGTGATCCGTCACAGATGGCACAATTGTGCCAGAATTACAGACCGTTTTAGAACAGGTACCACGCCCACTGTATTCCCAGCAATGCGGGCGGGATTGAACCCCCTGCCCCGTGCTCCCTTTAACTTTGGAGGCGGACTGTTGTTTGTAAATGATGTGTCCACTGTCTGCTCGTTCCCCGACACCCGGTCTGGCCGGGGTCATGAACTGCAGCCAGAGATCTTGGTCCCTCACATCCCAGTACAAAGAATGATCAAAAGCTGCTTTTTTACGGAACGACTCATCGTAAACTAGCCAGGGTCCCCTTCATACTCCGTGTATGCCCTATAAATAACATCTAGGTATTTTGTGAGAATATACTCTCTCTCTGGGAACTGTTGTTGAATTATTCCCATGTAGATGATATCCTGGGAGCCAATTGGCCCAGGTCCTGGTAACCTTTCTCCTATTTAGTCTTTCAAACTCTTTCCCCCCGATCCTGTCCTTCTCCTTGATGTCAAGCTCTCTATAGAGCAAAAAAAAGAGGTCAATGTATTCCCCTCTAAGGATGTTCTCACGTGTGGCTGGCAGCAGGTGATAATCAAGGAGAGTAGCTGAACTTCCTTTAGGTAAGGCTCGCCTATCAGCGCCCACAAAAGGATCTTTAATAATTTGCTGTTGAGCAGCGCTTCCCAAAGCAATCTCCCCTGCTGGGCCACTCCAAACCATAGTGCAAGCCTCGCCTGGTTGAGGTATTTGTGAACTGGATGCTTCACTTGAAGCACCCCCAGATTCAGGTGTTATGGCTGGAGGTATAGGAGTGCCAGCTGTGCTTGCAGCTGTGCTATTTACTAATTCTCCAGCACCTGTGCTAATTGTTGGATTAGACTGAAGTGAACTCCCAATGGATGCCCCTGCAATATCAGAGACCAAAGCTGGTGTTGCGGGGGGTACTGTTAATGGAGGTTGGGTCGGGTCCAAACCTGGAGCCACCACAGCTGAAGGCTGCATTGCCAATACTGACCCTCCTGTACTTCCCCCTTGTGACCAAGCAGCCTCTGCTAACCAGGGGTACCACCCCCAGGGAGGCATTGGAGGAAGTGTAAATTTGCATGAGGGTTGTGACACTGTGCTGCTGGTAGTATGTAGTGTTTGTGGAGTACCTGGTTGAGGTATGGGAATACTGACTGCAGCTGATCCCTGCATCATTGTGGGAGGACACAGAGTTGACTCCTGCTGGCTCCCTTGGCCTTCTGGTTGGTGCTCCATGACAGCCCTGTTAGAAGAAGCTTCCATAACATCTAACCTATTGGAAAGTGACAACAATAAGTTATCTTGTGCTTGTTTGCAAGTTTGATGATGTGAACCCCCACCCATTGGTAGGTGAGGCCGCAAAGGGGGCAGGTTCATTCCCCTTTCCTTCTCCATTGCCTGAACCCTGGCCAGCAAAGCGGCAATATTTGGGTCCAATTCATCTTCCGAAGAGTCATTTGTAATCCTGGCACGCTTCGTTTGTTGTCTAGCTGCCCTCCCTTTGCCCTTGGGGCCACCAACTCCTTTCTTTGGTGGCATAAAGACAGCTTGTGCTTCCAATTAACAATCCAAAATTATTCAATAACTGTTGCTGCCAGCAAATGAGTTCAATTAGGCTAAATTAGTAAGCAATTACCCGGCAGTATTAAACAATTGCAACAGAACAGAATAAGCACAGGCTGTCCTTGAATTCAGGAATTGTCTAACCAATTGCCCACGTGACTCTTTAACCTGTACAGAGGTTGTACCCAACAATCTTTAAGTTACTGCTGCATAAAAGGAGAAGAAAAAGAAAGAGGAAAGAAAAGGAGAAAAGAGGGGGGGGACTATATATATCTATCTGTATATGATTGAACTGTAAACTTGTTCCTTTCTCAAGCTTTATGATTTAAATGTATAAAAAATGAGTAAAATTGTGCTCAAAATTATGCTGGCTTCAAGCAAACTGCACAAGAAATGTAGAATCCCCCAAAATGCAAACTATCTCTCCTCTCTCATCTTCCTATCTCTCCTCTCTCATCTCACACTATTGCCCTGCTCGTGCTCTTCGCTCCTCTGATGCCATGTTTCTCGCCTGCCCAAGGGCCTCTACTTCCCTTGCTCGGCTCCGTCCATTTTCTTCTGCTGCCCCTTATGCCTGGAACGCTCTTCCAGAACATTTGAGAACTACAAGTTCAATCGCAGCTTTTAAAGCTCAACTAAAAACTTTTCTTTTTCCTAAAGCTTTTAAAACTTGATGTTGTGCAGACTTTATACTGTTAGTTTTACCCTACCCTGTGCCTGCTTACCCTACCCTGTGCCTGTTTGCATTCTCTTCCCCTCCTTATTGTTTTACTATGATTTTGTTAGATTGTAAGCCTATGCGGCAGAGTCTTGCTATTTACTGTTTTACTCTGTACAGCACCATGTACATTGATGGTGCTATATAAATAAATAATAATAATAATAATAATAATAATAATAATAATAATAACTAGGCCTGGCCACACCCACACGCCCACAGCCAGCAAGCGTTTGGTAGGCCACCCACACGCCCGCTACAAACAGCCAAGGAGGGGAAGAGCTGAAGGCCCTAAAACAGGCACGGGACCCTTGCTTGGCAAGGATGCCCCCCAGCTGCGCTCTGGCCCTGACAGCCGCACAGGCGGCATCACTAGGCCTCCCTGGAAGCCGGGAGACCAAGTTGCTCCTCTGAAGCTCCTTGCCACGTCCTCACCCCGCCCTCCACTGAACGAAACTAGCGCCACCTGCCTAACACCAGCGCCGCCACTGTTAGGGTCCGGGACAGCGTGGGCTGAAGAGACCCACCCGCACTACCCCAGCAGGCCGCGGCGGTTCCAGGAGGGCCCTGGAAGCCGGGCACGCCCCGCTGACACAAGCTGCCGCCCCAGGGATCCCCTACCTGAAGCGCAGGAGTGCCCACTAAATGGGTGAGTCCCCACCCTCCCACATGCAAGGGACAAAAAGGGGTTGACTGTGGGGTGACTGCACCAAGGCAGGGGCTGGAATCACCCCTTTCCGAAACCTGACGCCGTCAGGCCAATGATCGGTTGCACCGTTCAACGACGTCGCAACCCCCGATCCCCGCATCCTGTCCTCTGTCGCCGCGAGAGCCGCACCCTCTCTGCTGCACCAGCTGGCTGCTCAGACAGAAGTTCAACAGCTGTGCAGCAAAGACGGGGAAGGGGGGGAGAACCCCTTATTTATGGGCTCTCCGCCCCCTCCCCTTGTGTGGCACCATACCAGCCCCAGCCACTCATGGCTGGGCGCGTCTTCTCTCGCCACGCCCACAAATGCCTCCCTACGCTCAGGCGATGCCGGGCATGGCAGAATGGCCATTTTCTACTTTAAAATGTTTATGAAGAGGAAAATAATATTGTTTGTACCTTTTATTTTTATTTGGATTTAAAAAATCTTTTCAGCTCAGGGTGGGGGCATGGGAAACAGGAGGAACTGAAAATTGGAAGCAACTGATGATTGCCCAAATTGTGACTAGCGCAACTTATAATTTCCCACGTCAAAGGAAACCATGCCTGGTGGCCCAACCGTGGCTCCTGGCAGGTCAAAATGTGTTGGGCTTGGAGAGTCACATGTTGTAATGTCAAAATACTATAGACTAACCAGTGTTTGCTAACTGTTGGCAAGCTTTCTTCAGGGTGGATGTTTCAAGTATACATTTTGCAAGACATATTTCTGAATGAAGACATGTGCTAAACCCTCCCCAGTAGATTAAGATTGCAATAGTGGAGGAACACTTTGAAGGCTTGATTGGATTAGCCCTATGCTTTGTGCCAAGATCTCCTGTTGTAAAGATCAACATTGGGACAAGGAGGCAATGGTCAGTTTCCCTTCAAAACTTCACAACGGTTAAGTAATGTATATCTATCTCTTGCACAGGTCGGAATACATAGGTTCCTTGTAAGGCAGAGGATAAAAATAAAGGACAACATAGTAGTCTTTCTGCAAAGACTCATACACAAACCAAACTTATATTTTTATGCATAAATGAAGATAGATGTGCTGGTTCATGGGAAAAATGCATTGATGGCCACTGTCTTTATTAGGAACAGCCATGTCATGATTTTCTGTAATTCTGCTGTAGGCCTGTGTGTTTTAGCCAAAGCAAGTGGCCGATCTGAGTTACAGCTGGCCATTATCTTTGCAGAAATGGAGCGCAGCCATTGCTTCTCTCTCCCAGAATGCATTGTTGGATGTAATCTCAGACCGTACCTACTACCACACCTACCAATGATGAATTCAAGCTTCCCCAACTTGGTGACGTCTAGATGATCTGGTCTACAACTCCCAGAATTCCTGACCATTTGCCTTGCTGGCACAGACTGATAAAAGTTGAAACCCAAAACATCTGGAGGGCACCAGGATGGGGAAGGTGGACTAATTCATTCCGTCTGCAAATCTTCCTTTTGAGATTAGGTATACAGCTGCAGACTTCATGGCCACAACATCTGGGCAATTTGGGGGACCTTTGATTTCCCCCTATCCCCTACAACTTGATTAAGAGCAGCTTATTTTCCCTGCCTGCCCCTGTCAGTCACAAGCTGCCTCATTAGCATAATAATCTTCGCCAGGAGTGGGTTGTCAGGACGTCCAAACCTGGCAGGAGGACGGTGACTAGGGTGGTTTACAAAGGTCTCAGCATGGTTGCACACCGTCTCAGCCAGCCACCATCACTGGGTTTAGATGGGTTGATGATGTCGGGACTAACTTCTGTGATTGACTAATCACATTCATGCAATACAAGTCTCACATAAATGCTCAAAGTCTACAGAATTGCTTGCCTTTGTTGGCACCCTGAAATAATTCTAAAAGGTTGTAGAGGCAGAATTGTCTTTGACAGAAGTGATGTTGTTGTTCATTCCTTTACCGGCCTAATCTCCCCAGATTTAGATTTGTGTGAATGAGTGTGTTAGCTTTGTCCCCCTTCATCACTATATTCATAACCTCCACAAGTTGTTGGAGGATAAACATTCCACGATTCTGCTCCGTGACATCCAAACCAGGCGCTCTAGGTTGTTGAGGGAGAAACAATGCAGAGTTTTAACTCAACAACAAATCATGGGTTCAAACTCTGGGCTGTTTCTCCTTTAGTAACCCAGAGTGCCAGGGTCAGACATCACAGAGAACAACCCAGGAACCTGAGTTGTTTACCATAGCAGAAATGAAGCAGAAGCAGCAAGTGGTTGGAAAACAGAAGGCTCGCTCACTCCCATGCATTCCCAACAACCCATGGGCAGTTTTTACATGCAAACCATGCCTTTACTGGCTGACTTTCCAATTCTGCAGTAAGGGTAACATGCATTCTGATTGTTGTTGCTTCCGACTCTTCGTGACTTCATGGACCAGCCCACGCCAGAGCTTTCTGTCGGCCGTTGCCACCCCCAGCTCCCCCAAGGTCGAGTCCATCATCTCCAGAATATCATCCATCCATCTTGCCCTTGGTCGGCCCCTCTTCCTTTTACCTTCCACTTTCCCTAGCATCAGCATCTTCTCCAGGGTGTCCTGTCTTCTCATTATGTGGCCAAAGTACTTCAGTTTTGCCTTTAGTATCATTCCCTCAAGTGAGCAGTCTGGCTTTATTTCCTGGAGTATGGACTGGTTTGATCTTCTTGCAGTCCAAGGCACTCTCAGAATTTTCCTCCAACACCACAGTTCAAAAGCATCTATCTTCCTTCGCTCAGCCTTCCTTATGGTCCAGCTCTCGCAGCCATAGGTTACTACAGGGAATACCATTGCTTTAACTATGCGGACCTTTGTTGTCAGTGTGGTGTCTCTGCTCTTAACTATTTTATCAAGATTTGTCATTGCTCTCCTCCCAAGAAGTAAAGGTCTTCTGATTTCCTGGCTGCGGTCAGCGTCTGCAGTAATCTTTGCGCCCAGAAATGCAAAGTCTGTCACTGCCTCCACGTTTTCTCCCTCTATTTGCCAGTTATCAATCAAGCTGGTTGCCATAATCTTGGTTTTTTTGAGGTTTAACTGCAACCCAGCTTTTGCACTTTCTTCTTTCACCTTCGTCATTCTGATTGCACTTTATATTTTTCTTAGAAGCACAATTTTACATTTCAGTTCTTTAAGAAGTCTTTGGTACATGATGACATGTTCATTTTGATTTGTCAGATAGCCCTGGAGCGTCATTTCTTGTCCTACCTATGTGTAGTTCTTCAGGCATTCTCTTTGAAAAAGGGATTCAGGCATAAGTATCTGTGTCCAGCATCCTCCAAAGTGAAAACTTGCACAACGCATTCGTGGAACTCTTTTGCAAAGAGTTTTGCAAAGTCCATGAACTCCTTTTTCACAAACTTCGTGAACTCCTATTTCACAGTTGATGAGTCAAACGCCCTTCCTGTCTGGTTGCAGATACTTTCCTGGCAGGAAGATACAACACCCTAAAACATTTTGTTGAGGTGGAACCTCAAAGCAAGTTGTATAATATTCAAGGCCAGTCAAGTAAGTCTGGCACCTGAGGTAAAATCAAAACTAAAGAAAACCCACAAGCACCTCTCCACTGGCAGGAAAAATACAAGTAAAATTAATCAACTAAGCACTTGTTGCCCTTTCAGGAAACCCAAATCAGCTGCCTGATGTGGCCACATCATTCTTCCTAATTGTAAGCCTAGTCCTATCTATTACTATTACATTGCTAGTAATTCACCCTCCCCACTTCCTTGACAACAATGAAGTTGTAAGGCAGTCTTACAGGATTTGTGTCTTTGGGGAGAGACTCAGAGAGACTTGTGGTGTTTTTTTTAAAAATACAAAAGTATGGATATGGAGAACAATGCCATTGCTGGTTCTCTCTCAATGCTGAGTGAGAACCAAGAGGCAGCAACAGAGTCTGATTCACAAGGTCTGGTTCTGTCAAACAGCAGTGTGAAAAAGCACCGTGGAAATGGAACAGATGAAGGCAGGAACTGGTGTCTGAGTTGTGCAGCAACACCTTTGAAAGTGTAGGCTCTAAGAGAACCAGGGGAGGGTGCCAGTTGGGCTCTGCTTCAAGCAGCAAACTGTCTTGAGGGTTCAACAGGCCAAAGTCATGCACAGTAGACAGACCTAACAAAGTCCCAACCTGACCTGGATGCCTTTATAGTCAACGCAAAGAGTGCCAATGGTAGGCCTGAGTGGACAGAGTTACTCCAAAGTCCCTAGAACAGCCTTGTCCAACCTGGTTCCATCCATGCTTTGGACTTCAACTCCCATCAGCCCCTGCCAGCATGGTGTAAAGACATATAAAGAAGAAGCATTAACTATTGAGCTCTGGCTCAATGGGGGAGGATTCCAAATTACTCCAAAGTTGACATTAATGAGACTAATATCTAGCCTTCAATCTCGACTGCACCATTTTCTGTCTGTTCATCCTTAGTCAAGACTCTGAACCCCAATTACCTCTGTGGCATTGGCCTACAACTAACAGCTTGGGAGCCAGTATTGGGTTGCATCCTGCCCTAAACTAGGGCCACATCTACACCAAGCTTATGATGTTGTAAAAGAGACTTGCAGATGTAGTACTTCTTGCTGCTTTTTTATGTCTTGTGCCACACTATTCCCCTCAAAATATCATTTTCTCTGGAATACATCGTCTCATCGGATCACACTACCTTCCTCCACTTCATCTCTTCCTTGGATAACTCTCCCATTGGTCTGAGTTGGAGCCTATTGGAGACAACAGCTCTTGTGAACCACACACCCACAACTGAGCCCTTTTTCCTTCCCCAATCCTTGCTCGATTTGCACATGTGCATTCTTGCAATTTTCAGTAGGTTCTCGAACCTTTCTTTCTTTTCTCAAGGAAAGGTGGAGCCTGCATCCATGACTGACAAAATGGTCTTATACTTTTATGCCCTCGCCCTGAATTAATTAACTAATGCTTTTCGGGCACTGTTGCAGCTGGAGAGTTAGCAAGCACAGTGTGTGTATGTGTGTGTGTGTGTGTGTGTGTGTGTGTGTGCCAAACATCCATTGTAAAGTCCATCTGAAGGCAATATGCTAGTCAATTTCAGGGCAATGCCTGTCCAATTTTTCTGGTCATCTCAGAAAGCCACAGGCATTCTGCCGTTATTGGGTTCGTCCCGCAAGCACTGATTGAGTGGGAGAACTTTGTGCTGAAAGTCTGGAATGATGCTCGATGGATTGAAAATCCTCTTCTAGATAGTTGCAGAACTTACACCCCTTCTGTAGTGACAACGTACGCAGATGAGGGAGCCAGTTGTGATCCTGAAAGGAGTAGAGCTCGCAGGACAAAATCCAAGGCAGTCAAGGTGGCCTTCTTCTCTGCTCTGGAGGAGCACTCTGCCCCCTCCTCCCACAAACGGTTACTCCCCCTATTATGACTCCCTATTAGAACTCTAGTGATGGTCAGGGAGACCCAGCTGGCTTGACAGATGGCTTGCAAGTGAGTTTTTGAAAAGAAAATATTTTACAATAGCAGACCACTTTCCCACTTCACTCCATAGTGCAAATTCATTTGTTTGAATGCAAGCCAGAGCCACACCCACCCACCCATTTGATTGCTGTTGAGCACCTCACTGATCATAATAGAATTTACATTCATACAGCAAGCCAGGCAGGGTAAATGTAATTTTGGTAGAGCTGTGCACGGACCCTCCGTTTTGTTTCGGACCCCATTTTGGACCTTCCTAAATGGGCCCACATTTCATTTTGGATCCGAATCTGAATAAAAATTCGGCCCTCCGAAACGCTATTCGGACACACTTTTTCCATTGACATGCATTGTCTGAAAGAAACACCTGTAACTACTTTATTTTTAATGATAGAAAAATGAAATTTGGTGAGCTTACAGATACCTTGGAGATGCTTATGTGTGTCCAATTTTAGACAGATCTGTCCATCGATTTTTTTGCAATGAATTTTTAAAAATGTGAGTTCCAGCCATTTCAAAGTGCTATAACTTCCTCATTTTTCAAGATACACAAATGTAACTTTGCAACATGATAGAACCCAAGCAGGGCTTGATGCATGTCAATTTTGAAGCACATACATGCATCCACTGATTTTTAGGATTATTTTTAAGATTTTACCCTCAAACCCCCCATTTACAAAAATGCATTTATCTCTGTCATTTTTAAAGATAAAGACACCTAACTTGGCAACTTGATAGCTTCTAAACTGTTGGGGCCCAGGACACACTGTATATACAGTTTTCAAAACGTTTTCAAAGCGCTTTAAAAGCAGTAGTGTAGATCCCCCCTGGGCCCCAACAGTTGTCAAAACTGTTATAAAGCGCTTTAAAGCATTTTAAAGCAGTAGTGTAGATCCCCCCTGATCTCTCGCTGCCCGTTCACCCCTCCGTCTTTGTTTTCATTGTAATACACTGTACACTGATGGTGCTATATAAATAAATAACAATAATAATAATAATAATACATTGTAAAAGTGAGTGGGGAAAGGGACTAGGCAGCAGACGAGCACCTTTTCCCATTTACTTGGGAGTAAGCTGCATCAGACCAACTGGGAGTGGGGTGGTGTTGGAGTTGGAATGGGCGGAGGCAGCAGACGGGCAGGTATGAGAGAGGTGTAGGAACTGAGAGGTAGAGATTTGCTGGAAAATGGGCAAGAGGTGACATCACTTTGTCCTGCCCCCAAAGGCCACATTTCAAAGCCAAATTTTCTCTCCCCCCTCTTGACACATAAAGATAAAGCAGGACAATTGTGAAAGTTTTGAAAAAGTCATGGTATAATTGGAAGTATGAATCAGCACATTTTCAGGGCTATAGATCAGCACTGCAGCGACTCTGAGACTGCATCATGTGTCGAACAATGGGAAAATGTGGAGGTAAGCCGATTTAAAGAGCCCATTTAGATGTAGCCCAGGAGGGTGTCAGGAGACTCCAGAAACATCTAGGACGGGTCAGTGGGTGGGGGTGGAGCACTGGTAACAGTGCACCAACAAAAGGGGCTGCCAGCAGTGACGTCCTGGCAGCCATTCTTGGACTTCAGACCTCAATTAAGAAGTCCAATAAGTGTGCCATAGACCTGCAGTTTGCTTTCATCTTAGAAATGTTTTCTAATAGGTTAAAGTCATTTTCTGTTTTCTCCTTGCAGTGCAGGGCCTGGAGAGGAAAATCACACAACTCGAAAAAGGTGTGGCCTCCATTAAGAGGTCCTACTGCCAGCAGGAGAAGAAGGAAAGTGGCAGAGATGGCTAATAGTTAGAGCTTGTTGTTTTAAACATTTTTTTTAGAAAACAATGGGAATTCTTTGTTTACCTGTAAATAATAATAAAAAAGAATTATCTTTAAAAATAAATTTCTGAATCTCTTCAAAGTTGTTATGTATTTCTATTTTTAATTTTTTTTTGTAAAAAAGGACACTTTAGAAAAAGTTATTATAAAGCATTTATTTTCTAATCAACTCTTCTATGAGTGGTTAATGTACCAAGACCAACTGTGACAATGTGGGAAACAAAGTGTTGCTACTTTAGTGGGTAGTTGTTTTTTTACAACCAGAATACAAATTTGCCTTATATACAGCAGGACATGTGATATAGAAATTTCTTCAACCCCCTCCCCTGAAAGAAAAAAAAGGTAGTCATCACCTACAACACAGACTCTGAGAACTAGCTGGCTAGGGAGAAAACTTAATGGAGCACTTGTGCCTTCGCTAAGGCCTGCCCAGGAACGCTCCTCTTCTATTTGGGGTGGATGTTGGAGAAACAGGCACTCTTGCTCCCTGGGGTGTCCTACTCCTTGCTGGGCTATGTATAGAGGTGAAGACAGCAGGAGGTGTCTTCACCTCTATACAAATTTCACCTGGAGAACCTGGTGAAATTTCCTCTTCCTCACAACAGCTAAAGCTGAAGGTGCCCTGCCCTCTTTTAAATCCGGTCACTCTAGCATAGCTCCTGCAGCCTTAACTGTTGCGATGAAGAGGGGATTTCACCAGGTTCCCCATATATACAAATGACACCTGTTGAAATTCCCTTTTCTATGCAACTGTTAAAGATACAGGAGCCCTGTCCTCCTTTTTATATGGTCACCCTACATTACCCAGAGGATCCTGTCATTTTCCACAGTGACATGACACATCATCTGTTCTGCAAGGTCCCTTCCCGCCCTCTGATTCTTGTGTGTTCTGACAATCGCCATCTGTGTTGCTGGTGAAAGTGTAGCCTGGTGTGGCGAGATACCATTCAGGAAATCTGTTCCTTTTAAAGTCAGCCCAATTACTCCCATTTTAAAAAGACACAGAATTATAATTCATTCTATCACTTAGAGACAGATCATTAAAAATAAAAACCCCAAGTAAACTTAATGCAGGCAGATCTATACCAAGCAGTATATGACTCTTTGAAAACAGTTTGCAAACTAAATATGGAGTGTGTCCTGGGCCCCCACAGTGCCTAAGTTATTGCAGACTTAGTTCAGATCCCACAAAATAAGAGTGGTAGACTGGTGCCCTCAAGTGGTATTTATGGGAATTGGGAAAAGGCTAAAATTGGCACTATGATCCCTACTTCACAAGCCAGAAATCCAAATGTGTTGTTTTTAGCTGCTTCTTTGACTTGTGTGTCAATTACAGATGCAGGTCTTTCAAAACTGTGTCATTATCAACTCATTAATGTTTCTAAAATACATGTTTCCAGAAGACATCACTGAAATTCTTGTTCATTTTATTATTGTAATGCTCATTCTGTTGTTTTTCCTTAGTACTATCTAAAACCGGTATGCCGATGTAGGGAAAAAACCGCACCAATAAGCGTGGATACTAAAAAGAGAAATCAACTCTGGTGCTTGATAAACGTGTTAAAAACTATTTTATTCTTTAAATCCAAAAATGCTCTGCACAACGTTTCGGCTGTATCGTCCTTTGTCAGGAGCTGGAAACAGTTGCTGTGCTAGCAGGAGCTACTGTGTCTCACTGGTTTTCTCACCTGCAGTTATGATGTGTAATAGTCTGTACCTGCCAGTAGTGTTAGAGCTATGCTTGCAGAGGAGATATAATTGAACCCAACAATCAAGGGCTCAAGATATTGTTTCCTCAGCTCTGCGTACAATGGACCCTCTGCTAGGAAGTGTACCATGTGCTCTGCCTTAAGACAGCCGGCTGGGCAATCTGCTTTTGCACTGTGGTGGGGCTTATAGTAGGGATGTGCACGGACCCCCTGATCCTCTTCGCGCCCGATCTGCAAATTGTGGATTGGGCCCACTCTGCCCTGCCTCGATCGGCCTAGGGTCCGCTCCGCTCCGCTGCGGAGCTCCGGCTCCGAATCGGAGCTCCGCAGTGGTGGGGAGTGGCACCAGGTAAGGCCCCCCTCCTTCCTCCCCCTTACCTGTGTCTGTCCCGGCCCACCCCAGCTTCACTAGAGCCTGTGGCTCAACCAGGAAATGTAGGCCCCAATTGCGGCCTACACTTCCTGGTTGAGCCGCGGGCTCTAGTGAAGGTGGCGACAGGCCATGATGGACGCAGATAAGAACCCCCTCCCCCTTACCTGGCTCTGCCACCATCACCGCATGGGCGGCTGCGGCTGCAGGGCCAGGTAAACCCCCTCCCTCTTCCCCCTTACCTGCATCTGTCCGCGGACCCGTGGCTGCTTCAACTGAGCCCGAGGACTCAAACAGGAAGACCAGGCTGCAGTTGCGGCCTAGTCTTCCTGTTTGAGTCTTCGGGCTCAGTTGAAGCAGCCGCGGGACCGCGCACGGATGCAGGTAAGATCCCTCTCCCCCTTGCCTCCTTACCTGGCTCTGCCGCCGTCGCCACACGGGCGGTGGCGGCAAGGCCAGGTAAACCCCCCTCCCTCCTCTCCCTTACCTGTGTCCGTCTGCAGACCCACGGCTGCTTCAACTGAGCCCGGGGACTCAAACAGGAAGACCAGGCTGCAGTTGCGGCCTAGTCTTCCTGTTTGAGTCCTCGGGCTTAGTTGAAGCAGCGTGGGACCGCGCACGGATGCAGGTAAGATCCCTCTCCCCCTTGCCCCCTTACCTGGCTCTGCCGCCGTCACCGCATGGCAGAGGCGAAGCCCCCCGATCCGCTTCTGCTTCTCCGGTCTGAGGAGAAGCGGAGCACATCCCTACCTTATAGCGTGCGCTCATCTCCATCAGCTGGAGTGAATTCAGTTTGCACTGAGTCATAAGCCGTCTCAGCTCATACGAGGTGACAGAAGTTAAGTACAAGGGGGACCTTACCTGGGAAGGTAATAATACTTTTGTAGATCATGTTGGAACGACTCCCAGCAACGATGGCCATTGCTGTCTGGATGTCAACAACAGACATAGATGTCCTATCATATGTCGTCAAATGCCTGGAAGTAGAGGACAGTCTTGACCTGTTGCCACAAAGATGACAATGTTGGAACCAGGCAGACCTCTGTGGGGAGCATATTCCACAGTTTAGGAGCCACCACTGAAAAGGCCCTTTCCCTTGTTACCTTCTTCTGAGCCTCCCATGAATAATTCTCTTTCTCCTTCACCTTTCTCATATCTATACTCACAGATTCAGCATACTGCTACCACTGAACAAATGAAGCAGTTGACAAGTGGAGAAAAATCTAGTACAACAATCCAGCAACCAGGCATTCAGAAAGAGTATAAAATAATATTAACCTGCAAAAATTAGCCATGGAATAAAATGGACTAAAGGCTTGTTGCATTCACTTCTCACTACCACCCCTTAGGCTGTTTCAGCTTCTCATTTATCAATGAGAAACTATCACAATGCTAGACAAGGATCTTTCCTAGGGTGACCATATGAAAAGGAGGACAGGGTTCCTGTATCTTTAATAGTTGTATAGAAAAGGGAATTTGAGCAGGTGTAATTTGTATGCATGCAACACCTGGTGAAATTCCCTCTTCATCACAACAATTCAAACTGCAAGAGCCCTGCCCTCTTTTGTAACTGGTCAATAGGGCAGGGTTCCTGTGTCTTTAACTGTTGTGATGAAGAGGGAAGTTCACCAGGTGCTGTATGCATACAAATGACAGCTGCTCAAATTCCCTTTTCTGTACAACTGTTAAAGATACAGGAGCCCAGTCCTCCTTTTCATATGGTCGCCCTATCTTTCCCTCCCTTTATCCAACTATCTCCTGAATGCATACTGCCTCAGTGTGGAGAGAACAGAAATCCCAATCAGGGACCCAAAGAAAATTGCTCAAAGAAACCTCAGAAATAAGTACCATTGATTTCAATAAAGCTTACTCTCAGATAAATGGATATAGGATTGCAGCCTTAAATTAAGGTGCTTACAGAGCCATTAGTATTTTACTGCTGTTCATGATAAATCTTCACTGTGATAGAATTAAGCAAGTTGAACAGTGCAACATTATACATGTCTACTCAGAAGTCCCATTGACTGCAATGGGGCCTGCAATCTTAAAGTGTTAACATAAACGTAATTACAAACACAAAACAGGATCATTGACATAGGAGGGGGGAAGTTAGGAGGGCTTCCCCCCTGCAATTGCAGTGCAAATTGTCAGTCCCACACAAGATGAGCATAGGTTGCATAATTTGTGAGTTTTCAAGATGCCACAAGACATTACATGGTCTTTGAACACAAAAGAACAAGAGGTGCCTCTGCTTCTTCAAAGCTCTTCACCTTCCTCTAGCAAGTGCAAGACCCTTCTGTCAGGGAGACTATGCACCCACCAGAGCCTGGCTTTGTGGATCATGCAACCAGCAGGTGCTCTCCAGAAAGATGCTTTCAGAACCTAGGAGATCTAGACATGCTTAAACAAGCCAAGCCAAGCCACGCTAAGCACTCACATATGACTTTGCCCTCTAGTCCAGTCATGGCTGCTCACATTCCCGTCTGCAGTAAAACCACTTCTGCCCCCTATCCCAGATAAGGGACCTGGGCCAGCTTGGAAGAAACAACAGATGGCACTCCATTGAACATGTTAGGAGCCAGTGTACCTGCTCACCCCTTGCTAGGAGCCTCACCGTTTTACGATGGCAAAATGCAAGTGGTGCCTGAGTTCTCTGCCCCCCCATCTTAATTGTGTCCACTTCACCCCTACATGCATTCTGGTTGACATAAGTAAGCCAGGGATGCTAGGGAATTTGGGTGCATCACCTGGAGTTACAAGTGGCCCTGCTGCCAGGCTGCTCCAGTCCTTGCTGCAGAATAGATAGTGGTGGCAGACAGTGGCATAAAGAAAATGGCAGGCTGGTGAGTTCAAGGGCAGGGCTCTCAGGTCAGAATAGCACCACCACCACTGCCATCATTGGGGGCCCAGCTGCCAAGTGGTCAGTACTGGCTCCAAGTTTTGGTGGGGCCTTGGGCAACACACCCTCAATGGACCCTCTCCATCAGTGAATCATCATTGACCTTCTCAGCATCACTGTCATCAGCCTCTATTGCTCCTCCTCCTCCTCTTCCTCCTCCTCTTTCTCACCATCACTTTCACTTGCTTGCTTGGCAGGCAACCAGCCAGCGAACAAGGCGGCAGGGGCATCTACGGCCCCTCCTCACCACTACTGTTGTTTGAGCCAGAGCAAGAAGGTGAACAAAATGGTTGCAATGGTGAAGAGGAAGAACAACTCCAGGGTGTGTTCTCCATGGGCCCCTGCTGAGATGTGGTCCCAACCACGCCTGCCCTTGACGGTGGCCCTGCAGGTGGTCCACCAATGGTAATCTGCCCAGCACAGGGAACAAGCTCTTTCCTTTAATATACAATGCAGGAAGATGCTTTTATACCAATTAGTTTCAAATGGTCCAAGACAAGAGCCATAAAGGAAGACAAACACCTCAGAGTTATTTTCAGCCCACCTGAGCTGGAGACAACGGTATATTTAAACATGTTTCTCCCAGTCTGGGGGCCACTTTCTGACTACACATCTGGCTAACCAAGACTTTCACCTCTCACAGGCTAGCATTTGAAAGAAAATAGGGAAATGTTGGATTCTTTAGAGGGAAAACTGTTTGTTTTCAGAATTAAGAATGAAGCAACTCAAGTTTTTATACGTTCTACATTTCAGAACATATTCAGCATATTGTTCTAGTGATGCTTCCTCAATTAAATTGTAAGTTTGAAAACCCTTTAAGCATCCATGTTAGCCACACAAGAAAGTCAGTAATAATTAAAACCACAAACAGCTTTTGCAGCAATTGCTAATCGCTGTCACCGCTTTCTACTCTCTATGCAAAACTTGTGCTATGCAAACCTGTTTCTCTTTCTTTTTGTAATTGTAATGATTTCCAGATTCTCACTATCAAGACAAGTCGACCTCTGAGAGACAGGAAGAAACTTCCTTCCCATGCAACATATATATTGAACTTCCTTTTCTGTGAAGTAGAAGAAATTTACAATAAATTACCGCCTCCCTCCAGCATATCAAATACACCTTGTTTTCATTGGGGCCTCAGTAAAAGAAGTAAATAGAACCTTGTATTTCTATTTTTAGGGCAAAAGAATTAGCTCAAAATATAGCCCCTTAAAGACACACATTTGAATAGAAGAAGAAGAAGAAATAATAATGCCCTGGGGCTGAAAATGAGATCTTTGCAGTAGCTGTGCTTCCTTGTTGATATGCTGCAGTTTAGAGGGAACAGGTGACAAACCACATGCTATTAAGACAAAGGTATCCCTGTTAGCCCCACCCTAGGATTCTTCCAGTACGTCCCTTTTGTTTACAAGATCTCTCTCTCTGCTACCTGCCTATTCTGCTTATCACACTGAAACACAGCTCTTGGTGACCAGGTTGGAGGTGGGGCCAAGGTTGTTTAAGGAGGAGCTTTGAAGTTGCATTGGGACTTTTTGCTCAGTTAAGAGTGTTTGCCTTTGGGTAAGGGGGCAGCAATTGGTCAACATGGCAGAAAGGTAAGAGAAAATTGTACATTTTGGCTTTATGCTGCTGCAGTTAAGCATGAACAGCTGTATGTTTGACCCAGGACGCTGTGTGAAAGGCAGATTTATTCAATGCCCTTTGCTCGCTTGTTACTTAACAAGCATTCTTAACAATGAGAAGTTGCCACTATTTCATCATTGCTTTATCTGTAATAAGTGGCAATAAAGTTGCAATAGTAAATAGATGAAGCATTCTCAACCTTTGCATTGTACGGATTTAATGAAAGGTTTATTTAATTGCTACATGTTGAAAGCAGTTAAACTGAAGTTTGGTTGTCCACTCCTTAGGCAAGGGCAGTTTTATTCACAGTCTAGTTCTATTAATTGTTACGGTTACTAAGGAACTCAACAGGACTGAACTGAGAGATTAAAATCTATGCACAGAAAACATTCGCTGTTGTTTACTTTAAACAATAATCCTCCATCCTTGATTAAGGTAGCTATGAAGGATAATAAGTATGGATAGAGTTTATTTAGAATTTGTACACGTGTCTGAAACAGCAAAGACCAAGAGTTCTGACAGGTGCTAGAAAGAATTTTAATATGTCAGAAGGTGCAAACCCAGGGTTCACCCCCCACCCCTTCCAAATCTATTTTGAAATAAAGGTTTTGTAGTTTTAACATGAGATTCCACCAGCCACCTTCAGATGTGTATGGTGCGGCAGGAATTTTCCAGTGAGAACCTGTTCTATGCGTTTATGAGACAGGGAAGGGAGCTTTCCCCTAATACTTTGACAAATTTTTTTTTACCAATGACAAAGGGTTGTTTTCGTTCTATGAACTCTTCTGCTCTGTTTTGCAAATATTACAACCCACAGTAACATTAGTAACATATAAAAAGGGGAGTGTCATCTTGTACTGATAAGTTAGGATTTATTGCATAATTTGCAGTATTGGTTATGGAGATCAACCTTGCATCAGAGATTACTCATATGCCAGTAACAGTTACAGGAGACCAGTCTGCATACAAAGTTTGGCCTATTTATTTATTTATTTATTTATTTATTACATTTTTATACCGCCCAATAGCCGAAGCTCTCTGGGCGGTTCACAAAATTGTCTTATTGTCTTATTCTGCAAACGTTAGGTTTTATCTGGAAGGCTTAAGGAATTGGACCACAATCCAATTTGGTAAGACTCTTGTGTTCTAGTCTTGAAAGACAATCCCCAACTGAAACTGTAGACCTAACCATGTGGAAAAACAATAGAGGTAAAATGCCCCATGGACATTCCTTTGAAAGAGTGTTCAATAAAGCCTTGTATGATTTTGCTGCTGCTGTTGCTACTGTAATACTTTTAAAAAAAATCGGATTGGACGGTAACTTGTTTTAAGACAATAATGGAATTCCCCATTCTCAATCTGTTTATTTTGCTTTGTTGGAAAAGAAGAAACAAAAGTACGACTAACCTTTTTTTAAAAAAGCCCTAATTTGTGCTATTCTAGAGAGTGGAAATGCAGTCTGTTCTTTTTACAAGAAAATGTCGTTAAACTTCAGGCCTTGGTTGACAATTAAAAATAATCAAGATAAATGATAATATAAATTTGCTGACCATCTGTTTTGCTGTGTGTGCTGAATTCAAGGGGTTGGATTTGCAAACCTAGACAGGATCTATACTACTGGTTTATAATAGTATTGACAACTGTTGGGGTCCAGGACACATTTCATATGCTATTTTTAAGTAGACCCACTGAATTCAATGGGACAAGTTAGTCATAACTAAGTTAAGTCCCATTGACTTCAGTGGCTCCAAGCATCACCAAATCTGGATCCAACACAAGGTATTCTGAACTATTATGTCTATGTACGTATTTTGAAATAAGAAGCATTCACTTAAAAACAACAACTCGGCCCCATGGTTGTATCAATGTATTTGGAACTTGGTATGAGAGTTGGGATAACAGACAGGAAGAATAACTTAGAGATGTAGAGGAAAGGCTTGAGGAATAACTACCAGGAAGTGAGTCAGTATAACAATACACAATGTTCACATGTAATGACAACCCATCATGACCACCTCTGTTGCTTTACTACACAACCAACAACTGGCTCAGCAAATTTCTGACAAGTGTGATTATTATTGAGGCATCACACATGTTTATAAATAATAATTTTATGTCTAAATGATAATAATTTGTAGGCATATCAAGCTTATTCTTTTGTTGTTTGTATTTCTAAGCTTTGCAACTTGGCTTGCCAAAATCTGGGTTTGTGCCAGGACAAATTTGCACAAGGTCTCATTGTTTCTGTGGGGGAACTTCTTGTTCTGGCTTCTCCAAACTATTGGACCAAGGCAGTGTACAATACTGTAAATGAATGGAAGTATTTAAATATTTGTAGAAGACAAACAATTATAGAGGGCAATTAGCCAGCCCCATGCCTTTGTGTACACATTATCCTGAGCTTGGGAGTTTTGTTCATTGTTAAAGGTAGTAGTAAGACATTGGGTGACCCCCTCTAATTCCTTAGGCTAATTGTAATTATAGTCTAGAAGTGGGGTAAAAATTCTACTGTAGGGATATCAGTATGGATGGATGATATTCTGGAGGTGACAGACTTGACCTTGGGGGAGCTAGGGGTGGCAACGGCCGACAGAAAGCTCTGGCGTGGGCTGGTCCATGAAGTCACGAAGAGTCGGAAACGACTGAACGAATAAACAACAACAAGGGATATCAGTAAAAAATTAATAGCAAGAAAAAGAATATGTGTGTGTCATCAGATGGGGGAGGGAATCGTGTTTCCCTACCATCGCTTTCCTCCACTTCTGTCCCACAATACTACTACTTCCCTTACATGGGGAAGAAAGAGGAAGAAAACAATGACCGTGTGGCCCACCCAGTGGGTGTTTTTATTGCGCTGCTTTTCCCGCATACAGCAGGAAATGGCATGTTTCGCTTCCCAAAAATAAATAAATTGGATTTACCAGGGTCTTATTTTTTGATGGAAAGAAGACCAGAAGGAGTGGGAAAAGACCGTCATAAAACTGATTGGCCAGTAACGAACGTGCGATAAAATGCTCAGCTGATGAAGCTCTGTATTCACAAAGCAATCACATATATGTATGACTTAAATAGTCATGGGACTGTTTCCACAAAACAACAACTCATAGGTTTAAAACACTTTCACATGTTTGTCTGAAAGAACGTCTTCTGTTCATCCTAGGGTGGCGAAGAGATTGTATTTGAAAGAATGTTACCACATAAGATGGGATCTTCTTGACCAGTCTTTCCCAACTTTGTGTTGGAGTATAACTCCCATAATTCCTCAAATAGCTATTAGGAGAATTGTACCCCAAGACTGTTCTAGTCTCTGCAGCAAATATACTTTAGAAGGATATGTTTGATGAATATGCCAGATTTCATGAGCTTGTGGTACATTCCCAATCTTCAAATGATCTGGAGATTGAGGAACAAGCCCATGTGAGTGGAAAAAGGCTTTTCCTTTAAATTCTTGTGTTGTGTCTGTTTTCTAAGCCTCACGGCATAACTGGTGTTTTGGGTGAGAGAGGTCCTGGGTTTAATTCCCAGATGAAGCCTTTACACCAGGAAAAGAGAGGTCAGATCTTTGGGAAGAACTATAGTTCAGTGCTTTGCACGCCAAAGTCCCAGGATAAGTCCCTAGCATTCTATGATTCTATGCAGCTTGACAACCATCTGTCAGGGATGCTTTAGGGTGGATTCCTGCATTGAGCAGGGGGTTGGACTTGATGGCCTTGTAGGTCCCTTCCAACTCTGCTATTGTATGATTCCTGGTGCCCTCCAGGTATTTTGGATGTCAACTCCCATGATCCCTCACCATTAGCCCAGTTAGCTGATGCTGATGGGAATTGTAGTCCAAAACATCTGGCGGGCACTAGGTTGGGGAATACATTAATCACTCTGCCAAGTTGGTGGCCACATCTCTGACTCTTTCCAATCTCTATATTTTGGACTCATAGGAGTCTCTGAGCTGGCTTTCGCAGGTGCAGGAGTGTTTGCATATGCATCTGGCAAAGTGTAGTTTGCATGTCCAAAGCAGTGAAGCAAGAGAAGTGGGTGGCTGTGATTGACAGACATAACAGGGTGCGCTTAGAATACTTCTTTATTTTAGACTTGAAGAAGGAAGTGGCAGCAACATTTTCTCCCCATAGGAAACATCATCTGCGTTTGGGTTCATTGAAGAAGTGTTCCATCAATGCTATGTTTGATGCTGTCTGATATCAACTGTACCTTGCCAACATTTGAAAATGGTGATTTAGGCTTTCCCCCTGCTCTTGAAGGGTGTCCTTATTATTTATTTATTTATTTATTTATTTATTTATTTATATAGCACCATCAATGTACATGGTGCTGTACAGAGTAAAACAGTAAATAGCAAGACCCTGCCGCATAGGCTTACATTCTAATAAAACCATAATGATGCCTGGTGGTTCATTGTCCACATGGCACTGCTTTTGGGTGGAGAAAGAGTGGGCCAGGCCTGGAGAACTGGACAGTTGTTCCCCTCATGAAGGCAGGCTGTCTGATGGTCCGTGGAGTACTGTGGCTTTAAGACAGGTATCCAACCTCTTTCAGCCCAAGGATAAATCCAATTTTGGAAAGCTGTCAAGGGCAGCATTCCAGGGGGTTGGGCGAAGGTTAAAGGGGCGGAGCAAAAGATACCCCAAATACCAGAATATTTTAGCTTAAAGCTCTTATTGCCAATAACTAAACCTTAGGAGCGGCATTTCAACTTCTAATCGGGAAAATCATGGAAAAGCAGAGAAACCACCAAATAATCAGTAGTCAGGGAAAGTGGCATGGCCATCTGGGGAAGTCCAGAGAGCTAGATTTGGTTATTTTTCATATTGGTGTATCCCTGTTTTTTTTAAGGCAGACTTTGAATCAGGAACTCTCCCAGCTATTCAATGAGCTTTGGGATGCAGATGTTAATCGCTTTGTGCCTGGAAAAGACTACACAATTTCCTTACAGGTATCAATCATATTCTTAACCTCCAGGGTAAAACTACATCAATTGATTAAAGACCACTATGAAATTGATTTGTTATCTATAGACTTCACCAGAAATTATGTATAACTTAATAATTAATGGCAGAACTAAAGAACTAGTTCAGCCTAGAGAATTAGTTTTATCAGGTGTCCAATACCTATAATACATAAAATAATAAATAAAATATACATTATGCTCAATATGGGCCTTCCACTAAAAATGGTAATGCCCTTCTTCCCTGCCTGGCAATTTATTTTCCAGAAGGCTTAAGGAACCAAACTTGCTTGCCTTGAACTGCAGTATTACGTACCTTCAGCCATTCTACATCTGTGATAGCTCTTTGTTTTGTCATCAGGGCAAGGCGGGATTTGTTCAGCAGGGCAGTAATGTTGCCAGAGACAATGCATCAGAATCTCTGTTTTGCAATGTCAACGAGCAACGTTTGAAGAACACAAAAACCTATTCAGGTAGGATCTCTTCCTTGAGTTGCATTTATATCATTGTTTCCTACGAAAGATATATTTAATGCTGTTTTTTCATACGTTTGTCTGTTTGTTTGTTTATTTTACAAGTACTCGATCATATAAATAATTAGGAAATCATTCACATTTCATTTTACAAGTCAAAAAAATATCAGATATAAAATGTAGTCTATACTGCCTCGTAATATCCCTAATAGGGAATGTGGATTAGCACTCTCTTGCACTTTATTGGACCAGAAAATAATAAAAAAGGTCCATTTTTCAACAAAAGAACCATATAACCATCTCACTCTGATCAAGTTTGTAATTTTTACCATAAATAATATATCCAATATTTTAATCAGCCATTTATCCAAGGTTGGAGCTTTTAGATCCTTCCCAAACTAAAGATTCTTTGGGGAAAGCCATGACAATTAAAGTGGTATATGAATCTAACGTGTTTGTTGTATAACAATGCCCATAAGAGAATGAGGGGAACCGCTGAAGTCATAATAGTTTGTAGCTATTAATTTTAAATAAATTCTTTTAATAGATAGATGTGTGTTTTTGCTGGGACTCATGAGATTTGCCCATTATGAAAGATGTCCAAAGTTTCAAGTTGGCTTAATGTTTGAATCCAGTCAGCAGATCAAACAATGCTTCACACAAAATCTTATTTTCCCACCAAAAGCAAAATGTCATTATTTTAAGGAGGAAGAATAAACCAGCTGATGTGCAGGGTGGCAAAAACACTGAAAAGATTTCAGCAATTAAAAAAAAAGTGAAATAAAACCGAGCTACTTATAAATAACAAAATGTTCTTGAAATATAGAGTTTTTGTACAATAGATGCTAACCTGTCAGCCCAGACTACCGAAGTGTTGTACATAAAAGTCCTACAAGAGGAGCAAGTGAAATATCTTTCTGATGAGTAGTGATTGGTTCCTGGTCTACGATTTCTATTTGTATTTATTTTCTGCTTTTAAGTGGAGCTACTCCTGTGCAAGAGCTTTTCCCTGGGCAGTACTGAAAAAGACTGTCTTTCTAAGTGCTCAGCGGGGAAAAGCTCTTACCTTCAATGAGCTGCAGAGATAAGAGCTTTTTCCTGCTCGGAGAAGAGGGCTGGGCCAGGGGAGATGCTGATTCAGCCCTACTTACTTCTGAGTCTTGTTCTGCAGAAGCTTGTCTTCCTGCTTGTTTCTGAGTAGTCATGCAGAGGCTTCCTATTTGAAATACTGTTTGAGTGCTGCTGAGTAATTCAGTCCTGCTTACTTCTGAGTAGACATGCAGAGGCTTGTCCTGCCTACCTTTGAGTAGGCTTAAAATCAGTGAAGAAAATATCCCCCCTCCCACTCTTCCTTTGGCCCACAGATGGAATGCAGCCCCCAAGACTTCCCAGATTGGAATTTGGCCTTTGGACTGAAAAGGTTTCCCTCCTCTGGTTTATAGTCTGCATTCATAAGCCAGGCATCTTTTCTTTCTGCTGCCAGTAGCACTCTACAGGGGAACTTTCTACCTTGTGTAAGTGGCTTGAACCCAGGTCACAATAAGGGATGTAAATGAAACCCGTATATCCTTCTACTTATTGAGTTAATGTGAACATTTTCCTTTCTCTTTTAGCTTTTATTTCATTGTTGGACAACTATGAGACATCAACTGGTACGGCAGAGCTGGTGACTCCAGAGGAAATAACTGAAAATAACCGTTTTCTCGATGCAGTTTTAGAAACTGAAGTGATGAAAGTGAGTGTAGCAGCCCTTTTCAACTTGTTATAAATCTGATAGATTGCAAGGTGTGAACTCAATTCATTTTTATTTCATCTGTTTCAGCTTACTCATCAATATTTAGTTAAAAAAAAGTGGACAAAACCAGACCTTAAGGATTTCAAGTCCCAGCTCTATGCTATTTGGTTCCACCTCTACTCTCGGCAAGGAGGAAAAGGGTATGGTTGATCTTTTTTCTTTTTCTTTTTTTAAATAGCTGTACATTAGCTTGAAGCGTGTAATACACAGTATATGTATCCATCCAAACATGGAAGCTTTAATCAAAACAGTAAGAAAATCCATAACATGCAAGGGTACATTTCCTAGTTTGGCATGCTGAAGAATTCTGTGTAATTCAAAAACTTGCATACACTGCTTCCAAAGGTTTTGCTGTATTAAAAATATTGCCAGTTCTGTATTACTATTAACTAGGCATGTGGCACTTTCTGGTGTCCAACAGTCTTCTAAATTCTTACCCTCTGCTAGAGTGACCTTGTAGAGGAGGCCAGGCTGAGACACAACAACTTGCTTAAAGCGTTGTGTATGTCAGCTGCTGGAACGACAATGGGACAGAGAGGCTATTGCCTTTGCACAATGCTTGTGGGCTTCCCAAAGCCAGTGGTACTTGGTGTGAGAATACGGGTGTCACAAGGACACAAGATGAATGTACAAGACCAGGTTATGTACAAATCCAGGTCATGCAGCCAATGTGGTGTAGTGGTTAGAGTATTGGACTTGGATTAGGGAGACTGAAGGATAAGGGACAGCCTCTGAGGGCCAAACCACATGCGATAAAGATGGGGTGACTGATAATTAATCAGGATTTATTTATTTATTACATTTATACACCGCCCCATAGCCGAAGCTCTCTGGGCGGTTTACAAAAATTTAAAACAGTGAACATTAAAAACAAATATACAAAATTTTAAAACTATCAAAAGCATAAAAACAACAATATCCATTTAAAACAACTATTCTAGGGTGAGTTAAAAACAACAACACCTCAGCCTATGTTGTTAACTGCCTGGGAGAAGAGAGAAGTCTTGACCTGGCACCAAAAAAGATAACAATGTTGGTGCTAGCCGAGCCTCATTGGGGGGATCATTCCATAATTGGGGGGCCACCACTGAAAAGGCCCTCTCCCTTGTTGGTTGATTTGTTTTTAATGTTGATCACAACAGATGGGGAGGTTATTTTCCTTCCAATGCAAAAATCAGATTCAGAGAAGGGATTATTCTAAAGACCATGGTTGGGGAGAAAAGGGTTGAACTCCCCCTCCTTTCCTGCTGTGATCTGAATCATTGCTGGCTCCAGGGCCCATGTGCAAGACACGCCCCAAGTGGGTTCCCTGCACTTGCTCCTCAGCATCTTTCTCGTCATTGCTACAATTTGCTTGCTTGACAGGCAGAGAGTCAGGAAGCGCATAGGTAGAGGCACCTGCTGTTTGCCGTTCTGTCCACCCCCCTTGGCTGAGCCAGAGGGAGAGGCTGGTGAGCAAGTTGTTGTCATGGTAAAGAGGAGGAGCAAGTTTAGGGGGCCCTTGTCAGTGGGCAGGGCAAAAGTTACCCCAAATGCCTCGGCAGGTGCCCAACCATGCCTATTCTTGATGCCAGCCCTGAGCTGATTATAATTATAATTATCAGCTCCCCCATCAACTCTTTGTGTTGTGAGTGGAGAAGGAAATACGGAATAAAGACACAGACACCAGAGCTTGTGATAAACCAGGGCCTCTTTATTTAACAAAGGAGATTCAACCCCTCCCTGGAACTGCATGTGAGGCTGAGAAAGGGGGCGGGACCAGCTTTTATAGGCTTGGCCCCACCCTTGCCTCACATGGCCCATTTGTGCAACACATGAGGCCTTTATTCCCCTCCTCCTCACCGCAACGACTGTTTCTCCCCCTCATGCTGTGCCAGCTGAGGGGGATAAAAGACTTCTTAAAAATGTGCATGATAAATTCAGACGTATTTACTAACCTACCGTATTTCTTCGATTCTAAGATGCCATCAATTGTAAGACGCACACTAGTTTCAGTACCACCAACAGAAAAAAAAACCCTAAGATGCACCGGCGATTCTAAGACGCACCCCATTTTTAGAGATGTTTATATGGGAAAAAAGTGTGTCTTAGAATCGAAGAAATAGGGTATCTAGTTTGGCCCTGAGGCCAATAAACTTCCTAGGGTTATAGTGGGGCAAACATGGGATAGCTCCAAAGATGTTTTCTTAATCTGCTTGGAGGAAAGTTGGAATACATGGGAGAAGCCCAGTGCGAGGCCTGGGCTCCCTGCTGTGTGTGCAGATGATGCACAGGGGATCCCGGGGTCAGGCTGGGCTAAACCCTCCCTTGACCTGGGATAACCGGATCCACCTGTGGTCTGGTTTTTCTGCAGCCTGGGGCTGAGCCCGGGGCAGTGGAAAATCTAGCTGGTTCCGCAGCTTTTCCCTGCAGCTCGCTTACTCACGAGTAGCCAGGAGAAGCTGTGCCCATCTGGCCGGGGGGGGGAGTGATGGGGTCCAGGGGGGAAAGAGCGGACCCTGCAGGAGAGATGGGGCAAAGAGCGGAACCAGGGTGGGGAGATCGTGGCCTGGTGGTGGTGGAGGGGGCATTGGACATGGTGAGCAGGGGTGGTGAGCAGGCGAGCGAGCGGGGGGGGGTTGAGCGAGCAAGCGAAGGGATGAGGGAATGAGCAGGGGGCGAGCAAGTGGGCGGGGGGAAGTGGGGGGCATCAGACATTGTGTAGGGAGAAATCGGGGGCAGGGGGGGAGCGGGGAATCCTTTATTTTTTAAAAAAAACCCACTTTCCTTTTTGTTGGTGCGCTCCTGCACACATGGCCCCTTTAACTATTTTTAAAAAATGCAGGACGCAACGGGGCTTTCCTTTCCCCGTCGTGTCTGATGTCTGGATAGGCGTGATGGCCCGTGCTAATTGTAGCACGGGCTTGCCGCGCCTGAAGGCTGGATTCAAAGGTAGGTCTAGCAAGACCCTAAGTTCCTTGCAAAGGGCATTGCACATTTCTTGGTGGGATTTGTGCCATGGAAATGTTAATACACTTATTATTTGAATGAATGCACTTTGCACCCATTTGGTGATCCACAGAACAACCTCTAAGATGGGTTAATATTTTTCTTCCCATAATTCAGATCTGGGGCTAAGGCTAAGAGAGTGCCATTTGCCTAAGGTCATCTAGTGAGTTCACTAGGAAGAAGCATAAATTGAAGCTGGGCTTTTCTACACGAGGCATTTAACCTGCCACTTTTCTGAGGCTTCTTGCAGATTCTTTGTGGGATCAAGAACAGCTCCTTTACACGTGATTTTCCCCCCTGGATTTTTTCTTTCTCTGCCTTTCTATATGTTCCATTACACAACCATTAGGTGGCACTGTAGTACAAGTGGAATTGTGTAAATACACCAGGGTCTGATGCACCATTCAGAGGCCTGTTCAGAAGACACCTTAAACCACGGCTCTAACCACAGTGACCTACACCAAGCAGGATATAACACTTTAAAAACGGTATGAAAAACGGTATATGTAATGTGTTGTGGGCCTGAACAGTTGTCATAACCCTTATAAACCGTTATAAGCAGTAGTGTAGATCCTGCCTAAGGCAAAAAAGCTTTATTCACTGTGATTAAAGCCATGGTTTAAGGTGTCTTCAGAACAGGACCACAGACTTTCCTTGTTAGAAAACACACACATATTACAATGCTTGCAAAGCAGGGGGGAGACTCTGGAGGATGACAATATCGTATAAAGCACTTGTAAACTACCATAAGTGAAGAATCGTAAGCGCCCAATACATGCTTTATGTAGAAAGGCCCTCTGATTCACAACTCAATCTTTCACAGTACAATCCTTCTTCCCAACCTTATTAAAAGTTGTTTGGGGTTTTATCATTATGTCTTAACTTCTACCAAGAGAGTTGATATGAGCTTAATAAATGTTCTTTATTTTTTTTTAATGTTGCATTAAATAAATTATTAGCGGCTAAATTTTATTTTAACTAGATTTTAAAACCTGGTTTCCTATACAGACCTGACTCCTGTGGATTCGAACACGTGTTTGTTGGGGAAACTAAACGAGGGCATGAAGTCTTGGGTCTACATAACTGGGTGCAGTTTTATCTTGAAGAAAAACTGAAGCACATTGATTACAAGGGCTATGTGGCCAGGAAAAAAAAAAGCAGGGTAAGAGAATAGAAAATCTATTTTATATATGAGCTGCATGTGTATATAATAAAGACATAATTGTATGTTTTATATACATTTGTGTGTGTGTGTGCCCCCGCCATGCTATTCTGTAATTGCTTGTAGTAAAGGGAAGCAGCTTTGCATTCATTCTTTAGTTCACTGGGGACCGGTGCTGCTGTTTTACCAAGGGGGGTGGACCCAGCAAGGAAGGGGTTAGCTCCTGTCCGCCCTTTCCTGAAGGCAACTTTCCGTTCCTCCATTCCTCATGGCAGCACCACTGACCCAACTGTCACTGAAGCCACTCCACTTCCAATACCGCAAGTTCGAGACACACTGAGTTCCAAAACCCAGGGAAGCCGCCTTAAAGAGAAAATGCATCACAAAATGACTTTGCAAAAATGCGTTTTTTTATGTATTATTTATTTATTGCATTTTTAATACTTGCCCATTAGCCAAAGCTCTCTGGGCAGTGCACAATTAAAAACCGTAAAACAAGTATAGATAAATGTAAAAAAACATTAAAAGTTTAAACGATCAATATAAAAATCAGCTATGTTAAAACCAGGGAAAGCTTGTGTATAAAGGTATGTTTTCAGGAGGTGTTTAAAAGATGTTACGTTTCCCACCTCCCAAACCGCACGAGGGAGGTTTTTCCAGAGGGTGGGTGCCACCACAGAGAAGGCTCGACATCAGGATTCCTCATGGCGGCATTCCGTTCCTTTTTGGAATGGCCACTAGGACCTCATCTGACGATCATAGCTGTCATCCGGGTGTATATAAGGGAAGGTGGTCTGCTAGGTCTGCTGGTCCCAAGCTATTTAGGACTTTGAAGGATAAAAGGATAACCTTGTATGAGGCTCGGCTGTTGCAAAAATGTGGTCTTTATGGCAAGAAAAACTAGGATTGATACTGATTGGGGGTAACATCATGTGTTGTGCCTGTGTGTGAGGTGCAGTAGCACCACAGTGAATTCCCCATGTAGATTGGGTCCTGGTCCTCACTTGCATTAGCTACCTCTGTCTTTGTCTCAAGAGAAATCAACTGATTCCCCTTTGAAAACACCCCCCACCCCCCACACAAATTAACTTGAAAAAAATTCATGTCAACTTTCCATTTTTTGTAATCCATGCCCCCAAAAGTGAAAGGTTGAGATCAGAAGCTATGAATCTTTCACTAAATGATCATAGAAATAACTTTAGTTATCCTATTTTTTTACCAAGGATGTATTATTTATGGAGATGGACGGATAGTGTGACCATGTGGAAAGGAGGACAGGGCACCTGTATCTTTTACAGTTTTATAGAAAAGGGAATTTGAGCAGGTGTCATTTGTATGCATGCAGCACCTAGTAAAATTCCCTCTTCATCACAGCAGTTAAAGCTGCAGGAGCCTTGCCCTCTTTTCTATTTGGTCACTCTAGTATAGCTCCTGCAGCTTTAACTGTGATGATGAAGAGGGAATTTCACCAGGTGCTGCTGCATGCATACAAAGGACACCTGTTGAGGGGTGGGATTGGGAAGTTTGATTGGGACCATAGCTTGGAGGAAATAGAATCATAGAGTAGCAGAGTTGGAAGGCATCTACAAGGCCATCGAGTCCAACCCCCTGCTCAATGCAGGAATCCACCCTAAAGCATCCCCGACAGATGGTTGTCCAGCTGCCTCTTGAATGCCTCTAGTGTGGGAGAGACCACAACCTCACCAGGCAACTGATTCCATTGTCGTACTGCTCTAACAGTCAGGAAGTTTTTCCTGATGTCCAGCTGGAATCTGGCTTCCTTTAACTTGAGCCCGTTATTCCGTGTCCTGCACTCTGGGATGATCGAGAAGAGATCCTGGCCCTCCTCTGTGTGACAACCTTTTAAGTATCTGAAGAGTGCTATCATGTCTCCACTCCATCTTCTCTTCTCCAGGCTAAACATGCCCAGTTCTTTCAGTCTCTCTTCATAGGGCTTTGTTTCCAGACCCCTGATCATCCTGGTTGCCCTCCTCTGAAGCTTTCCCTCCACTGCAGTCCATCTGTAATTCTTGGATTCTTTTGAAAAAATGCCACAGGCAAATCCTTTCCCCCACTCCTGACACTTTTCTTCAGAGATTTACTGTAAAGTCTTCATTACTCATTCTTCTGGTCTGAAGTGAGAAGAGGCCATTTAAAAACCTCCTGGCATGTCTCCCCACCGCTGCTATCTTTTCCATCTGAATGCACTTGTGCATTCAGGAAAAGGGCTCCATTGCCCTGCTCAAACTACAGCTGTGTCAGGTATAGACCTTGTACCTAGTGGTTAGATTTATTAGGAAATGCTTTGAGAATGTCAAATGTTCTTTGCAAGGTTATCTCTGTAAGCAGTTCTCATGGGAGTAGCTGGTTCACTCATTTGCCTCGGCCTTGAAGCAGCTGGTTCTCTGGGAACTTCAGAGTGTTTTGGAAAAGGTAGGGGCCGCTCTTCGAAGTGGGTTGTAACATCCCGCCCTCTTGGCACGTGGGCATGGTTTACAGGTCAGAGGACCTGTCTGTCAAGTGTCTTTGAATAGGCCTTAAAGGCTGGCGCAAAGCTGAAAAAGCGTTGCTAGGTTTCATCTCTTGACGCAACGCCTGACTTTCCGATGCAACTTATGGCCCTCCTGCTTTGGATTCTATCTCCGCTTGGGACTTTTCCAAAACACTTTGAAGTTCCCAGAGAACCAGCTACTTCAAGGCCGAAGCAAAAGAGTGAACCAACTACTCCCATGGGAACTGCTTACAGAGATAAGCTTGCAAGGAACATCTGACATTCTCAAAGCATTTCCTAATAAATCTAACTACTTGGTACAAAGCCTGTATCTGACAAGCTGCATCATCTGTACCCCTTTCATACCACAGAAGTGTCCTTGGTTTGATTTCTACATGAAAACCCTATTGTGTGCTTATAGTAGTTTGCACTTTACGCAATGGCATCTTCCAGGGTCTCTCCCTGCTTTGCAAACATATTATTATTACTATTATTTACATTTGTATACCGACCCATAGCCAAGGATCTCTGGGTGGTTTACACAGGATAAAAACACTTAAAAACAATATACAAAAATGTAAAACCACAAAAACATACAATTTAAAACCACAAAAACATACAAAAACAAACCCAGGCTAATTACATATTGCTAAATGCCTGGGAGAAGAGAAAAGTCTTGATCTGGCACCGAAAAGATAACAATGTCGGCGCCAGGCAGGCCTCGTCAGGGAGATTGTTCCACAATTGGGGGGCCACCACAGAAAAGGCCCGCTCTCTTGTTGCCGTCCTCCGAGCTTCCCTCAGAGTAGGCACCTGAAGGAGGACCTTGGATGTCAAGTTTTTTTTTTCCTGATTAGAAAAAATTTGTATTATTTGTGACTGGTGGGATAAAGCCTAGTGTAACTGAGCAAGACCACAGCCTCTCTAGCGCTTGTGTAATGGAACATAAGGAAAGGAAGGGAAAGATCTGCCCCAGAAAAAAAAACATGTTTAAAAGGACTCAATCTTAATCCTACAAAGTATCCGGAATCAGAAGCTTCAGTAAAGTGGTGGGTTAAAAGTTTCATGTAGAAAAGCCCTCAGTCAGAGTTCAAAATTACTCTCTCTTATTTATTTATTTATTTATTTATTTATTTATTTATTTATTTATTTATTTATTACATTTTTATACTGCCGAATAGCCGTCTCTCTCTCTCTTTCTCTCTCTTTCTCTCTCTTTCTAATGTTTTGTGCGTTTGTTTTCAGCCTGATGAGGACGACCAGGTTTTAAGCCTTCAGTTCAGCTGGAAGGGCCTGGTAAAGCCTGTGGGGAGTACTTTTATTGGTGTCAGCCCTGAGTTTGAATTTGCCCTTTATACCATCGTTTTCCTGCAATCAAATCAAAGAGTGACACGTCAAAGAGTGAGAATCGAGGAATATGAATTGGAGATTGTCGTCTACCGCCACGGATCATGCATAGGGACAGCGTATCCGGTCCTCCTCAGCAGTAACAATGAAGATTTGTACTGAAAATCCTGAAGAGAATGGTGTTTTTTTCTAGTTTACCATGCTTGAATTTATACTTCTATGTGTTTGCATTGAACAAGAGTTTCCCCCACCCCACCCGACAAAGGGTGGGCAACTTATGGCCCTCCAACTTATGGCTTTGGCCTACCGTTTCCATGAACCCTCACCATTAGGTATGCTGATAATTGTAAGCCCACATATCTGGAGGGCCACAAGTTGCCCACCCGTGACCTGAAAGATATGTGTCATATTTCCCTTTTTATTGATTAAACACCTTTCTTCTCTGAGAAACAAATCTGTCCTTATGTGAGACCTACGTTTAAAGATGTGCATGGCTGGTACAAATCCATCTGCCACTTTTCGACCCTTTCCCCGTTGCCTTATTCGCTCCTCTGTGGTCTTAGGCCTCAGCTAGATGAGGGAGCTGTTGGGGTATGGTCTCGCGATTTTATGATCGCGAGATGGTTCCCCTCATCTACACGCAGATGTCCCAGGAGGAAGAGGATGTCATGCCCGCCATTTTGGTTTTTTTTTCAAATGGGGAAGAGCGTATGAGCGCTCGTGCGCAAGAGGTTAGTTTTTTAAAGGAAAAAAAACCTCCCGCTCCCCCACCCACCCCCAATGGGCCCAGAGCTCCTGAGAGCTCAGTGCCCCATGTGCAGTTCCTGGCTCCTCGCGTTTACTAGCAAGGAGCTGGGACAAACTTCGACATCCGGCCACACATCCCGCGGTCTTGCGATCATCCCAAGACTGTGGTAAAAAAGGGTATGGCAATATCCTGGGGCAAGGGAGGAATCATCCCTCCCTGCTCCCGGGATCCCCTGTGCATCAAGTGGACACACGGGGATAATCCCAGGACAATCCCCAGGATATCGCTGGGTCTAGCCACGGCCTTACTGTTTAGCCTTTAGTGCAGGTCTCTCCTGTCCGTCCTCTCCATTCCTACACTTCACACAGCTCTTGTCTTTTGCTTCTGTGGCATTTTCCCCAGCCCTTCCTCTGGGCCTCTTCTTTTTCTCATCTCTAGCCTATTCTTAGTGGTTTGAGGGAATCTGTAATTCTGAGGGAAACTATTGATTAGTGAAATTCTACAAGCCATAATCAGCACTTTCAACCTCCTTTCAGCCCGCCTCTTTACCAGACCCTTTGCCTTTATGGCTTCTAGCAGTGCATTTCAGCTGTTTCCCAGGGGAACTCTAAGGGTTCCTTGAATGCTTACCAAGAGTTCTTCAGACGGAAGGCTGTAATGGTGGGTGTTTGTCTGATATGGGGTTCCTCAGAAGGCAAATGTAAAGGTGTGTATGTACATGTGGAAAGTTTAAAAACTACTTCCTAAAGGGAAGTGTTGCTTGGGTTCCAGTTAGTGCATCACATCATTTTCACAGTAGCATGCTAGTCTTCCTGGCTAACATGTATACAGGTTTCCCATTACTGAAACCCATTGTATGGTATAATATACATGCATTTTTCTTACACAGATATTTCAACGCACACAGAAAAAATGACATCTCTTTAATTGCCTACCCATAGTCATTTGATAGGCCTAGGGCCTTGCTAGACCTACCTTTAAATCCTGGCGTGTGGAGGGGCCAGCCCACGCTAGAAGTAGCACGGGCTGTCACTTCTGTCCACACGTCGACACGATGGGGTAAAGTGAATCCCCGTTGTGTCAGCCATTTTTTTCTGCCTTGAAGGGGCCAAGTGCGCAGGAGCGCACCAACAACAAAAGTATGTTCTTTTTTTAAAAAAAGACAGGGTTCCTCGCTCCCCCTCTGCCCCCCATTTACCCCCGCGATGTCTGATCCCCCCCGCCCGCCTGCCTCCTGCCCGTCATGTCCAATCCACCCACCCACCTGCCATGTCCGATCCCCTGCCAGCCCGCCATGTCCAATGTCCCCCCCATCGCCCCTGGACCGCAATTCTCCTGATGTCCGCTGGCTCTGCTCTTCCCCCCATCTCTCCTGCTGGGTCCGCTCTCCCCCCCCGGCCCCACTCTCCCTCCCCCTTGTGATCCCCCCCCCCGGCCCAATGGGCACAGCGCTCAGCTTCTCCCGGCTAGTCATGAGCAACAGCCCTAGTGTCAAACTGGAGGTACCCAGTTCCAATTAATTGGGGCCATATTGAGACCGGGATGCAGAAGATGTTTCTTAATGCTTTTTCCACATGTGTTTGAACCTTAATGAGAGCAGGCTTGCAAATTACCACTTTTTCTGGCTGTCTGAAGAGAAGGATACACTGTCTTCAGGTGACCAGAGGTGATCCAGCATCTTTCTTTTGCAGTATATCTCCAGCGGGGGTCTGGCCTTCTTAAAAAGGCTGGTGTAGAAAAGGCCTTTGTTTGGTTCCTTGGGATCATATTCACAACTTCCTTGAATGTTCCCGGAACTAACAGAGAAGCAGTGTATGCACCTCTCTGCACTCAAGAAGAGACAGAGTTGTAGAGCCGCCTAAGGCCGAGCGAAGTGTTACGATAAATGTGATGTTGCTGCTGCTGAAAATGGTAGCTGCATGTCTAGTTCCTCCATCATGAGATTAAAGATGGCCACCGCCGGGGGAAAACTTATGCCGCGTACCACCGTACTCAGCTTGGGGAAACTATCCATGCAAAGAACTGCACAGCCCACACACCCACAGCTTGTGGACTGGCAGGAACGATCACATCCTGAAGTGTCTGACTCGTCTGGACTACGAAAAACAGCAGCTCTGAACATCGCTTTGAATCCCTGCAGGTAGAGCCAGCTGTGAATGGATCAGAGGTCAGACCTAAACTATAATCAAGATTTTCTATAATTTTTTAGTTCATAGATCTATGTACCTACCGATTGCCTTCACAAGCACACAATTTGTAAACTGCCCAGAGAGCTTCGGCTATGGGCGGTATATAAATGTAATAAATAATAAATAATAATAATAAAAAGAGAGAAAGAAATTCATTTAATGTGCTTGGCCTAGAAATAAAGCCAAACTACATGTGAATTATTCACATGTTTAAACCAGCATGCTTAGTCTGGTCACCTTTATTTTGAGGAAAAAACAACTCTTGGCCCTGATCCAGAATGTGTTCTCAGTTTATAACACAGCACTGCCGACGGCTGTATAATGAAACAGAACTCGCAGATAAAGGAAATCCCTGGGGAAAAGGAAATGTGTATAGAGGGCTGATCCAAATCCCACAAAGAATCCGGAAGCAGAAGCCCCAGAAAAGTTGTGGGACACAAAGCCTGGTTGTGGGATACAAACCCTATGTTTAAACAAATTAAAAGCAAAAAAAGGTCCTCAGTTTCATCCATTCAAATCACTGGAATGGAAAATTCCAATGAGGCTGCAATCTTAGGGTCCCTGGGACATCAGAGATCCGTTTCTCTTTGCAGGCAGAGAAGGACTGTTGGCAGACGTCTCTGTGCTGCGGCAATAGAATTGGCCCATTGCTGCCGCTGCTCTTCTGTTGGTGGCTCTATGGTTGCAAGGTTGGAAAGGCAGCAGGTTGGGGATGGGCCAAGGGCGCCAGAGGATCCATAAGATCCTAAGCTTTCTTAGTCCCCCCCCCCCGCCCCGGAAGCATTTCAGAAGGCATGGCCTATAGCTGGTGGTGTAAATTCTCTGGTCCTGTTGCGTCAATGGAGAGAGGGAAATCAAAATAACCACGGTGGTGAAAACCAGCAAAAAACAACAAAACCCTGCCCCCACCTCCCACTGTGACTTCAGTGAGGTGAAAACAAATTCTCAGGATGCTCAACTTTTTATTTGTAGGTTGAAAAGCCCGACACATTTCGGCCTGTATCTTTTCAAGGCTGCCTCCAGGGGATTGTAGGAAGGTGTTTGCAAAGATCTTCTTAGCAACAGAATGTCTTTCTCAAATTGTTACCAGCTTCTTTGAATTCTGATTAGGGCTGTGCACCGCCTTGCGCCGAATCCCTGAAACTGAGGTGGGCTGATTTGGCCTACCTTGCCTCGGTTCTGAGTCAGTTCTGGGTCAGCCCAAGGCACCCAAGGTACCAAAGCTTCGGGCTGCCTCAGGCCACTTCGGAGTGTGCTGGGCCCTCCCTCCCACTGTCCCAAAAAAGCCGGCACAAGGCCGGCCATGAGTCCATGGCACTCACCACCCTCTCCCCACTTTCCCCCTGCTCACCTGCTGCACTGTATTCCCACCACCATCACCACATGCTGTGCCGCCACCATCGCCGCTTGCTGCATCCATCACTACCACCGCATTGCTGCATTACCTGCCACAACCAAGAGGAGTGCTGTGCCTGAAAACCAGGCCACGATTTCAAGATATTGCGGGGGCTCTGTTTCGTACCTCTATGGCCACAAACTAACAGAGCCCCTGCGATATCTTGAAATCGCGGCCTGATTCTCAAGTGAGGCACGTTTCCTGGTTGCAGTGAGCGATGCAGCGGGTGGCGATGGCAGCGCTGCAACCAGGAAACATGGCGGGCGACAGCTGCGATGCAGTGGGTGGGGAGAACAAGGAGAGGGAGGTGAGTCCAATGAACTCATGGCTGGCCTTGCTACCAGCTTTCCTGGGTGCCGGCTGCGCAGTTGCCTCGGGCCCCTGGAATCTTGCCTCAGCTTTGGCACCAAAGCAAGGTGGGCAACCCCTGACGCACCCAGAGTCGATTCGGGGCTGTTTCAGGGGCTCTGAAATGGCCTTTGAGGCCAATTGGGGGGGCCGTGCACAGCTTTAATTCTGAGCAGTTGAGGGCAATGAAGCCGTTGGGTCAATGAGTAGAGGGCAAACGGCAGAAGACTTGAGGTAAACATGATTAAACACAGGCTAGAGCCCTTTTTAAAGCCTAACTTGTGGCAGTGATGGTGGTCAAGAGAATGTACTTCACCACCATCATTGTATCTACATAATGCTAGCTAATGCAGCTCTTTTGGGGAATGATGTGTTGTCTTCATACAGACCCAGGGGATAAATTTTTGGAACCCTTGAAAGCCATTATGACAAGTTTTCCGTTCAAATTGCTCACAACTGTTGAGACTTGGATAAAATGGAGGAGACAGTAACATGACCTTTATTGAGTAAATCAAGCTTGGACCATTCTATATCGAATATTTTTTACCCAGTAACACTTTTACCGTTCTTGAGAGGTGCCTTCCAGCTCCATGCAGTCTTGGATAACACTGATTATTTAGATCTGTCAATTCCAGCTTTGGGCCTGGTTTGGGAATGGAACATGCTTTGGTCACCCTGGTGGATAACGTATGCTGGGTTCTCCAGCACCTTTCAGCAGTTTTCAATATAATCAGCCATGATATCCTTCTAGACCATTCCTGCTGTTTCAGGAAAAGAACCTTCTCAGTTGGTGTTACATGGTGGCTATGGTGAGGAAGAGATCAACCCAATTTATTCAGGAGCAGTTGAGTGGTTGTGTCTTCACTTCTATGTCCTGTGTCACACATGAGAGTGGTTGTTCATGGCTGCTGTGTGGGAGTGCAGCTGGTGTAGGGACAAGATTGTCAACGGAGCATTCCGTATTCTTCCTCCTGTGAAAGCTGCAAAGACTTATTTTGTGCAGCAAAAAACAAAAACACCTGTTAAGCTCCAGCCTAAAATCAAAGTAGAAAAAGAAGCCTGCAAGGACTTCAAAACAAACCTCAGTAATGTTATTGGATTGACACAGGGTTTTTCCTTCTGAAAACCTACTGCATGTTTGATTTTCATTCCATTCTGCTCAGGGCCCTGAGGTTGGGCAGCCTTGTGCTGGACCGAAGTGCTAGTAAAAAATAATAATACAAATGTTGGTCTCTGCAAAGAAGGCAATGGGCTTCTCAGAATCTGCTGTGAACAGATCCAGTTGTTGATTTTTTACGAAGGAAAGTGACAGAACCATGGCAGAAAGGAGGGCTGACTCCATTTGTAAGTAACAGGGCCATATATGAAAGCTACCGCAGTGGCCTCAGCCCCCTTATGACCGTTTCCCTGTCTTATTTATTACAACCTGTAGAATGTGCTCCGTCTACAAGTACCATTGGCTGTAAAGGGTGTAAAGATGCATCTTTTTAATTTAAGCTTTTAAGCTATGCAGTTTGTAAAATGGTTCCACGTTTTCCTCTTTTTAATATTATTGTTACTGTTTTAAGGTTTTATTGTTTAAAATTGTTTATTGCCCCTTTGATGACTTTCTAGCAAGTAAGGCAGCACATATGTTAATAATAAACAAAATCTTATGCTATGGTTGATGTAAACAGAATTTTTGATGACTGCCCATATAATAAGCCTCAATAAATCTTAGGATCACATAAATTGAAAGGTGTGCACATTGCTTGGTGCAGAATGAATTTCACTGCTACAGGGGAATAATGTTGCTAGTCTGGTTTTTTTCCGGTTGAAAATGAGGTTAAGGGCTTCTAGGAGAAAAAGAGATACTATTTAATGTTTCTGAAATGTAGAAATTCATGACTGGAGTAGTACTTCCAAAAATTCCAGAGAAGTTAGTATTGGCTTATTGATAGAGCATCAGGTGAAGACTGAACTTAAAGGAGAAATACCACCCATTGCTAGCTTCTAACTCTCAACATATAATAATAATAATAATAATAATAATAATAATAATAATAATAATAATTTATTTATTTGTTACCCACCTCTCCCTATGGATCGAGGCGGCGTACAACACAATTAAAAACAACATAAAGTACATAAAACTAATTCAAACATTTAAAACCAGTGCATCATTAACAGCAGCACACCATTAAAAAAGGCATCTTAAAACTCAGCTGGGTAGGCCTGCCGGAAGAGATCAGTCTTTATGGCTTTCTTAAATTCTGGAAGACTGTTAAGTTGACGAATCTCTCCCGCCAAGCCATTCCACAAACTGGGAGTGGCAGAAGAAAAGGTCCTCTGGGTAATAGTTGTCAGCCTTGTTTTTGTGGTCTGGAGTAAATTCTTCCCAGAGGACCTGAGTGTACGGGGCGGACTGTACGGGAGAAGGCGATCCCGCAGGTAGCCTGGGCCCAAACCATGTAGAGCTTTAAAAATGCCCACCTCAAAACTATCAATATCCCCAGAAAATTAGGCATCTCCCTATCATACTTCCTGGAGGCCCAACTCAAACCTATAAATTCCTACCATAGTGTGTGCATACATGCCTTCTACAATGAGATCATCTTCTAAGGTATCATGCAATCATGAGGTGCTCCCATCTCAAGTCATAAAGAGACAATCTTGGAAAGGTAGGTCCAGTGCTGATGGAACACAAACCTCCTGAAGTTTGTTCTTGAGATTAGGAATAGAAAATTCCAGAAAGAATGTTAACAAGTAACAGTTGCTGCCTATGCTTGGGTTGGGGTGAGGGTGTCCATGTAGGTTTTGTTTTTATTATATGTCAATATATATTCTTAGATCTCTGTTATAAAATATTTTTACATCCATTCACATTCCGTGATCACATGTTGTACTATATTTTAAAAACTGAGTATTTTGAAAGAAACATTTTTAAAGCATACAAAGCAACAAACAAGTTCTACTTAGTATAATAAACCATGTGTCAATTTCATCAAGAACAAGACTTTCTATATTTTATTTTGCCAATCAGCAACACACGGCCCCGTCTGTTGTCTTGTACTTACTATTTCAATCCTAGCAACAATCATCCAGTTGATTAAAGCCTTTATATTAATCAGGGTACTAGTCCCCATGGAGGACTCTCTCTATACACACACATATATGTTGGCCCTCCTTCAGTCTGATACAGATCATCTATTGGCTGGTTGGTGCAGCAGATGTGTGCATCGTCTAGTGGGTGAGTTCTTAGAAACTCCTTCAGGGGTTTGTTAGCCACAGGTACTGAACAGCGGAAGAGGGATGGGCATTTTACTGTATTGTAATTCTCCCACTTTAATGCACCACAAAGCTTTCTTTTTAATAATGGGACTTACCAGTGATCCACTGACCAACAAATTGTTTTGTACTCAGCCATTTCCACCTTGTGGACAATCACTTTTCACCCCTTGTGGGTCTCAGTACAGCGATTGGTGAACCACTGACAAAGCTTTCATGTCTTATGAACCTGTGGACCAACAAATCACAGGGCAAAGCTGAGGGCCAGGCCGGCTGCAGCCAAGCAAGGCCACAACCTGAGGACTTTAAAATTCCAACAACCCTAGGGTGACCATATGAAAAGGAGGACAGGCCTCCTGTATCTTTTAACAGTTGCAAAGAAAAGGGAACTTCAGCAGGTGATATTTGTATATATGGAGAACCTGGTGAAATTCCCTTTTCGTCACAGCAGTTAAAGCTGCAGGAGCTATACTAGAGTGACCAGATTTAAATGCAGCTTTAACTGTTATGATGAAGAGGAAATTTCCCCAGGTTCCCCATATATACAAATGGCACCTGCTGAAATTCCCTTTTCAATACAACTGTTAAAGATACAGGAGCCCTATCCTCCTTTTCATATGGTCACCCTAAACAACCCCCTTGTTTTCTGATCATAGGAATTTGCACAAGGCCAAAGAACTTCTAATAGAAGGATTACCATATAGAACCTGATTCTATCCATGCGGTATATCCCGCTAATTTTGGTGGACTTGCTGTTCAGATTGAGACTTGTTCTCCCTGGACCTGAACGGCCAACGTTAAGGTGGGGGTGGGGGTGGCTTGAAGGCAAGTGAGGATGGATGGACAGTCATAGCCACAATGCATAGACTTGGAGCCATAAAGTTACCAATTCTGGACTAACTTTATGGAACCAGGTAGAACCCTATTGGCTCCATGTATCACCTTATTCCTGCCAAGTCAGTAGCTGTAGTTCCATGCCCTGGCCATCTGCAACACACCCGAGAGCAGGCCTAGGCAAGCAACCACAGAGAGACAAACTCCTGGGTTTTGTCGTTGGAGTTCCTGATTTGCGACCTATCGTACCTGATATCTCAATGGTACAGGAACTCACACACCTGGGCCAGCTCTATACCTTGTGTCAAATCATTACGACGCCATCATAGTAATGCTATATTCCTCTTGTGCATCTATGCATCGTATGACACATAATGACATTTTGGATAATGTGGAGTGATTAGCAGGAAATAACACTATGAAAGCAGTAGTATATGGAATGTGTAATGTGCCCAACAGTTATCACTGCCCTTCAATACCACTATAAAGGAGAAGTGTAGATCTAGCCTTGATTAAGGTATAACTAGAATGCACATCATGTGACTGTGGTGGACGCTTTAATTTTCTTTGGGTGCAAAATCTTATGCATGTTTACACAGGGGAGAAAAAGCAATTCTTAGAATGCCCTAGTAAAGGACCTTCCTATGAGTGAATCAGGAAATGGAGAACTCCCTGAAATAAACCCTGGCTCTTCTCAGCTCATACAACCTTGACCCCAGGAGGCTGTTCCCCACACGATTTTGTAGTGTTGTGTCTGGCTCAACACTTTAGGCCTCAATCCTATGCATGTTTAGGCAGAAAAACGCCCTGCAACTCCCAGCATCCCCCAGCCAGGTATGCTGGTAGTTGTAGGACTTTCCCCCTGTCTAAACATGCATTTGATTGCACTGTTATCATAACTGCTTAGTCAGAATTTAGCTGTGGAATTAATTGTTGCAAATGTGACCTGGCGTGGAGGATCCTGTTCAGGGTTTGGGACAATTAGCCAGGATACGATGTTCCACCACTCCACCATCCGGGTTTTTTGGGTCCCCCCCTCCAACCACCAGCCAACATTCCAGGGCCAGTAATTAGAGCTAATCCTCATTGTGGTCCCCTCCAACTTTGAGAGGTCCTAAGGTTTTTTTTTGGAACTACTGCAAAACTTGCGGTTCCTTTCTATTCCACAGAGCCAGAACCATAAAAGTGAAATTCTTCCAACTATAAACCAGTTTGACATTCTACTTTGAAGGTTTCTCTTTCTTCATTTTTGTCCCACAGTTAATGCTTTAGTCAATGTCCAGTGTGTGTTCAATGGTGGGAAAGAACCCCAAACTAGATATTTTAAATATTTATTAGCTAGACTGGGTTTAATAGCCTTTATACAACACAATTTGCATAAGTTCTCAAGATACGTCCTGTATACAATCACAAAACCATGACATGGATTTTTATACACAGAGTGAAAATTGAGACTGATTTACAAGCATTTTTCTCTTTGTACAATTTGTCATACTATTTTTGTTGGTTTCATTTTGTACAACTTTTAGAACGTGGTTTGTATTTTCTTCTTCTTGGAGGATTGGAAGGCAAAAATCAAATAATTCATTATTCATTCAAGTGAAAAAGGAAGATTAAGAAACCACCATTGACGCATGCAACATTCATTGTGGAAATATTAAATCTCTCCAAAGACTACTATTGGTGGTTGTTGCGTTTTAGTTTTTATTCCCAGGGCAGGTGTTCTCCCCCACCCCTTTCAGATATGCTTGTCTGATAGGATGATGGCACACATGCTAGTCAGTGACTGCTGAGCACCTGGGCACGCCACTTAACATCTATACAAGGTACAGTCAACTTGTATTGACACTGACATGCTTGGAAGGCCAGATGGGAATTGGAATCCAAACTCATTTTTTGTTCCCCCATACAAAAATGCATATTTACAAGAAGGTAACAAATTAAGAAAACCATTTTCTTCAGATCGCCTGTTCTGAGTTTTATGCTATATATGTATAATTTAAAACCTCATTACTGTGTTTATTATTTCGTCAAAAGAAAACATCAAAAATGCAATTTATGGTTTAAAGAGAGAGTATCCAGATTTTATTTTAGTCTCAGCTAGCAACTTCTAGCTCAAGAGCTTGAGTCTGCATTGCAAACTGGCCAGGAATGCATGAGCAGTCTCTGAATGCAATGTCAGTGGATATATGTACACTGAATTTCCTTTCAGTTTCTTTACCACTTAAATAGTCAGATCATTTATTCCCCCTCACATATACATCAACGTATGTACATATGTAGAATTGTGGAACGTTGGACACTGCAGCAATGAAAATAAAGCACTTAATATAGCGTCGGGTATGACTGAAATAAAAAGATAAAAAATATACTATTAACATCTGTATGAAATCTTCAGGAAACTAAATGCTAATTAAATAATTCTGTATTGAGCATACTAGCTTACGTACAATATAAGAGATGTTTACATTTTACTTCTTCATCCTAATAGAAAGAAGCCAATATCAGCTGGTTACCAGCTACAGTACTACTCACCCTCCCCATCCCACTGGCCCAGAACCATTAAACTATTTCAACAATTAGGTAACTAGAAAACTAACTGGACTGACAATGGACGTTCCTGATTTCCATTTGTACAGAAATGTCTCCTATGTGCTCGCAATGAGGTACCCTATTTACCCTGATCTGCATTAAACAAGAGTGATATAAGTTTGGGATGGAGGTAGGGGAGGTGGGCAATAATTAAGTAACAATTTATATTGCTCCTGGATACTATCCCTTTAATAGGCGTATGATAACAACAAAATAGATCAACATCCATCACAGGAACTCACATGCCTTGTTTGGTTCAAGAAAAGGAAATCAAGAACTGGCTGATGGCTCGGAAAAATGAAGAAGAGAAATGACCCCTTTAGAGAAATGACCCATCATTTTTCAGTAAACACACATTCTGTGCTTTAACTCATATTTCAAGCTCATTTTCCCTGTACAGCGCAGCTTTTGTATAATATAAGCTTTCATCTTCAGCTCAGTAGACGTGTCAGATATATCTAAATAAAGCGCATTGTGCCATCAACATTCTATGTTTCCAAAGAAACCCACAACCATTCATCCCAAGTTAAGAGGTTTTGCCATATTTAAGCACTTCTGTCTCACAGAAGAAACGAAACAAAACATTTTTTCCCCAAAAAATCAAGGAGGAAAACAAAGATGCAGAAATATCTATACATTTTCTTAAATACCCAAAGTCCCTGTTTGATTTCCCCCCTTTAAAAAAATAATTTCCACAAGAAGGGTTTTGTTGTTTTCATTAATAAAAAGAAAACTACATTAAATGTGATTCATCATTGCATAGAATGATTCCAGTACAACCCAGACATTTGGTCAAAAGAAACTTGGCACACTTTGGAGGCATCTTCTAGACTCAGCACTGATGCAAATGTGATCTAGTGGACGGACCACACTTTCACTAGCTCTTTGTGACAGATGATAAGTAGGAAAGGAAAGGAAATTCTGACCCTCCTGGGGTTGAATATCCCATTGCGAATAGAAGCCACCATTCCCTAAGAAGCACAAAGTCCCACAAACATCATACATTCATCTGAGCATGGTTATTGACACACCCATGATTCCAAAGGCTTAGCACACTATTTTTCTGCCCTGGAACTAAGGCCTGGTGACTGTAAGAGGTGGTGAACGAGGGTCAGTTGAAGCCATGACAACAGTACTAAGAAAAAAAGCAAGTAAATAACTGTAAGTAAAGATCTGCAGTTAACATGAAGTAGTCCTTTGCTCCTGAATTCTTTACCCATTCCACATAGCAGTATATTGCAACAGCAGCCTAGCTTGATCAATTAAGAGTGACAATTATAGGCTTACTAGTAAGCCTTTCATTTAGTGCTTCAAGTCCCCATGGCAACCATGGTAAGATTCACTGCCTTCGTTATGAATCTTAGCAAGAACAAAATTGCCAGCTGTTTGCACAAAATTGCACATCTCACCATTTTTTTTTAAAAAAAACATACTTTGCTTAGTAATTGAATTTGAAGCTTCTAGAAAACACAGATCCAACGCCTATGTGAGACATCTTTTTTTTTGCTTTGACTCTGAGTAAGGCGGACATGGTATGAAGCAGCAGACAATTTCCATGTAACTCAGCAATTCTGAGATAGGGCAGTGTAATGGCACCCAAGAATTGGGCTAAAATTGACATCATTACTGGGGAATAGGTAGAAAAAATCTGAGTTACAACTCCTGTGTTAAATCTACATTCATATCCACTATCTCCTCCCAATGATTAAATAGTTTACTGCAGGGAATAAAATGAATTATGCAGTGTATTAGAAGGTAAAATTGGATCAGTGAAGCTCTACCATGACCATATATTGTCTCAAGATGTATTGCCTGTGTAAACATAAAATTTATTTTCTTCCTTTCTTGTACACATTTTCTAGTTTTGGGGCTTTCTCCCTCTGATAAAGGGTTCACTGATTAAAATAAAAGCAAGAAGTTATTCATGGGGATTCCAACTTTCTGTTTAACGTCATTATTTTTATTTAGTACTTTTCCAGAGGTTTCTTTGACTTTCCTAAGAACAAAATTATGCAGATGAGCCCTGCTTTTAAAACCCCCAAAATGTATGTTCTTCTTGTTGGGTATTATTTATTCGAGATACTGGTTGTCACTGGAAGTTTTGATATTTCTGTTTCAAGGAATGGTTTGGGATAGTGTCATGAGTTGCCCATTTTCTATTACAAGAACATAAAGCAATCAGTATAGCAAGGGGCCAACAATGGTGTATCCAGTTTTGTTTTAGGAAGTCTATATGGAAGCCATAAACATAGCTTATTTTTGATGCCTCCAGAAAGATTTGAGGCCATGGCAATGAATGCTAGAAGGTTAGAAATCTCCAGGAATGGATCCTTCATTTTATAAGTAAGATTTGGCCTTAGAATGCCACGTTGCTGAAATCCTTCTTCTGGTACTTTTATTTTGCTAAATGGAACACCATGTGTGAACAGAACGTGTGCTACTTCGTGCATAGAAGAAGTCTGTAAAACACCACCACACAAACTGTGAGATATATTGTGTCACTTCTTCTTGGTGTCAAGTATTTTGACGGATTTAGAATGCCCAAATGACCAGGGAGACATTTGCATTGTGGATCTAATGTATGAGCTACTTCATGCTAGACATTTTGAAACATCAATCCCTTGAAGTTCACAAAGGCAAGACAGATAGGTAGTGAGGCAACAATACCCCTCTTAGTGCTCGAAAGCCCTTTGAATCAACTCAATTTCTTTAAACTACTGACTCAAAACAAGTAGGCTGAACTGCAGTTTCTTACACACAACTGGTGTCATTTCTCTTTTCATGATATGGTGCCAATTGCCCCCCCCCCCCAATTTCTTCACCTTTTCCAAAATGACAATTCATGTGCTTTCTGCACTTTTACATTCCAAGATGGCAATTTTACGTTAATAACATGGAGAACAGAGATTATCATTCTGAACTTACAGTCCAAAGCATATAGTTAATAAAGTAAAAATAATGCACAATAGAAACATTGCCACCATATAAAATAAAATAAAATATTCTACCATTTGCCTCCTGGGGCAAGATCTTACTAAAGCAAATAGTCAGATATTCTGAGGTGCAGAAGAACACAGTTGAGTCTTCTAATAAGTGAGAACTGGAAAGTCACCTTAGGTGCTTTTGCATAAAATGATCTCCCTTCTGATTGCACCAAGAACCAGGTAGCTCTCTCACAGACTCTGCCTCTAGCAGCATCCAAATGGTCTGCATTAACACCGCCCGTCCAGGACATGGGTGCTGTTCTTTTGCTTCATAGCCACAAAGATTCTAACATCACCAAGCCCTCAGAGTTCACTCTTCCTTTTTCAAGCAGACTTATCTTAACTTCTGGGCTTAGAGTGGTTGGGGTTTTTCTTTGCTGATTTTTTTTTAAAAATACAGCAAAACTTATTGACTAGCCCTCATGAAAGTGTGCTAAGTAGCCCAGAACTTGGTTTTTCCCCTCTACTTCATATTCTGAAGGCCTAGCTAAACACAATATCAAAGGAGAGTCTTGGAATCACGTAAGTAGATTCTCTGCAAAGGCACAAAGAAGACAGCTTCGCTCAATGTGTTTGTGTTGAGCTGACCAAAAGTTTGTGCCAGTTTACTATTCTTTTCCTGAGGTCCACTTTGTCAAGCCAGATATAGGCCTCACCAATCAAGGTCTTCTTCATAAACTTTCCTCCATTGGAAACAAGGAGAATCTGGGAACAGAGCAGATGGTTAGATAGATATTTGCTATTATGTTAATCACTTTTCACCTTTGTTTCAGACTTTTTACCTTTGCCAGAGAGATTCTGGTGCACAGTTAGTTCAAGTGGGGCATAGCCCACACCTCCGGAGACTGGTGCACCATGTGAACTGACAACGTTCCATGTGCCTGACAGTGTGCTCCACAAGAACTGATGGTGTGCCATATAGAACACATCAAGCACGTCTATTGTGGTTGTACGTTACAAGGGGGGAAATTATAGCAATGGACAAGCTGCCTTTCTTATTAAGAACTCCTGAGAAGCTTCCAAAGAAGGCCAGGGTTCTCCAGAAACAGCTTGAAAACTACCGCCTTAGAGAGTAAGAAAGAGCTATACAATATATCTGTATTTGCATCTATTAAATAAGTCAAGGTGAAGTGGTAATTGGTTTGTTACATTTATCTCTCTGCCCTTTCTCAGTCTTATGACCTCAATGTGGCAACATTCCCACCCAACCCTCACTAGAATCCTGAAGGATAGTGGTTTGCTCAAAGCTCAGCTGGGGGCTTCCTGGTTGAGCAGGAATGTGAACCTGGGTTTCCCACAGTCGAAAACGGGGCCTCCATTAGGAAGCTGCTTATAGGCCTTGTGGCACTGATCAAACATTTGCCCTTTCTTATTTATTTATTTATTTATTTATTTAGAATATTTATATACCGCTCCCCATTGAAAAATTTCGGAGCGGTGTACAAGATAAAATGAAAATGAAAACAGAATAAAACAGTTAAAACAAAATTTAAAAGAAGCAATAACAGTAATCCAAGGCTGCATGTTAAAGAAAGGCTTCTTGGAATAAAGATGTTTTCAGGAGGCGCTGAAAGGAGTACAAGGTTGGTGCCTGCCTGACCTCCAAAGGCAGGGAATTCCACAGGAGGGGCGCCACCATGCTGAAGGCTCTTCCCTCACGAGCAGGCCCTCGGATGACCTCAGTGACCAGGCAGGTTGGTAAGGGAGAAGGCGCTCTCTCAGGTATCCTGGTCCCAAGTTGTTTAGGGCTTTGTACACAAGTGCAAGAACTTTAAACCTGGCCCGGTAGCGAATAGGCAGCTAGTGCAGCTCCCTCAGCAGAGGAGTTACATGCTGGAAAGAGGCAGCTCCAGACAACAGCCGAGCTGCAGCATTCTGCACTACCTCCAGCTTCCGAAGCAGCTTCAAGGGCAGCCCCACATAGAGCGCATTGCAGTAATCCAATCTTGAGGTTACCAATGCCTGTACCACCGTGGTCAAACTATCCCTGTCCAGGAGAGGCCGTAGTTGGCGAACCAACCGAAGATGGTAAAAGGCACTCCGAGCCGTGGCGGCTACTTGAGCCTCCAATGACAGAAATGGGTCTAAGAGTACCCCCAAACTACGAACTTTCTTGATCTACTTTATGGCGAACATCCCATCAAAGACTCCTGTTTCGAAGAGCTTGCCACTTTATTAATTCTCTCTTTGCTGCTGACTTAATTCCTTGCCTACTTCTATGCCTACAGCACTATATTTTGACACTTGAAGAGCAGGTAATACTCTCCAGGCTAAGAATATTCTGTATGCTGAAGGACACTGGTTTAAATATGATGATGTCTGCCCTCAACAAAAAAGAAAACCCTCACCCATGTAGGTTCCACATGGACACCATCCTTTTCCGGCAGGCCTATCCAGATCAATGTTAAATCATGAATTTTTAAGATGTATTGATTCCTGTTCTAATGTTGTTCCCCGCCTCGATCTAAAAGGAGAGGCGGGTAAGAAATACATTTATTATTATTATTATTATTATTATTATTATTATTTGAACCAGGCCTCCACTGCCTATGTATGCAGAATTAGCATGGCAGCGTAGCATAAACCTAGGCCATGGATCCACCATGCCCTAGTACTACATGACACCATTCAATCAGAAGCCAAAATGGGCACATTTTTCTTACCAAAGGGATGTTTCAGTCAAGCTTCTGACTTGACAAGAGACAGAACCATGACACAACTATTCTGGGTTTTCATCTATAAAAGAAATCTTCCTCTAAAGATGTAAAACACCATAATGGAAAAAGGCAGCCGAAGAAATACCACTACTCTACTTACTTGGCAATGCCTATATCTAAGAAGAATACCCAGAACAAGAGTAAACAGTCTCCCAGTGTTTTTTTTTAACTGAAAAGCAGCATTAGAGGTTGCAATTAAGACTGGGAGAACAGGAAGGAAAGGCTTTTTCTTTCCTGTCAATTTTCTGCACAAAATGCTCCTCCAACATTTCCCCATCCCCATGAAGGGAAAATATATTGGTTTCCCATATCTTTCGGGGTGGGGTGGGGAGAACAGCAGCTTGGGGAGTGTGGTTTTCTGCAGACAGGTGGGAAGAGAAAGGGTTAAGCTAAGGGGTGCCCCCTGCTGCCCCTCTGTTGAAACTGACAGCTTCCTGCCGATAAAAGAACAAACTAAACACACGACATTGGGAGATTGCTCATGGAATGTCTAACACAGTGTTTCTGAAACTGTGGGGTGAGACACTACAGTGGGTCTCAGCAACCTTCAGGTGGGTTCCAGCGCTGCAGACTGCCCATTGTCTCTTTGCTTGACCACTCTGCTACATGGCCATACTATGCACATTGTATAGTCAAGTGTGGCAGCTAATAGTTTAAAAAGATAATGGTAATAATTAAAAACAATGACTGAGAGTAAAGAAGAATAGGATAAGTGAGGAAAGCTGTCATAGGAAGAAGTTAACGTAAAAGCAGAGGGAGGAAGCGGTGAAAGAAACTGGCAGTTGGAGATAGGATACTAGGGATATATGAAAGATGAAGGAGAGAAGGAACGACAGGAGACGAGTAAAAAGACTTTGGGAGGCGTGTGAGAGGAGGAGAAAAGCAATCTATCTATCTATCTCTATCTATCTATCTATCTATCTATCTATCTATCTATCTATCTATCTATCTATCTATTAAGAGCAGGGGTCTTTAACCTTTTTGGGTCAGTGGACACATCTGGAATTTTGAGAATGTCATGGGCACCCTCACAACATGGCTGCCACGGAGGGGCTTGCTCATGAATAAAATGGCTGCCATAGTGGGCATGGCCAATCACAAAACACCCATTTACGAAGGCAAACTGGTGAGACTAACAGAAAAGTAACTAGGCCAAAGAACAAGGCAGAAGTGTTGACTGAGCTCCAAACGACAAAACCATTCTTTGGAACCCAAACAAAAGATTTTGAAGCACTTTGGCTTTCAGATTCTCCCAGTTAAAAAGAACAATTTAAAATAATATTAAGGAATAATCTTAAAATCAGATGAGCCTGGGAGCCAGGGGCAAATTGGTGCCCATGGGCTCCATGTCAAAAACCCAGACTTAGAACCTCTGCGTCAACAAATTCTTCCCAAAATGGGGACACTGAGTAATGATACCTCCAGAGCCAATGTCTGTACTTAAGGGAGGTTGAATTATGAAACTCCCTGGTACAAGGAAATAGCTGTGGCAAAGAATTTAGTGTTTTCAAAGAGGGATTAGGTATCAATATAAAACAGCTGATTATGCCAAACTCAAACTCCATCTGTCACCATTTTGTGGTCATTTTCAGCTTCTCTCAAGCGGGCCCTGGGGGTAGCAAATTTGGGAACCTCTGGTAAACTTCCATGGAGTGTCTAATTTGGCCCTCCACAAATGCCAACACAGGAAGCACAACAGTCAGTTTGCATTAAGGAGGAGTATTACCTGGAGAGAGTGTCCGGTAGGACTCAAACTGAATCTAAACGTTTCATTGAATGAAGGTTCTCGGTCATGCCTGCATACTCTTGTTTTCTTCTTAATCACTCTCTTCTGAGTTGCGAGGTTGACTACGTACAGCTTTACATACAGATCTGTTCAAACAAATAGTTCATCCTATCATACAGGATCCCATTAGGTGCATTTACTGTTCAAAATTTGGCGTTAAAGTCATTCTCTCTGCCGTTCCCCTCTATTTAGATCTGAAGTGATTCCTGCACACTTAAATCAGCACTTAATTGATAACAACAGCAATGAAAGCAAAACCTGTCCTGATTGCTACGGGATTCATCAAATGAAATTGTTTATCAATCTTACATACAAGAGATGAAGGGAAGATGAAGAAAGCCACATATTTTCCAGAAAGAAAATGAATTAGAGGTACTTCAACTTGGAACACACATTCCATAGGAGCTTACGTTACATTACAAAGAGGTTCGGAGGCACGTCCAAAGTAGATTTGGGGGTGGCGTGTGGGGACTGGGAGGAGGATAAGGATACTTAAGACCTGTTCAGTAAGCAGAATCCTTCCACCCTATTAAGGTAGGCCTAATTGCGCCCATTGTAATCTGTGGATGATTTTATTTACCTGGGGCTGGATACAGGTCTGTCATTCTGACAGTTCTGGATCCAGATTTAGTCATGCTGAGAGAAGACCAATTTAAATCAGTGGAGCCAAAGTCATGATTAATTAGTGGTCTTGATTTCAGTGAGTTTGAATCTGAATCTGAATCATGTCTAAATCTGGATCCAACCGTGTGATTATGAATCACATCACTATTTTTAAATTCGGCATTAAAATGCTTGTTTATGATTGATACCTGGTAAGTGATCTGGAGACTTAAACTAATAGGTGATATTTCTGCACTAAATCTGGATCCAACCGTGTGATTATGAATCACATCGCTATTTTTAAATTCGGCATTAAAATGCTTGTTTATGATTGATACCTGGTAAGTGATCTGGAGACTTAAACTTATAGGTGATATTTCTGCACTGAAGGATCTCCACTATTAGCTGTTCTCCATCAGTCTTCATTTCCTTCTTTAAAGCAATCTTGATTTCACCCATCACCTGGGTTTTACCTATAAAAGAATAAGGGGGATCATATCAGTTATAGTGAAAGAATAAATTCATGTTACAGATTCTGGATGATTGTATTATTGGAAGATTATCTAGAAAGGTAGTACTTTCACGTTACATAGTAAAAACAAACAAAAAACAAACAAACAAAAACATACAACAAAAACCCTTCTGTGAAGGTAGACGTTGGTTGGTGCTGAAAACTGTGAGGTCAAAGGATTTGTTTAGTGTGTTGGATCTCAGCCCCCAACCTGCATTGCAGAGGCAGAGTCTTTTGGGCAGGTCACTTGTCATTTGCCACACTGCCCATGGCATGCAGCCATTTTGTGGCAGTGCCCAGGGTACTTTCTTATTGCCAAACATGCGTAGAAAGGGCTGTAGAGTGCATTGCAGTAATGTGATTTAGAGGTTACCAGAGGATAGACAACTGAATCATATGTACTTAGGCCCAAAGTGTTGAGTGTTGATCAGCACAGGATGTGGCCCAAAATAACTTTAGGGCAGAAATTGGCAGCGGCTGCCCAACTGACTGAAAAACAGCTTCCATTTCTTCACTGATAAAGGTCCCCTATCAGTGTGGGAGCCATAGTGTGTGGTCCAGTAATGCAGAGATGTGTGTCTGTGTGAATAATACAATCACATGAGTGGCAGGGCGAAGTGCTTGGACCTTTTACACCTCAATGGAACCCTCTCTCTTGACGGGGATGCTTACCACATGGGAAGGACCAGTGTAATGGACCCTGATCACACAGTAGCACTGTGCTATTCACAGGCATTCTCCTGCAACTTGGAATGGCATCACATGAAAGTGGTTTTCACAGTGCTGGGCTGTTTATGTGAAAGGGAAGGGGGTGGGGAGGAAGGCACAGCTTCTTTGCTTTCCCACCAAGCAGTAATCGGGAAAGTTTCAGATATTTGGGAGTCATGTGTGGTTATATCTAGAATTACCACTTTACGCAGCCACTTCAATATCCTGAGAAGCTGATGGGTGGATGGGTGTTGATGGTAAGTGTAACCACTTGGTGGTTATGGAAGACCACCATCCCATGTAGTAAGTTATCGAATGCCCACTGTGAGGAAGGAACTTCGTGAGGGAGCAAAACAAAAACACATCATTGGTGGCTTGCATCCTTAGTGAATAAATAGTGATTAGAAAGACTATTTTAGTCAATCACACCACATTCAACCATAGTAGTTAAACTACAGTGATAGGGAGAAAACTTTGATCAATATATAGCTTTGCACTTCCAGCTTCCAACTGAATCTACTACCTGTCTGCCCCTTCTCATCTGTATCATCCCTCGCTAAGCCAGTCTAAAACTGGTTTCACCATACTGGTCCATGTTTAGTGAAGTGTTGGACAGCAACTCCCATAATTCCCAGCGATCCCTTATTTGAATGCATAAAAATAAGCCCTGCATGGCTTTTCAACTTTGCCTCCTCAATTACTCTACCCAGAGAGCCCCGATGCCTTAGTACTTATCCCCACTGGTTTTGAGGTGTCTCTAAAAGAGAAATGAACTATAAGAATTGAAATGGACTACTTATTTATTACTTTTATATCCCGCCTTTTTTCCTCCAAGGAACCCAAGGCGACGTACATAATCCTCCTCCGCTCCACTTTTTCCTCACAACAACAACCCTGTGAGGTAGGTTGGGCTGAGAGTCTGTGGCTGGCCCAAAGTCACCCAGTGGGTTTCCATGGCCAAGTAGGGACTGGAACTTGGATCTCCCGACTCCCAGTCCAACACCTTAGCCACTACACCACACTGGCTTACTTAGCATTACTTTCCGGCTAAAAGACAAATTCGACGTGACATGGGAAATCCATAATGAAGATTTCCTACAATTTAAAAAATTAATTTTAATAGCAGTGTTTCCTTCATTCTGTACCATTTTCCTGAAGAAAATCTGTCAAAAAGCTGCTATTTGTTCTATGGAGGAAACATACAGGTTCTCCAAAGGGCAAATAGTAGTTTTCACAGTGTGATTTTAATTGAAAAAAAATGGCATTAAAACCCTCTTTCCCAACACTATAGTTCCAATCTAATTCGGGCATTTCCTGTGTCTACTATTGCATTATTATTATTTTAAAAAATCCATGGGAAATCATAGATTTCCCATATTACACATAGAGCCTTTCTACTTGAGGCATTTATTGTTTGCTTGGGATTCCCCCCATTCACTGTAGTTTGTGGATTCTTTATAAGATGTCATCCTCCTCAAGCGCCTTTCCCATGTTTTGCAACCATTTTAAGGTTTTTTATCCAACAAAGGAAGTTTGTTATATTTTGAATGGGCGGCATAAAACCCTAGTGTATTCCCACAATTCTGCTGATTACAGTGCTACATAGTGGTTGTGTAATGGAACATATAGAAAAGCAGAGAAAGAAGACTCCAGGAGCTGATCTTAATCCCACAAAGAATAAGAACATAAGAACATAAGAAGCGCCCTGATGCTGGATCAGACCAAGGGTCCATCTAGTCCAGCACTCGGTTCACACAGTGGCCAACCAGCCATCGGCCAGGGATGAACAAGCAGGACATGGTGCAACAGCACCCTCCCACCCATGTTCCCCAGCAACTGGTGCACACAGGCTTATTGCCTCGAATACTGGAGATAGCACACAACCATCAGGGCTAGTAGCCATTGATAGCCTTTGCCTCCAGGAATTTATCCAACCCCCTTTTGAAGCCATCCAAATTGGTGGCCATCACTACATCTTGTGCTAGTGAGTTCCATAATTTAACTATGTGCTGTGTGAGAATCTGGAAGCAGAAGCCTCAGTAAAGTGGCAGGTTAAAAGCCTCATGTAGAAAAGCTCGTAGCTGCACCCTTAATAAAGACCAAAAGGAACTTTAAAAATGAATACACGTATTACTGTTTTGTAATGGTTCCAGATGAATGCGTCTGGCATATAACATTATTTAGAGAGAACAGAGTAAGAATGAAATTGAATTGAGGGGAAGGAGATCTGACTGTAATACAGTAAATCAACCCTTAGAAGGATGAGAAAATATTCTGCAATCGGAATCCATTTTAAATGCAGCTAATATCAGTTAAAGTAATTCATAAGAAAGGCAGATCGATCACTTGTACCTCATGAGGACACCAGACTCCTTGGGCATTAGCTGGCAAATGCAAAGCAATGGATCATTTCCACAATTTGCTGAAAGATATTTATTTGGTGATATGTGACTAATGTTTAAATACACTTTAAGCAAACACGTCCTAGTACCAGCCACAATTTATTGCTTCTATTACCTTCCCCAATAATGCCATAAAGTAAACATGAAGGGCGCCATGCCTTTGGATTAATGTGATTTGCTGTTCTAGATCTCAGAGTAATATAGCAGCTATTCTAAACAAAAATAATATTCTCTTCAGAATTTACACTCTCGTCCCCTCCCCACCCAACCCCTGGGAGAGTTTAAATGATGGATTTCTTCATGGGTTTTGAATCAGATCTGAAGACAGAATTCAAAGACCATGGCAGGATCTACACTACTGCTTTAAAGCATTTTAAAGTGCTTTATAACCATTTTGACAACTGTTGTGGCCACTCCATATACAGTTAACAAAACTGTTATAAAGTGCTTTAAAGCAGTAGTGTAGATCCGGCTCAGTTTGGGTTTTACCTGAAGCCAGATGCACAGTTCATTAATCACTAGTACATTTCTGGTAAATCAACTGTTTATATTTATTAACAGCAGCCATAGTGGTGCAATTATGGGGAAAGACAGGAATCTCATCCTTACAACAATACTTGTTGAGGGTATGTGATACAGCTATCATGGGGAAAAGTGCAGAAAATGATTAAGGGGCTGGAGCATCTCCCCTGTGAGGAAAGGTTACAACAGCTGAGATGGTTCAGCTTGGATAAAAGGAGGCTGAGTGGAGATATGATAGAGGTGAACAAAATTATGCGTGGTGTGGAGAACGTAGAAAGCGAGACATTTTCCTTCCGCTCTCATAATACTAGACCCCAGGGTCATCCCATGAAGCTGATTGGTGGGAGATTCAGGACAGATAAAAGGAAATACTTCTTCACATAGCACAGAGTTAAACTGTGGAATTCACTACCAGAAGATGTAGTGATGGCCACCAATTTGGATGGCTTTAAAATTGGGTTGGATAAATTCCTGGAGGAGAAGGTTGACAATGGCTACTAGTCCTCATGTCTATGTGGTACCTCCGGTATCAGAGGCAGTAGACCTATATACACCATTTGTTAGGGATCATGGGCAGGAGGGTGCTGTTACACCCTTGTCCTGCTTGTGGGTTGCTAGTCAACACCTGGTTGGCCACTGTGTGAACAGAGTGCTGGACTAGATAGACCCTTGGTCTGATCCAATATGACTCTTCTTATGTTTTATCACCCAACCAGTTGAAAATCTCCATGAAAGGTGCCCAACTGTCATATTTTTAAATTATAAATACTACCTCCAGGAACTACAAGAAAGAACCAAAATGAGCATGCAACTTAAATATTGCATGATTTGCATTCATTAGATCTTTGCATCTAATGAATGCAAATCATTGGTTATTGCATTAAGAGAAAATTTAAGAAGCATAAAAATGAGGCTGAATATGTAAAATTGGTGAAGTAAGCCTTATTGACTTTGAGTGTTGGAGAAGTTTCATGGTTGATAATTGACGATTTTCAGTCTTATATTCATCTTGTTTTTTTATTACTTTTGGGGCGGTATATTTTTGTAAGAAAATAATTTTATTAAATAATTAATTAAATTCTCAAAATATATTTATATATTAAAAATAAAAGTGAAAGAAGAACCTCTGAAAAAAGGCTCTATGATAATTCTAGGGAATGCAAAAGAGCCATCAGATGTCAAATTACGCCATCCGTTCTCTTAGTTTCTTCACTGAGGCTGTAGCTAGACCTAAGTTTTATCCTAAGTTCATCCCTGCCTGAGCGCTGGATGCCCTGTGTGGCACTTAGATGAACAGGTTTGACCCCAGGACAATCCTGGGATAAAATTTAGGTCTAGCTACGGCCTGAATGTTGGTGGAAAAGGCACCACCTATTCCTTACCAATCCTATACATGTTAACTCAGAAGTGAATCCCACCAAGTTCAATGGGGATCATTCCCAAGCAAGTATGCATATGATTGCAGGCTTAGGTCCATGCCACTGTATGGTTTTCTGGTGAAATGATTGCCTCTGTGAACCCATAGGCCTCTCCACACATTTAGGCCTTTGTAGGCTAATGCCTGATCCACATGGTTCTGGCTGATTTAACCACTCCAGAAACTGCGAAGTTTCCATGGTTTGGTCCATCAGGATAACATAGGAAATTACCCTTAATTTTCATCCTTGACATTAGAGAACCTATATTGAAACCCTCTGCAAGCATAATTCATACAACCCAATGACTGCCTTGGCATATTGTTTCTGTGTTGAATTAAACCTGTCATTGGGATTCCAGCATCGGGAAACTCTCACTTAAGACAAAAAACACGGGATAGATTACTATCATGTAGAGGGACTATGTGGGATTTCCACTAACTATATTATCTGCCATCAAGTGACTCACAATCCCCATTTATCACAAGGAGTGCAAATGGACCATAATCTAATTTCATTCCTTCTCCTGAAACCAGAGCTTATCTTCCTTCCAATTCTGTAGTGCTTCAGCCATAGCATTTTTCTGGATAGGCTCTGAGAGTTCAGAATTGGAGGCATAGTATGTCAGGGATTCTGTTCCTGCCCGGAAAGTCGCCTTTAGAGGGTGGTGGTGCGGGACTCCCGACCATCCCCACAGCATTAATGCTAAAGGATGCTAGTTTGTCCTGTTGCTGATGACAACCAGCTCCTCTTCTCATTTACATCAGAGTCCAAGTAGTGGCACCTGCTAAACAGGTTTCTGGGAGTAGTAGGACTGGATGACGGCCAACTATAGATGTACAGACTGAGAAAAACCCATTCTATCTGTGTTTCATTCCATTATCGATTCCATAGAATCCCAGAATCATAGAATAGCAGAGTTGGAAGGGGCCTACAAGGCCATTGAGTCCAACCCCCTGCTCAAGGCAGGAATCCATCCTAAAGCATCCCTGACAGATGGTTGTCCAGCTGCCTCTTGAAGGCCTCTAGTGTGGGAGAGCCCACAACCTCCCTAGGTAACTGATTCCATTGTCGTACTGCTCTAACAGTCAGGAAGTTTTTCCTGATGTCCAGCCGGAATCTGGCTTCCTGTAACTTGAGCCCATTACTCTGGGAGGATTGAGAAGAGATCCTGGCCCTCCTCTGTGTGACAACCTTTGAAGTATTTGAAGAGTGCTATCATGTCTCCCCTCAATCTTCTCTACTCCAGGCTAAACATGCCCAGTTCTTTCAGTCTCTCTTCATAAGGCTCTGTTCCAGACCCCCGATCATCCCATCCTGGTTGCCCTCCTCTGAACACGCTCCAGCTTGTCTGCATCCTTCTTGAATTGTGGAGCCCAGAACTGGATGCAATACTCTAGATGAGGCCTAACCAGGGCCGAATAGAGAGGAACCAGTACCTCACATGATTTGGAAGCTATACTTCTATTAATGCAGCCCAAAATAGCATTTGCCTTTCTTGCAGCCATATCGCACTGTTGGCTCATATTCAGCTTGCGATCTACAACAATTCCAAGATCCTTGTCGTTTGTAGTATTGCTACAATACTACATTCCAATTTGCACAATTGCACATCTTTACAAATGCAAATTTGCGCTAATTTCCATGTGTGAAAATGTGCAGTCCCCCCCAAATGTGCAAATTCCTCCAGAATTCACAGTTTCACACTTTAGACGATGGGGAACTGCATAGTTTTCTATGATGAAATTTGCACAAAATTCCCGAAGGTTAGAAAAACAGTCCACAAGTCTGCAAAACCCACCAAACGGGGGAAAAGCTGGCCTGCTGTGGAATCTGTGGGATGGATTCATCAAAATCTGAACTGATCGTTGTTCCATTGCAGGCCAACTAACTCAAGCTCAGTCCTGAAAAGATGGATGGGTGACTTGTCTGGCCAGCAAAGTGATTTCAACCCATTCTAGACATATTCTCTCGAAGAATCAGGTTTTCAGTCTGGGGTAACTGCAGGCCCAAGTGGCTTAAGTTCCAGAGTGTTGCCTTAGAATAGTATGCTAGGTGTAGCCCTCCTGGTACAAAGAGCACCTGGATGCATTTATCCATGTTCTGTTAATCTCTAGATTAGATTATTATAATTTATTGTATGTGCGGATGCTTTTTGAAGACACTTTAGAAACTGCAGTTAATTTAGACTATAGGCTCAGGTTGTTAACTGAGGCTGTAGCTAGACCTAAGGTTTATCCCAGGATTGTCCTGGGGTCAAACCTGTTCATCTAAGTGCCACACAGGGCATCTAGTGCTCAGGCAGGGACGAACCCGGAATGATCCTGGGATAAACCTTAGGTCTAGCTATGGCCTGTGACTTGGCATTTTGTGTGTGTGTGTGTGTGTGTGTGTGTGGGGATGGTGGTGGTCATCTTTTACATGTACTGAAACAGTTTCATTGGCTCCCAGACTGTTCCTGAGCCAATTCAAAATGTTGGTGTTTGCCTTAAAGGACCTATACCACAGCAATACATCTAGGTACTCATTAGATTGTCTTTGCCCATACCAGTCACTGGGATTGTCCACTGGGGCCCTTCACTAGGGAAACTGTTTTTCCTTCTAAATTAGCCTTTCCAGTTGTGGCACCTTGATTTTGGGGTACTTGTCCCAGGGTCATTTTATCTGGCACCTACTTTACTGTCATTTGGGGCAACTGGCAAAATTTATTCTCCCAGGCTTTTAGCAATTGTGTAAGTTTTATGTGCTTTATTTATTAAAAGCCAAAATAGGGATGACGTTTTAATAAGGGACCAGGAAGAGGGGGCTGTACTTAGTAAATAGGAGGCAGTTGGTACATATTATTGTCTTTCTGTGAATGCAGGCTGCTGGCATGTATTGAATATGCGCCTGATACTGGAAACTCATCTGTCACACACCTGTCATGGCATAAATTATAAATTTTATAGAATCATAGAATTGGAAGGGGCCTATAAGGCCACCGAGTCCAACCCCCTCCCTGCTCAATGCAGGAATCCACCTTAAAGCATACCTGACAGATGGTTGTCCATGGCATAAATCATAATGTCTGACTTAAAGTTGTGTTGCCTACCCTTTGCTCCATTTGAATAGCTGTCAGAGGGGAATTCTCTATTTGACACCATCCTCTATATTAAGGGGTCTCCAGCTCATGTCCAGTTTAAAGATAAAGAACCATAAGAACAGAGAGCAGAGGCCTTGAATTTGCCCATCTGCTGTGTCCTCAATTTTTTTTTTTTTTTTGGCTATGCATAAGTGGCCACCTACATGTATACTTAACTGAAAAAGCATATTGTAGCTTCATGATGACTGTCTCAGAAAATTCCCCTAGGAATTAATGCAAACTTAAATGCAATCTTCTCTTTATCCGCTTGGGGGAGCAAAGTAACATGACAAACCACATTGTCATGATACTTAATTATAGCAGAGCTCATCAAGCCATGAAATTTAGCTTTCCAAAACTTCAGTTAGCATATTGGTTTCTTGCACCGAAAATATATATATATATTTTTACTGTTCCTCTATAAGTCCTATTTTAAGGGTTCAAACCTTCAATCCATAGACTTTTTAAAAGAATATAAGAAGCACCATGCTGGATCAGACCAAAGGTCCATCTGGTCCAGTACTCTGTTCACACATGTTAAAAAATACATACATAAGTAATACCAATGAACTATGTTTTGTCTCTCATCCAGCACAAAACAGTGCCACTATTTTCAGTTGGTACTGGACTATGGCATGCCCTGGATGTGTTTTAACAACTGCGTTTCAGGATGCTGCTGACTAGCACGTGAAAAATAAAATAAAATGATCACATGGATTCGCCAATAACTGGCTGTGTCACAACTTTGCTAACATGTGCTGGAATTTTGAAAAAGTGAAAATTATTTTCTTTTGAAAGTGAGCGGCTTTATTTTAAAAAAGGTAGTATGAAAATGATTTGTTGGCAAATGTGCATGTTGAAGATGTACTTAAAAAGACACACCACGTGACCGGGAGCAGAGCTGTGCTGTAGCGGCGCCTTAGAGTGGGGGGAGGCAGAGAAGGGAAAAGGCAAAGGCAGGAATTGGTGTCTGAATGGCGCAGCAGGACTTTTCAATGTGGGGGCCCTGGTGGCATAATTCGGGTTTCCACTTCAGGCAGAAAAATGACTTGGGCCAGCTCTGACTCCAAACTGGCTCAGTTATAAACCTTGCCCAAACCCGGTAAATGGACATGAAGTGTGCTGGTTTTTCTGTGGCCTCGTGCGTGGCACTTTGGAGATCAGAAGAATGCAAAAAATTGTTTTTCAGAATGTAACAGTCTTGTTATCCATACCTAATATATATATTTTCTTATACTTATCCCATGAAATCTTATGTAAATAACATGCCTGCTAATCTGACTTCTATCTAATAATGTAATAACGATATTTCTGAAAGAAAGAAATCTGGAAAGACAAGAATGAAGACATTATGGCTCAATCATTCCTACTGTTGTGCAGGGCTGGTGCTACCATAGAGGCCACTCAGGTGGCTGCCTAGAGCGCCAAGGTAAGGGGATGCCGAATGCCGCACCCGGAAGCCGCTCTCCCACAATGGCTCTGAGAGGGCAGCTTCCGGGCGCGCAGTTCCAAAGCTGCCTGCCTGCCCCAGCATCCTGGCTTCGCTTCGGCTGGGGGGGGGGGGGCGCCAAAGTCAAGCCAGAACGCTGTGGTAGGGGGGCGGGGAGGCGGCTTCGGAATGGCGCGCCCGGAAGTCGCTCTCCCAGAGCAGCTTCCAGCTGGGTATGCTGTTCCAAAGCCGCCCCCCGCCCCAGCGTCCTGGCTTCGCTTCGGCTTGGTGGGCGAAATGGCACCCCATGCCCAGGTACGCTGGGGTGGGGGTGGGAGTGGGTGAAAGCAGCTCACCTGCCTAGGGCGCAAAATAGTCTGGTACCGGCCCTGCTGCTCTTGTGCAATTTTATCCTTAAGACCATCGATTGATTGAACCTCCTGACCCAAATCCCACCGATAATTTACACCGGTGAGCAAACTGTCTTTCTTTTTCTTGCTTGTTTCCAGCCTGACAGCCTACCCGTAGGACTCTTTGACTTGCTAACAGGTCTCATGTCACGATTTTGCCATTATCCCTCTCCCTTCCTTCTCCATTTGTATTCATTATGGGAACACAACAAAAATGATTCAAGCTTGAAGGGAGTTCAATAAGGTGGTGTCCCGGCAGACTGTGTGTGAAAAAAAAAGTAGGGATGCATGAACTATACAATCTTTGCCAACTCCTACACAAAATGTCCTGATCTGCTCCTGTCGGACCACTGTGCAGACTGAAAATTAGCCATAATCTTCTCATTTCGCAGATCTCTGTTGTGTCATAGTTTTTTGTAGTTTAAATTGATCAAAATACGGATTTAAAATACATATTCTGAGAGAAAAATCTGCATCCAAATAATCTGAAATCTGCATCGCTCTCTCCCTCTCGTATTTCCTCCTTCCTCACCCTCTCTCTGCATTCCTTTCATCTCCCCTGCCATGGTGTTGATGAAATCTCATCCTCTGAGGCTAGTGCCAATGGGGAGTTTCCCCATAAGGCAAATCACCATTTCAGAAGAGAGATTTTCCTTATTATTATTATTATTTATTTATTTATTTATTTATTTATATAGCACCATCAATGTACATGGTGCTGTACAGAGTAAAACAGTAAATAGCAAGACTCTGCTGCATAGGCTTACAATCTAATAAAATCATAGTAAAACAATAAGGAGGGGAAGAGAAGGCAAACAGGCACAGGGTAGGGTAAGCAGGCACAGGGTAGGGTAAAACTAACAGTATAAACCACAAGACCACAAGACCAGAGAAAAGGTTTAAATTTCCACTCCGCACCTACTATATTCCTGATCATTTATCAGCCCTCCCAGCTGATGTTATTTGCCTTTTTAAAAACCTGCACATTAAGTGCAAAGATGCCATCTATGTCACATGTAGTTTGGCCCTTGTTTTTAATTATCTGTTTCTGTTCTGGGTCTTAGGTAGGGTGACAATATGAAAAGGAGGACAGAGCTGCTGTATCTTTAACAGTTGCATAGAAAAGGGAATTGCAGCAGGTGTCATTTGTATATATGGGAAACCTGGGGAAATTTCCTCTTCATCACAACAGTTAAAGCTGCAGGAGCTATTCTAGAGTGACCAGATTTAAAAGAGGGCAGGGCACCTGCAGCTTTAACTGTTGTGATGAAGAGGGAATTTCAACAGGTTCTCCATATATACAAATGACACCTTCTGAACTTCCCTTTTCAATACAACTGTTAAAGATACAGGAGCCCTGTCTTCCTTTTCATATGGTCACCCTATCTTAGGCCTAATCTACACCAAGCAGAATATTGCACTATGAAAGCGGTATATAAAAGGCAGGAGCCACACTACTGCTTTATAGTGGTATTGAAATGCACTGACAACTGTTGGGGCTTATTGACACATACTATATACCACTTTCATACCGCTATATCCTGCTTGGTGTGGCTCCTGCCTTTTATATACTGCTTTCATACCGCTTTCATAGTGCAATAGACTGCTCGGTGTAGATTAGGCCTAACACACACATACAGACATGAGAATGAACCTGGTCAGGTACAAAGAGAACTCTGCAAGCATTGCCAGGAGATTGCATAACCAACTGTCCATTATCTACTTTGATGACAGACACAAGCCCAGGTGGCTGGTGCTTATTCAGACTTTGTGCTAATAATCTGGAGGCTTTTGAAATTCTCCCTCCTAAACAACTACTCAAGGAACAAGAGCTCTGTGCTCCTTTGCATCTGGCTCCTTTGCATTTGAAATCATGGCTTCAGGCCCATCATAAGTCACCGCATTATGTTAGAACTGATTATAAATGATAGCAGCATTTCACAGATTTTATGATGTTTGGGGAATTCATTCAAAATGTGTAAAAATCCAAAGAGAAACACCTGGAGGACAGTATTGTCCTGTCAAATTCCATGAGCGTGAATTTCACCCATGCAGCATGGTGCTGCAAGGCCCCCAGCTTCTGGGAAGGCCAACCACTAGCCAGTACGTGTAGGATTGCAATGCATGCACGGGAAAAAGAAACAATGTTGTTGTTGCTGTTTTAAAATTAAAATATTTTAAGATTTTTTTAAAAAAACCGGGGTGGGGAAAGGGGGAACTGGATGGGAAGAAAAATGTTGCTTCCTTCTTTCTTGACCAGAAGTCAAACAATGCAGCTGGGACAGCCTAAAACCAAACAGTTGGCAATCCTACTCAAGCCTCATTAAGGGGGAATCCGCATGTTGTACCGAGACCGCTTCTAAGCGACCCCAGTGCGACGTGAAAGCGATCGTGTAACTTGCCTTTGGAAGAGCCGAGGAAGAGACGTCCTTGCCGCCGCCACCACCCACAGACCTCCTCGCTAGCTGGGATGGAGAGCTCGGGGGAAGAAGGCGGGGTGGAGAGCTTCTTCCGCTCTCCACCCCGCCTTCTTCAGCTGAGCTCTCCTCGCCGGTTGGCGAGGAGGTCTGTGGGTGGCGGCGGCAAGGACGTCTCTTCCTCGGCTCTTCCAAAGGCAAGTTACACGATCGCTTTCACGTCGCACTGGGGTCGCTTAGAAGCGGTCTCGGTACGACGTGCGGATTCCCCTCAAGCCTCTTTGTGGCTTAAAAAGCTCCCTTTAAATCCAACAAAAAATTAAGCACATTCCTAATATTAAAGGTCTCTCAAATTTGTCTTGTTCTCACCTATACTGAAACACACAAAAAACCCTTAAAAATTTTCGGGTGGGGAGAAGAAGACAAGCAAAACACTGAAGTCATCCAGATTCATGTTCTGTCACTTAATCATCACATCTGCCTGGAGAACTGTATAGCAGCTTCAAATTTAGATCAGTTTCATCCTGAATCATTGTGAACTTAAAAAAAAATGTATCTGCCTGCGCACAGAGCTCAGTGCACATGTGCGTGTGTGTTCATACACACACACACACACACACACACACACACGAAACCAAGAAGAAATAAGAAAAGAAGTTAAAAGCGCTAGTTTTTATTTTAAAAAGAAATAGTCACACACCTAGAGGATTTTTTTAAAATATTCTCTGCCTTTCAATAATCCTCTTTTCTGGGGTAGGGTGACCCTATGAAAAGGAGTACAGGGCTCCTGTATCTTTAACAGTTGCATAGAAAAGGGAATTTCAGCAGGTGTCATTTGTATATATGGGAAACCTGGTGAAATTTCCTCTTCATCACAGCAGTTAAAGCTGCAGGAGCTATACTAGAGTGACCAGATTTAAAAGAGCGCAGGGTACCTGCAGCTTTAACTGTGGTGATGAAGAGGAAATTTCACCAGGTTCTCCATATATACAAATGACACCTGCAGAAATTCCCTTTTCAATACAACTGTTAAAGATACAGGAGCCCTGTCCTCCTTTTCATATGGTCACCCTAGTACTGTTGTATGGAGAAATAAATTCCAGTTCTAGAGGGCGGGGTTTTTTTTGAGGGGGGGTTACTTGGGCAAGATGCCTTCACCTCCTCCTTGCCCCTATTAATGCTGCCCTTTTCATTGCGGAAAAACCAGCCAAGAATCCTGTGGTACCAGCTTTCATGGGCCATACAGATACACAACGTGGACTAGAAGGAGGGAGGTTTATTTATTTATTTAGAACGTTTCTGTCCTGCCTTTCCTGCATAGTGCATGGCAGCTTACTTACACGCATGATAAAACCTCTGCAACCTATTTATGAGTACATTTGTGTGTGCACGTGTGTGTTTCATACAGTGGGGCAAAAAGCCCCCCAAATACAAAACGTGTGTGGTACAATTTAGTGCAGAGCATGGATTAATTCAAGATCCCCTCAGAGTAGTAGGCTATAGAGTGCATCCAACTAGCAACCACGAACAATAAATCTGCATAGCAAGAAATATAGTATTAACACCCATAAAGTGGGGCTATTACTTTCTGCCGGTGAAAAAGCTACTCCCGACAGTTAATCCCAAATTCAACAGGATTGCTTTTGCTAATGAAAAAAAAAATCAATAAAACTGCAAATAAAAAAGGGAATCCAGGCCACCGCTGTTTACTTCGCTTCGCCTACCGCCAACCCATCCCTGCCCACGTGCAAAGAGCTGTGCTTGTGTGTGTCTGCGTGCCTCCCGTTTCGCATGTGGGCTAACCAACTTGATTGTGCTTAAACGCCTTGTCCTAAGATATCACCATGCATCGTGACTATTATGCAGTACTGCTTAGCTCTAAAGCCCCAACTTAAATTTATTACCTCTCATTAAAATAAAAACGCCATTTTCCAAATCTTTTTTTTTTTTTTTAAATCTGCTTGATGGTCAAAGCTTTTTGTTTCTAGCTCACAGAAGTTGTGTTTTTGGAATATTCGCCCCCTTGCTCCCTTCCACTGCTTTAGGCTTCTTGCTTGTACATTTTTAGCTCCTATATGCCGGCAAACTCAAAAAGGAGATTAAATCTGTTCTGCACTCCCCCACCCCACCCGCCCCTACTGTCTGGAAATGAAAACAGTAGCAACAAAAAGCTCCTTTCAGAGACCATCCATTTTACTGTCAACAAGAAAGAAAGGGTGCTTCAGGGGGAAAGGCTTTAAATATAGCAGTAGCCGTATCAACAACTTAGCGTTGCTACATGAAAACAGGATCTGGGATGGAGTTTTGCTGCAGGGGGCAGAGGAGAGTGGAAAATCTTTCTTCCTGTAGAGAATTGTTAATCATGTATGTTAGTTTTTACTACGCATGAGGTTTGGCCCCAATTCCTAAAATTGGGTGCTGCAGCATTGATTTGATCAATTTGGGTAAAGGGGGGGGGGCAGAGGATAAAAGGTTTTTGGCTATTTGGATGTTCCATTTTCTTGGCTTACTTATAGCGTGCTTTCAGGTGAGGCCTTTATGGTTCCCCTGCTTTCCTTCATTCATAGAATTTTATTGGTGTGTGTGTGTGTATATATCCAGACAATTACATGTGGATAAACGGAGAGGAAGAGGATTATGTACACCGCCTTGGGTTCCTTGAAGGAGAAAAGGTAGAATATAAATTTGGGTGACCATATGAAAAGGAGGACAGGGCTCCTGTATCTTTAACAGTTGTATTGAAAAGGAAATTTCAGCAGGTGTTATTTGTATATATGAGGTGCCCTGCCCTCTTTTGTATCTGGTCACTCTAGTATAGCTCCTGCAGCTTTAACTGTTGTGATGAAGAGGGAATTTCACCACGTGCTGCATGCATACAAATGACACCTGCTGAAATTCCCTTTTCTATACAGGAGCCCTGTCCTCCTTTTCATATGGTCACCCTATAAATCCAATAAATAAATAAATAAATCCTCAATTTGTAACTCTCCCGTATTTTCCCACCGTTTCTTCCATCTTTTATTGTTGCTGGGGAATATGGGTGGGAGGGTGCTGTTGCACCATGTCCTGCTTGTTGGTCCCTGGCCGATGGCTGGTTGGCCACTGTGTGAACAGAGTGCTGGACTAGATGGACCCTTGGTCTGTTCCTGCATCAGGGCACTTCTGATGTTCTTACGTTCTCTTACCACAGATAATCCGTAAAGCAAGAAGGATGTATTAGCCACACAATGCCACCTTTCTGGAAGCACTAGGAGCGTCCATCTGGAAGCACCCAGAGTTTTATAATCCTTCTCTTTATGACCCTTCACTCATGACTGTTCTTATTGGTACATGGGAGACATTTTACGCGGCCTTGCAGAAATTAATGTGTATCATCTGAATGCACACTTTCCGTGGAGCTCGGATTATCTGGGGAATCCTGCTGTGTGTAGTAACTAAGCTGTGTTGCAAGATACCCTACATCTTCTATTCATTTGGAACTACAACCCATTTCTCCACACGAGCGATTTATTGCACTCTCATGACTGGTCACTCATGGGAGTTTGTGGGTCCTTTTCATGATGTTGTCAACATCTGCTGCTTCTTCCGCCCTTTACAAGCGGGAAGCTACCATTTTATAAACTTCTGTAATAAATCTGAAGGCTTTCTTCAGATACGTTAAGAGTAAAAGAGGAAAGAAATGGTGGTTCAGCTGCTTAATGAGAATGGCGAATTGATAACAGATGACAAAGGAAAGGACGAAGTGCTCAATTCCTACTGTGGCTCAGTCTTCTCCAAAAAGTGGGTCTATGACCCCCCTGGAAAAAGTGAAATACAAGCTGAAGGGGCAGGATTGCATTTTGAGATTGATAATCTGTATGCCGCCCTGTGATCTTAATGATATAGGGTGGGATACAAATGTTTTAAATAAATAAATAAATAAATAAATGGTCAAGGAACACCTAATTTCTTTGAATGAGTTCAAATCTCCAGGGCCCGATGAACTGCATCCTAGAGTAATAAAGGAGTTGGCAGAAGAACTCTCAGAACCACTGTCTATTATCTTTGCAAAACTCCTGGGCACTTGAAGGACCCCAGGAGTTCATCCTGAATGCCTACTGGAGAGGGAGAGATCACATGGTCTCCAGTAGGCATACAGGAAAAACTACCAGGCTCCTCCAAGTGCCAGAGGTGTTTTTAATAATAATAATAATAATAATAATAATAATAATAATAATAATAATGAAAGAAAATCCCTCAGCAACTGAAATTCTCCCCCTCCCTGCAAAAGAGGCAGAAAAAATGATGCCTCTTTCATAGAAAAAGTTCCTGAAAATAGGGAGCAGAATTCAGCACATTATTTAAAATAAACATTTCCCTGTACATGTTAAACAACTGCAAAGGGTTTACAGCATTCAGAACATCAGCCATAAACGGATGTCTTGGTGCTAATAGAATCCCAAGACCTTAAACCATTGAAATGTGGTGTGAATCAGCCGAGTATCTTCTTGCTAAGTAAGTTAATGAAAGATTAGTTCTTGAGCTCATATCTTCATTTATGAGGTTAAAGGCACCAAAATTAAATTTAAATGGTTGGTTTCAGGTCAGGAACTAATGCCTTGCGCAGCGCCATTCCAAATGGCAAGTTCAAATAGTTAATAAAGTCCGTCATGTGATTCTTCTTTTACTGAAATGCTATGAGAAGCAAAAGTGGAACCAAAATACAGCAAAGTGTGTAGAGTTAGAGGAAAAAATGGAGCCATATAGTATTTCCTGGAGAAATCTGGAGGAAAAATGGATAAGGAGAATACCGATGACGGAGCAATGTACAAGCTTTCTTCCATTTGTACAAACAACATGTCAGAAACTGGTTATTTTTGAAATAAGTCCTGATCTTAAAATCATATACTACTGACAGTCCTCAGAGAAGAAGTTCACCAAGGGGCAAACAAAACTCTCTGGTCCTGAAGAAAATACACAAAAAATGGGTTATTCACAAGCTGTATATTATCCTTTTCCCGACTGATATGAAATTTCAGGGAACTTTTACAGGCTCTGTTTCCTCCTGAGGGGAGAATTCTAAGACATACAATATTCTTGTTACATTTGCCTACTTATAGGGTGACCATATGAAAAGGAGGACAGGGCTCCTGTAGCTTTAACAGTAATGTAGGAAAGGGAATTTCAGCAGGTGTCAATTGAAGAGGGTGAAATTCCCTCTTCATCACAACAGTTAAAGCTGCAGAAGCCCTGTCCTCTTTTGTATCTGGCCACTCTACTATAGCTAGTGTAGCTTTAACTGTTGTGATGAAAAGGGAATTTCACCCTCTTCAATTGACACCTGCTGAAATTCCCTTTTCCACTTTACTGTTAAAGATACAGGAGCCCTGTCCGCCTTTTCATATGGTCACCCTAGCTTACTTATAGCGTGCTTTCAGATGAGGCCTCTATGGTTCCCTCGCTTTCCTTCATTCATAGAATTTTATTGGTGTGTGTGTGTATATATATCCAGACAATTACCTGTGGATACACGGAGAGGAAGAGGATTATGTACACGGCCTTGGGTTCCTTGAAGGAGAAAAGGTAGAATATAAATTAGGGTGACCATATGAAAAGGAGGACAGGGCTCCTGTATCTTTAACAGTTGTATTGAAAAGTAAATTTCAGCAGGTGTCATTTGTATATATGGGGAACCTGGTGAAATTCCCTCTTCATCACACCAGTTAAAGCTGCAGGTGCCCTGCCCTCTTTTGTATCTGGTCACTCTAGTATAGTTCCTGCAGCTTTAACTGTTGTGATGAAGAGGGGATTTCACCAGGTTCCCCATATATACAAATGACACCTGCTGAAATTCCCTTTTCTATGCAACTGTTAAAGATACAGGAGCCCTGTCCTCCTTTTCATAGGGTCACCCTATACTTACAAGTATGCAAGCTGAAGAAGCAGGTATTGAGATAGGTGCTACGTAGAACTGAAATACTATCAGTTCCTGAAAAGTAACCAAACACCTTTGCACCTTACCAAGGCTGCTTCTTCCTAGCCAGGTGGTGCTTCTACAAATACAGGACCCAGCAAACATTCACAGCAGGCAACAGAAAAAATATGCTTGCTGCTACCCCCCATGCATCTGCATTCCTTGGGACTGCTCTGGAGAGAGCATTGGAATGTATGACCTGGCCCTGTGAATACCAGCAATGGCAGCATTTTTGTTTTGTTGGCAAAGGTAAAATGCTCCTTAATTGTGAGGGATGATTGCCAAGTGTCCTGGTGTAAGAAGCTTGGGGAGATCAATTTGAGGTGGATGGACTAGGAAGACAGTCAAGCCAGCAAGTAAAGGCAGGACAGGAGAAATTTTAAAAAATAGATTTTGAGTGTTCTGACTTCATGGGTCTTCAGAGTTACTAAGGCTGTTTCTACACCTGCCTTCCTCCCCCCCCCCTGCCCCGGGATTGTCCTGGGATCATTCCTGTGCATCCAAATGACACACAGGGGATCCTGGGAACAGGCAGGGATGATTCCCCCGTTTCCCTGGGATAATCCTTAGGTGTAGAAAGGGCCTAAGAATCCATTGGTTTGTGGCTGATTCCTCCTCAGTTACTTTTTAATGCATAGCGTATGTCTTTGCAATTAAAAGCAATATATCAGAAAGCAGTGGAGGCTGTCGCTGGGTTTCAGACAGAACCAGTTGGAACTCTAAAGGACCTGTAGAATTCTGACTGGTTCTGACTGAAACCCAGAGTGGATTCACCACCCCACTGACATTGGAGCCACCAGCCTACACTGTCAGAAAGGAAACACAGCCTGTACAAGCCAATGCATAAAGTGGCTCAGCTGCACTTAAGCACCTCTATTGCCTGCTTTCTATTCTTCTGCATCCCTCTCTCTCAGCACAAAATCAATTATTCAGTGACAGAGATCAACCTCACGGATATTTTTTTCCCTTACATATTTTGACATTGATTCATCTGAGGTTGCCATGAGGCCTAGACAGCAGATGTGACCCTGTATGGGACAGCACCAAACATGAGTTTATGTTGATAAAGGGAAAATATGTTAAAGTAGCTATGGGAGCAGTGAGGGAGAGGATACTGCGATAATATGCTTCTGTTTTCTAACTACTGCTTCACAACTTTTGTATACAAAACCTTTGTATACAAAACATCTGGGCTGGATTAATCGTTCCGCTAAATACCCTGTAAAGCCCCACGCAAACTGTGTGCCATGTTACAGTTATGTGATAAAGCCAATTTGTGAATAATATGCCCATTATTATTCCCTGTATTAAGTTTAAAATGCCTCAGTGTTACTGCTGTGGTAGCTATGCTCTCAAGTCATGAGCAAATCTAAAAACTGGTAGCTGGCCTAGTAAATATGGAAGTTTAGAGAACAATTCTCTATGCTGTAGCAGGTGCAGGAATAATAGCAGAGAGGATGGATGCCTGTTCTGGTCTATGGGTTTGTTTGCCTACCTATATGAAGCCATTTCAGTGCTGGCAGAAGTCTGCATTATGCTACCTCGGCCGTTGCTAGATGATGGGTTAGCCTCGTGCGAGCCCCGGGCTCGCCCCTGTGCATCTAAATGATGCACAGGGGATCCCGGGCTCAGGCAGGGGTAACCCTCCCTTGGCCCGGGATAACCGGCACCGCTTTTGGCCCGGTATTTCCCGTGGTCTCGGGCTGAGCCCAAGACCGTGGGCATGTAGACCAGTCCGCCGCTTTTTCCGGTTAACGCATTTACTCACGAGTAGCTGGGAAAAGCGGCGGACGGGGCGCAGGACTCCACAGGAGCACTGCGGCCATCAGGGCAGGGTGGGGAGATCGAGGGGGGGGGGAAATTGGAGCGAGGGGGCAAAATCAGAGCCAGGGGGAAAATGGAGCTGGGGGGGATGGGGGAAAAATCAGAGCCAGGGGGAAAACAGAGCCGGGGGGATGGGGGGCAGGGGGGAAGATTGGGCAGGGGTGGAGTGGGGAAGCTCGGAGCCAGGGGGAGAAGATCAGGGCAGGGTGGGGGGAATCGGAGATCACAAGGGGAATCGGAGATCGTGGGGGGGAATCGCGGCCAGGGTGGGGAAATCAGGGGCATGGGGGGAGCTGGGAACCCTGTTTTTAAAAACAAAAACGCCTACCTTTGCCGCTGGTGCGCTCCTGTGCACCCAGCCCTTTAAGAGTGAAACAAAATGGAGGACACGACGGGGCTTTCCTTTACCCCGTCGCGCCTGACGTGTGGATAGGAGCAACAGCCTGCGCTACTTCTAGCATGGGCTGGCCCCTCCTCACCACCAGATTTTAAGGTAGGTCTAGCAAGGCCCGTTTACTCAGAAGAAAGTCCACTTTAAGCACTCCAGCCTATATTAATTTGCTTTTACTCAAGCCATCTGATGATGAGACAATAGGACTATACAAGTGTCATCACCTGCTGTTTTAAAGGACATGATATATTGATTTATAGGACATCTAAAGAAGGTCTTTCAAGGTTTTTTGCAATCTCTGGCTTTGTGCACTTTTGGACATGACTTTGAAACTAAAAATAGATATTCAATCACCATTGTCGTTTGTGCTGTTAGAGACTTCAAGATGGCCAGTTTTCTCTGCAAAGTCTTGGATCAATATCCATTCCTCTCAAATCAATGCTTGTATGGTTAGTAACTATAATGCTGTATTGATTAAAATGATACTTATAAGGTAGGACATGATTTAAAAAGAAATTGGAATTTTTACTGTACATCAGATTTATTTTAGAGACAGTAGATTGTATAGATGTTAATGTAGCTCACCATCTAGCAGCCTAAGTTATTTTCATATCTCATTGTTCTTGTGTTAACTGTTAAAACTGTTTTGAAATTAAGTCTTCACCCATCCCCCTGGAAATATTAAACAATAACTTCTAAATTGCTGCATTTTTAAAAAAAACTTTAGTAAAATCCAAAGACCCTGTTACTTATTTTGAGCCTAATTGTCTTACTACACTACCCAGTAAGAAAGTTGGCAGGCTCAATAAGTAACTTCCAGAGGTTAAAGAACGATTTTTTGGCAGCAATGAGTACAAAAGAAGGAGGAGCTTTGATGGCTAGTTTATTCACTTCCCTTTCCTCTAATGGTACAAGCTACAAACCTGTGCCATCACACATCCTAATCTCAGTGATCCTCGCAAACAAATTGCAAGAGGGCAGAAGCAAAGCATAAATGGTCTGGCATATTCTTTAAATTTCAAATTCTACATTATGGCAAATTCTATATTATTTCAAATTCTATACTGTAGTGGATGCAGACACTCTTGAAAGCTGGCACCGTGTGTGTGTTTGTGTGTGTTTATAAGGACGGATCCGTATCTACAAGAGGAACTCCATGGGATGGCATACAAAGAGTCCAAAGAGGTTCTAGCTGCAAGGTGATTTTAAAGGGAGGGAAGAATTGAGCACTGAGCAGGGGGTTGGACTCGATGGCTTTATAGGTCCCTTCCAATTCTACTATTCTGTGATTCCATGATTCTATAAGAGGGGCAAAGCTGGTGGCATCACACTTGGGATGAGAAATGGGTGCAATGAAGGATGTGGTTGGTTCCTCACCATTTGCTGGGGAACATGGGTGGGAGAGTGCTGTTGCACCATGTCCTGCTTGTTCATCCCTGGCCGATGGCTGGCTGGCCACTGTGCGAACAGAGTGCTGGACTGGATGGACTCTTGGTCTCATCCAGCATCAGGGCACTGCTTATGTTCTTATGTTCTTATTGAGAAAATAAGAAAAGCCTAATAAAGCAGTTGTGATTATGATCTTGTGAGATAGGTATGTGTGTGTGTGTTAAGGAACGTTAGTTTGACATGCTTGCAGTGTTGTAGTGCAGCCTTCTGTACTTTTTATTCCAGGATTCCTGACCATTGGCTATGCCGATTGGGGCTGATGGGCGTTGAAGTCCAAAACAGCTAGAAGGCAACAATGTAGGGAAGGCTGCTGCAGTATATTCCTTTAACCGGGGGATGTTTAAGTCAAACAAACAAACAAAAGAACAGGTTGCTTAGCTGTAACTGTCGTCTTCGAGTGGTCATCTGTGCAGTCACACATATGGGCTCGGCGCCTTCGTGGAGGCTGACCTCGGAAAAAAACTTCCATAGCGAAGAATCTTGGCGGGAACCCCTCCCCCGCCACTCTGTGCGCATGTCCGAGGGGTTCCCGCCTAGTCCCTCAGTTCGAATGAGACCTGTCGCGGCCTCTGTAGGAGGGATAGTTTTGAAGTGTATACACGACTTCAAATTCATGAAGGATATAGAGAAAATGTGTTTCCACCTAGCGGGGTAGGTGGGTGGGTTGTGTGACTGCACGGATGACCACTCGAAGAACCACAGTTACAGGTAAGCAACCTGTTCTTCTTCATCGTGGTCTCTGTGCATCACACATATGGGCGATTAGCGAGCTCACTTACCGGTGGTGGGTAGGTGTCTATGTTAATTGCAGATTGACGAGAGCACGGCTCTGCCGAAGGTGCCAGTCTCTTCGAGCCCGAATGTCAAGTTTGTAATGTCTTACAAACGTCGTCGGCCTTGACCATGTGGCCGTTCTGCAAATGTCTTGAATTGATACTCCTCTTTGAAAAGCAGATGAAGTAGCCATTGCTCTCGTTGAGTGGCCTTTTACTGCCTTTGGAGGTTCCAGTCTTGCTAGTTTATAGGCTAACTGGATGGTCTGCACTAACCAAGAGGATAGTCTTTGCTGCGATACAGGTAGGCCCTTTTTGCCTTGGCCATAGCATACAAAAAGGTGATTGCTACGACGGAATTGTTCCGTTCTTGCTTTGTAAAAGGCTAATGCTCGTCTTACGTCAAGCATGTGCAGTGTTTTTTCTAGTTGTGTCACTGGGGATGGAAAGAATGCTGGTAAAATGATGTCCTGGTTGAGATGGAACGTAGACACCACCTTGGGCAGGAAGTGCATGTCAGGCCTGAGTACTACCTTATCTCTGTGAAAAATGAGGCAAGGCTCATCTATGCGAAGTGCGCATAGCTCACTGGCTCTTCTGGCCAAGGTGATTGCCACCAAGAAAACTACTTTCCATGTAAGTAGCTGTAAATTGATTGTGGCCAGCGGTTCAAAAGGCTTTTGAGTTAGCTGATTCAACAGTACTGAGAGGCTCCATGCGGGGCATGGTGCCCGCATTGGAGGGATCAGATTTTGCAGTCCTTTTAGGAATTGTTTTACATTGGGGTGCGAGAAAAGGGTGTGTCCTTCCACCTGCTTGTGAAACACTGAAATAGCAGCTAGGTGAACCTTAATTGACGAAACTTGCAGCCCCTTGTCAACTAAACGCAACAAAAATGACAGGAGTTGCTGAACTGAGCAGTCTGTGGGAATGAAACCCTCTTCTCTCGCAAATTGTGTGAAAGACGCCCACTTCCTTTTATATGATGCTCGTGTTGAAGGTTTTCTGGATGCCTCCATAATGTCCTGAATCTTCCTTAAGGTGGCTTCTGTTACTGAGGTTGTATTCTCCATGCTGTGAGATGGAGACTGTCCAGGTCTGGGTGCTGTATCTGACCCTGGTTCTGACTGAGTAGGTCCCTCCTTGTTGGTAGCAGATAAAAATTGTGGTGCGATCTGTGTAGGAGAGTTGTGAGCCAGCCCTGTCTGGGCCACCACGGTGTTAGCAGAATGCCATCTGTGTCGTCCACTGCTATCTTTGCTAAGACCCTGGTGATGAGCGGGAACGGGGGAAATATGAAGTAGAGGTGGTTGGACCACGTGTTCATGAAGGCGTCCCCCATCGATTCCCGTCCAATTCCTCCTCTGCTGCAAAACAGTTTGCAGATCCTGTTGTCTTGTGTGGCAAACAGGTCGATCTTGGGTTGTCCCCACCTCGCAATGATGTCTGCTAGGACTGTTGGGTGGATCTCCCACTCGTGGGTTGTGGTGGTTTGTCTGCTGAGGAGGTCTGCTAGATGATTGCTTTTCCCTGGAATGTGTATTGCTGTTAAGGATATCTTGCGGTGGATACACCATTCCCATATAATCAGAGTAAGTCTCGTTAGTGGGAGGGATTTTGTTCCTCCCTGTTTGTTTATATAATATATAGCGGTTGTGTTGTCCGAGGTGACTTTCACGTGGTGCCCTTGGAGATGCACCTTGAACGCCTTCAGTGTTTTCTGAACTGCCCGGAGTTCTAGCAGGTTGCTATGCGCTGCTCTCTCCTTGGGCGTCCATGCGCCCTGCACTCTGAGGGGTCCGCAGTGTCCTCCCCGCCCGGATTTGGACGCATCCGTGGTTATTGTCTTTGACGGTGTGGAGATTCCGAAAGGGATTCCTTTTGATAGGTTCCTTTGTCGTGTCCACCACTGAAGTGATCTCTTGACTCCTTGTGGCAACCTTAGCTTGAGGGATCTTGCGTCGTGCCATGGTTTCAGAGTCCTTGTAAACCAGAGTTGTAGGTGTCTCATCTTGAGTCGTGCGAATGGTATGATTAAAACAGTTGATGCCATGAACCCCCAAAGTCTTTGGAGGTCGTGGGCATAGACATATCTCTGGTGTATAATTTTGAGTGACAGTGTGATGATGGTTTGTGCTTTTTCTTTTGGCAGGAACACTTGACCGGATGGGGCGAGCAGTATTGCTCCAATGAAGAGGATAGATCTCGTTGGGTCTAACTTGGATTTCTCTTCGTTTATTATGAACCCCAAGTTGCGTAGCAGATATAAGGCTTGTTCTATGTCTTGGAGTAAACTCGCTTTCGAATGGCTCACCAACAACCAGTCGTCCAGGTACAGGTGCACATGGATGCCTTGTTTCCTTAGATGCGCGCACACCACTGCCATGCATTTTGTGAATACATGTGGCGCTGTGGACAGCCCGAAGGGAAGGACGGTGAATTGAAATGCCTTCCTTCCAATTGCGAAACGTAGGAATTTTTGGCTATGTTCGTGAATGTCTATATGAAAATACGCGTCTTTTAAATCTATGGAGGCAAACCATGCATCCTTGTTTAGTAGGGGGAGGATCGTGGTTAGGGATATCATCCTGAATTTTTTGGGTGTTATGAACGAATTTACATCCCGAAGGTCTAAGATAGGGCGGAGCCCTCCATCTCTTTTCGGGATGGTGAAGTAGCGTGAGTAGAAGCCTTGATTTCTTTGCTCGAGTGGGACTGGTTTTATTGCTCCTTTTTGCAGTAAGGAGGCGACTTCTACTTTCAGGGTGTGGGAGGGAGGTGTTATTCTCACTATTCCTGATGGAGGCATGGAATCGAATTGTAGGCGATAGCCATTTTGTATGATGTTTAATACCCACTTGTCTGTGGTTATCTGTTTCCATGCTTGCATCTCTGTAGTGAGTCTGCCTCCGAATGGGGTCATTTTGGGTTGGTGTCGTGAGTTGGTTATCCCTGAGTCAAAGGCGTCGTTTGTCGTTGCCAAACTTCCTGCGTTGGTAACGAGGTCTTGATGATCCTGGGAACTGACGTCTGTTCTGTTGTTCTGGTTGCTGCTGCTGCTGCTGCTGCTGTGTTCTGAACGCTGTTCGGTTCGGCTGGTATCTGTTAGGGTCAAAGGTTTGTTGACGATACCAGCGTCTGGGCTTGGGTTGTTGTGCTGGCCCGATGCCCATTTTCTTCGCAGTTGTCTTTGCTCTTTGGACTGTGTCCATCTCTTCGTCGGTTTTAGCGTTGAACAGCCCTATTCCATCGAATGGGAGGTCTTCTATGCGAGATCTTGATCCTTGCGATAAGCCTGCGGATCTCAACCACGCGTGCCTCCTTAAGGCGATGGCACCGACCATTGCCTTGGTGCCGCAGTCCGCTTGGTGCCTAGCTGTGTGTATTTCTTGTCTTGCCAACCTAGTGGCTTCTGCTTGGAATACATGAGCTATTTATTTATTTATTTATTTATTACATTTTTATACCGCCCAATAGCCGAAGCTCTCTGGGCGGTTCACAAAAATTAAAACCAACTAAATATAGCTAGTTCTCTATAGTCGTCAGGAAGATGGTCGCAGAGAGTTCCCATCTTTTCCCACAGGAAAAGTTGGTAGCGTCCCATGGTCGCTTGGTAGTTTGAAACTTTTAAGCTAAGTGCTGCTGAGGAATACGCTCTGCGTCCCATCAGGTCAAGTTTTCGTCCTTCCTTATCTACTGGAGCTGAGTGCGCTCTCCGAGTGCGACTCTGAGTCACTTCTACAATGATTGAGTTAGGAGGGGTGTGTGTGAAAAGAAATTCCACATCCTTTTCCAGGATCCTGTACATATTGTCCAGGCGTTTTGAGGTTGGAGCCATAGACGCTGGGTTTTTCCATGATTGCTGTACTGTCTGTAGTAGCGTTGGAGAAAATGGGATTGCCACTGGTGCGGTAGCTTCCGTGTGAATCACATCAAATACTGGGTCTGTTAGTCTTTGAATTGGCTGGTGTGTTTCCATGCCTAAAGATTGTGCCATTCTCTGTATCTGATCTGCGAAATGTCCTAGGTCTTCCGAAGGGGAAATGGGTTCGTTAGGTCCTACAATTGTGTCTGGTGAGGCTATTGACGGAACCTGGCGACGTTGGTAGTTGTGGTGGATCTTGGTTGTCGGCATCGTGTTGTTGGCTTGGGGCTGGCATCGGATCCCACGTCGGTGGTCGAGAGATGGTTGCTTCCGGTTGAGAAGTCTGCTCCGGTCCGCACCTCGATGTCGATAGGATTGGCCTCGACATCGGCGGTGGGGCTGGAGGTAGAAATGTATGTTCTTGTGCTGGGCGACCAGTAGGTGTCGCTGTTGGTCTGTCATAGAATTGATACCTATAGCGATATTGCTCGTCCTGCCAGTCGTCCCAGTATTGGGGCGGTCTTGGGGGCAGGGGGTGACGGGATCACCTGTCCCAGTCATCATGCGGGGAGCAGGGTCGGTACCGTGGATAGGGATGGTGACGTTCGTCTTCTCGTCGGTACCGACTTCCCGCAGAGCGTATAGACTCTGGAGGGCTATGTGTTTCCCTTGCTCTGGTCTCGTCCAGTGATTGCAGTCTGGAGATTCTGGGCGAGCGTGAGTTTGTTGCAGCTGGTAATGGGCTGAGATGTTGTCCTTGCCTGGGTGGGGAGTCCCGGATCTCGCCCTCCAACGTCGACGTGCGCGCTACGGTATCGACTCTTGGTGTCGACATTGGAGGCGCTATTGGTACCGACGCCGGTGGCGCCGTCGACGTGGATGGTGGAGTACCTGGCGGTGTGGCTGTTTGTCTAATTCTTTTGCTCTTTGCAAGTTGATCTCCTGAGTGTTTGCTCTTTCTCTTTTTTGACTTCGTTGTCTTTGGTTGTCTAGCTTTTTTCGACAACTTCTTTGCTAACGATGTTGCTAATACTCTCCCTGGAGTCAGTGGGGTACTTTCTTCCCTCCCTGATCTCGTGGGTGAAATGGGAGTAGGGGCTTGCAACATTTGTTGTGTAGCGGGAGCGGTTGGTGCCGTCATGGCTGGGCTGTCCACCGCTTTTAATGCTCTGCTCCAGAGCTCTGCCTGCAGCTTGTCTGCTCGATGTTTTCTCGTCTGTTCCGAGAATGCTTGGCAAGCCACGCACGCTTCGACCTTGTGTCCTTCCCCTAAGCAGAGGAGGCACAAGCTATGGCCGTCCGAGGGTGGGAGTTTGCTTCCACAGCGCGTGCACTTTTTAAACGGGGCCCGGAGGGCCATGCGCCCTAAGGCGGCGATCTAAGATCGCAGTTCACAATAGAAGAAACATTCCTGATCCTCTTGTCCTTTATTTGAAAACTTTGGAATGGAATCTAATCTTAGCTATTTCTTTGTGTTGCAGATTTACCGACGATACAGCCACGATGGCGGTCGAAGAACTGAGGGACTAGGCGGAAACCCCTCGGACATACGCACAGAGTGGCGGGGGAGGGGTTCCCGCCAAGATTCTTAGCTATGGAAGTTTTTTTCCGAGTTCAGCCTCCGCACAGGCGCAGTGCCCATATGTGTGATGCACAGAGACCACGATGAAGAAACATGACTTAAGTTACAATCCCCCCCCCCATATTGAAGAAAACGAAAGTCTGTGTGAACAAGTTATCCTGAGCTCTGAACCTGTTTTGTTAATGTATTAGTAGCCAGCTCCATCTCTTGGGGTTATTATTTTGGGGGCTCATTCTACCAGGTAGGGCACATCTGGGAACATCTTTTGGTTGGAATACAAAATCTATTTGGTGCCTATATTCTAAAGTTGTCACCTGATTTCACATAAAGCTAAACTTGACAGAGGTTTTGTAAGGGTAGATTTTTCCATGAAGCACTGAAGAAACCTGTCAAAATCAATAAGGGTTCTGCCAGAAACTACGTGCCATTTTAGGCTTATCCAAACATCTTGCCACTAATAACTGGAGGATGCTGAGAAGGCTGTAATGTGTACAACAAGAAATGGTCCATTCAACCCTGATCTTTATAGTAGTATGGATTTATTAATCCAGGAGAGACAGCTGTAATTTATGCAAGATGTATTTTGGCTTCTGGAGCAACTGAGATTCTGCCAGTATTTATAGTAGGTGACAATACACAAGTTTGATACACATACTTTCCCCACGTACATGGGTCACTGTCCTCTATTTCTCCTGGGTTGGCTGAACCAATGATTTAAAGCATCATTAACTCTGCATGGGTAAAATGAATCAAATATATCTCCAGGAATAATAATTCAAAAACTGAGACCATGTTAATTACCATCCCATCTCACCTCAAAACTGATACCAACCTTAAATTTGCCTTCATTTTTTGTAGGCATAGTGTTACAAACGGCTACTACTTCAAAGCACAAAGGTGCTCTTATATATACAGAAATCAGTGCACATGGAAGTACACATCATACATTATTTCTGCATTGTTATTTTTGTTTAGAAGCTAATCCTCAATATTTTATTGCACTCCAGTGTCACATTTGAGCATGATTAAAAATGGGCTGGTAGGGGAGTCAGGCAAATGAAGGGGTGGGTTTGCCCTATACACGTAGGGTAGGTGTCCCCAACATGGTGACCTCTAGATGGTTTGGACTTCAAGTCTCATCAACCCCAGCCGACATTGCTGATCATTTAGATTGCTGGGAATTTCAGTTCAAAACATCTGGAGAGCACCAGGTTGCGGAAGGTTGAAAAAGGCTCAGTTTTCAATCTTTCTTTGAGAACAAAGTCAACTGATCATAGTCTGGGACACATCTCAGAAATGGCAAATTTATGATTTTTTTGAACCTGCCAGGAATATTTGACCCAGGCTTATCTATTCTGAACGAAAGTGGGTTTTTGAGTTCATAGGCAAAGATCTTGTCCCGCTGTATTATGTGATTATGTTGAAAATGCCAAGAATTAAACCTGGAAATGTTTGCATAATAAAACACAGGCTCTCACATTTTCTTATCATTCCAGAAACTTGGAATATCCAGGACAGGGAACCGATTTAACCCCCAAATCCAATAGCATCCTTGAATAATTGAATTTGCTTTCTTCTATATAGTGAATGGCTGCTATTCATTCAAAGTGGGAAAAGAAAAATGTTGCACTTAGAACCAGCTTGTGGTTGCGGCAAAACCTGTCTAGCTCCCTTAACACTGGATAGCGCAGCTCCATCTCTTGGGGTTATTAATTTGAGGGCTCATTCTACAGGGTGGGGCACATCTGGCAGGGTTCTCAAAGGAGGTGTGTATGTGAGCATGCATTGCAGCATTTCCCTGGATGGAGCAGAAATAGTAACGATTGTGTACAATTCCCACTAAAGGAAGTATCTCTTTAATGAGCGACCTTTGGTTTCAGAACTTGTAATTCTCACTGCTGTCACTCCTAGGAGCAACGTCAGGAAACAACCGCCGAGTAAACAGAGCTAAGTTTTTAAAATAATATTTTCGGCGCTTCTGCATAGCATGGAAATGTCAACAAATAATTTCTATGAACTTTTAAGACAGGGTTACCTTCAGCCTCGGTTAATCCCACTCCTGACTGCTTCACTGGATCTTGCCCATTCTGGTTCATCTTTCCTCTGTTGAAAAATTCAGTTGAGCAGCTATTAACAAAGTTCTCCACTGTGAATGCTGCAATGTACAGATATAGTGAACAACGAAGACGTTTACAGGTTTATGCACATTGAAAAATTCATTCCCTGGACTCCGCAAGCCATGATGAAGGTTTTCATCATCAGGCAAGGGGGATTTCCGCAGAACGAAAACACACCCCTCTACACACCTGCATATGCATTTCCACATGCAGATTGGCATTTAATTAATTAATTAATTAATTACACTTATATACTGCCCCCATAGCCAGGGCTCTCTGGGCAGTTTACATTTGCTGCATGAAGCCAGCTTTCACATACAGAGGAGATCCATCAGCTGCAGCTTGATGCTTTCATGCAAAGAAAATAGCTTCCGTGTGAAGGGAAATGGAGAAATCTCACACCTTGCATTATGAAGTAGACTTTCAGCTGTTTAAAACATTCAGCTTGTCAGTAATAGGTTGTAACTAATGTCATTCTGCTGATGGGAGCAGTACCATCAGTGGAAGTGGAAGGGGGCAATCCCCCCTCCCCTCACAGCTCCCTGCGTCCCCTCAAAATCTGCTCTTGAGGGCTGAGAAACCCCCAAGAGCAGTTTTTAGGGTGGTGCAGAGGACTGTGACAAGAGGGGAAAGGGAGAAAGCCATAAAGACATTTTTTAATTTATTTGCAAGAATTATATACCATTCTCAATTATTATATTCATGTGGTAGAGTGCGGGAGCAGGCTTTGATTGTGCGTGGGCTTACGCCACACACATTGTCTTACGTGCAAGCTTGGCATTTGTGCATAGAATATACACACACGAACAATTCACCAGACATCCATTTTACCTCCACCCTCATCAGTAGGCAGAAGAATCACACATTTTGGACAAATACCTGCCATTGGTGTGGTGCTGGGTATGCTTGCACTAAAACCTTAGGACTGCACCCCACCGTGAGAAGGATGTTAATGTCGGACTAAAAGCCTGAATTGGGCCTTCATGTCACAAGTTTTGGATCAGAGGTATAAACATGTCTTATTTCAGGGCAGAATCCCATGGGAAGCTTGCACCTCCGATGATTCTCTTATACTCCGCCAATTCTGTTTCACAATTGGCCGCCACCACTTGCGTAATGTCGATACAGCGCTTCTAGGCCAACCTGAAATGAGCGGAAATGCTCATTTCTGGAAGAAGGCAGAAATGTGGGGCTTGTATAAGGGAACTCCATCAACCTGCCTCCTTCCAGAAATGAAAGCACTAAATCTCCCTTGCATAAACGATGGGACCCACTTGCACAGTGCAATCTGCGGGACCCTCCATGTGTAATAGGGAATTGCCGGGCAAAAAGGAATTGGCAGGCGCATAAATGCCTGATTGGATTCTGCCCGAGGTGTACAAAGTTTCAGCATTTTATCTGTTGTGGAAGTACCTGCTCAATTTTCATATCCCCACCAGTGTGTGAAGTTCAATTATCTTTCTGTATAAAGATAACCAGATGACCTTAATCCAAATATTTTAGAATACGCGTCCTCTAAAACTTCCTGAAGCTATATTACGTTATTAGGGATTAAAAGAAAATAATTACACTCCTAAATTGTAAAGTATGATTAAAACTTTTTTTTTTTTTTTAAAAAAAAAACTTTAAGGAATAATCTGTTCTGATCGATAGGCAAAAAGAGTCAATGATGTTTTTTAATCAAATGGAACTTTGCAGCAATAATTTTCTTCCAGAATTATTGAAGAGGAAACGTAGAAGAATAAGATGAAGGATTTCTTTTTTATCTCTGACTGCCATAGCAGAATAAAGTGCTGCTCTTATATAGCAAGCCAAGAAAGAATTAATGCATTGTTTGAGTGTGTCTGGAAGAGAATCTCCTGAGGCCGGGTTTTGGGCTTGTTCCTTTTATAAACTTTAGAACAAGGGTACAAAACCTCTTTCAACCTGAGGGCCAAATTCATTTTGGAGAAGCTCTCAGGGTCCGCATTTCAGGGGTGGGAAGGGCCAAGGCAAAGGTGGCATGGACAACACCCACCCCCACCCCCACCCCCACACCAGCTTGTTTTAATTTAAAGTTCTTGCTTCCAGTAACTCAGCTTTAGAAGAGGCATTTAAACATTTTAAAATTTGGAAACTGCACAATTGAACTATCAAACAACTAGTGGTCAAGAGGAAGGGGGTGAGGCAAGGGGAAGAACTTTCTGGGGGACACCAGAGGGCCAGATTGGAACCACTGGAGGACTGGATTTGGTTCTTGGGTTCTGCAACTTTGCATCAGAACCTGCGGCAAAGAGGTTAGAAACAGCTCTTCAAAACCAAATGGAGGAGCTGCAAAAACACACATCGAAGAGAAAGATTTTGCCAGGGAAAATTGTCTATACTGGGAAAGTGAATCCAACACTGCGACCGCAACTCCTTTTACTATTGTCTCAATTGGGACAATACTTCTTGGGCATGGTTTAGTCTGAGATTTGCTTCTGACCCCTGCAACAGCTTCCTTTGGGAGTAAGACGACACTGTGGCATTTCTCATGGCCCCCAAATAGCACATTTATTAGGCAGCCGGGGCCATTTGTTTTAAGATGTTTAATGTTTGATACTAGGTCGTCCACACAATCATCAGCCTAATATCTGGATGCTAGCCAGTTTTTGAGTTGGAGATGAGGGCGGGGAGGGGACAGAGAGCTCTCTCAAGCTGTTGCCTGTCTGAAAGCAGTCCCCACACCCACAAACTCTTTCGCCCCTCTCCTCTTCACTCTACTGGATTACATGTTAGGAGAGGCATTTCAATCTTTTAGAATGGTGAAAATCCCGGCAAACCACCAAACAACCATTGGTCCAGGAAAAGTGGCTTGGGTCTAGAGAAGGGAGAATGGCTCTTCTGGGGAACCCTGGAGGATCGGATTTGGCCCGTGGGCCTGAGGTTTTCACCCCTGACTTAGGGGAAAGCCTCTTCCCCTGGGAAGTTCCTTGTCTGTAGATCTTCTTATAGAATCATAGAATAGCAGAGTTGGAAGGGGCCTACAAGGCCATCGAGTCCAACCCCAAGCTCAATGCAGGAATCCACCCTAAAGCATCCCTGACAGATGGTTGTCCAGCTGCCTCTTGAAGGCCTCTAGTGTGGGAGAGCCCACAACCTCCCTAGGTAACTGGTTCCATTGTCGTACTGCTCTAACAGTCAGAAGATGCTGCTCAGAGGTCTTCAACTGCTGGAGATTCGTTTTGAGAGCTGCATGAAACAGACCCCTTTTCTTTTGTGAACTGTTACTGGATGGCATAGAAATGTAGTAAACACACTGTACTGTGCCAAGTGTGTGGAATATGTTAGCTGGGGAGGTTCACCAGGCTTCTTTGTTGTACAGATTTATATTGTTGGCTAAAATCTTCCTGTTTCATCCATCTTTACTGCTTTAAAGCGCTTTAAAACAGTTTTGAAAACAGTATATGGAGTGTGTCCTGGCCCCCAACAGTTGTCAAAACTGTTATAAAGTGCTTTAAAGCAGTAGTGTAGATCCTACCTATTTTATTATAAGATTTCAATATTGTCCCTCAGCTGAGGTTAAAGGGTGGTTTAAAACAAACAAACAAACTCCAAAATAAAATACAATAAAAACTTAAACAGTCTGTTTTTTTTAAAAAATCATTAATACATTTTATATGGGAAAAGAATCTCATACTTCATTTTTCATTTGTACCTGCCCGGACCTTAAGAACATCTACAGGGGCCCTTTTCTGTGAGCCCCTGCCAAAGGAAGTGAGGCAGGTGGCTACCAGGAGGAGGGCCTTCTCGGCTGTGGCACCCCGGCTGTGGAATGAGCTCCCCAGAGAGGTCCGCCTGGCACCTACACTGTACTCCTTTCATCACCAGCTGAAGACCTTTTTATTCTCTCAGTATTTTAACACTTAATTTTAACTTAAATTTAAATTTTACTGTTCTAACTCTGTATTTTAATCTTATATCAATTTTGTTGCGTGGTTTTATCCTGGTTGTGCTTTTTATACTGTATTTTGTAATTGTGCTTTTAACCTGTTGGTTGTTTTATTATGGTTTTAATTTTTGTGAACCGTCCAGAGAGCTTCGGCTATTGGGCGGTATAAAAATGTAATAAATAAATAAATAAAAATTCATTGAATGAATTTTTGAACCCATAGCAGTTCACAATTATTTTCACAAACTGTTTTTTGGGTTAACATCTACCATGGCACTGCTGACAAAGGTGTTTATTGTCACTGTCAGAATCGTTGTTGTTGAGCTTTTGCTTATTTAGGATGGCTTTAACATTGGGAAATTGGTACAGGAGTTCAAAGCATCAATAAATAAGCAAGCAGAAAGAAGGCGAGGAACATAGTCTGCAATCCTTGCCTCCACACTTACCTGGGAAGAACAGCGCAATCCCATATGTGTATTTGAAAATCCCACTGTGTTCAGTGGGGTTTACAACCAGGGAAATGTGAGTAGGATTGCAACTTTACGGCCGCTGAGTTACCGCTGAGTAAACATGCATAGGACAGGGTTGCATATAAGTATGTATTGGGACAGGAGGGACGGTATAACTCAGCTTTTTTTAGGGTTAAAGTAACTAATCCCATCATTTGTCTTTCTATAGTTAATAAAAACATATTAAATAATTTTAGAAGTCTTACATTCTTGGAATGGGAAAGAGATTATTGTCCCCTGTGGTGGCACTGCTGCTGCTACTTCCTTCACTATCCATACTGTATCCACTGCCAAAGGTACTGGCTGATGAACCAGTGGAGGAGACTGAACTTTCTCCTGGTCGATGGTTGGTAGGCCTTGCTGTACAGAGTAGGAATGATGAATTACTAAACAGGCTATAAAGACATCAGTGTAAGCAATTTCAATAGCACCCAGCTATTCATGAGGCAAGAACTAAATAATATCTCCACAAAACATTTTACTTTTTTGCTGTGAATGTTTGCTATTTTGTCACATGGCACCAAGTCAAACTCATGATGCTCCATCTTTATCATTCTGATTTTGTCAGAATTGTTAGGAAACTGAAACATTAGCCAATAATAATGGCACTGTAGAACCAAACCTGACTAATTTTGGCAGAGAGCTCAAACATTTTATCACCAAACAGCTTTTGAGAAAGAGTACATATTTTAAAACAAAACAAAAACAAAAAGTCTGTCAGCCATCACTGCATTTCCTATACAGGCTGCATCTTCTCCAGAACACCACATAACTATTTGAATATATTTATTAACTGTTATTAAAAGTTTGGAAAATCTGTTGGTAATTGCTTTATTCTAAAAATCAGCCTAGGGAAACAGTACCACTCCAATTGTTCTGAATTCAGTGGAAAATGTATCTAACCCCCACCCCCAATAAATGTACATTCCTCCTTATTTTGAGGTCTCCGATTTTTTCATTTCAAGCAAATTGAGAAACATTGTGAAAACACAACATCATACGACATAACTCTTGTCAACAAGGCACTGCTTTAGTGTACATTTAAACTATACAATTGTCCCGGACAATACAACACCACCAAAGACTAAAACAAGTTGGGCATTATTCAGAAAGGAAATCTGACCATGGCATAATCTCCACCATGATTACTTTTAAAATTCAATTTGAAAGAATTAAATGATTTTTAAAACCAAACCAAAACGTGTGCTCCAGCTGTGGTTTTATATTTCATCTATGGTTTATATCACAGAGGAGGGCTGCGATGCGCCAAAGCTATGCAAACAACTCTTTTTCATATGTTTCCAAAGGTTCAGGTCACAGTGTGATACATTTTCCAAATGGGAATCATCAGATGTAGCATCTGAGCAATTTCATGAAATTGCATGTCAGCTTAGAAAGGTAGGAGAGTAAATAGTGGAAGCAAGAGCACTGAAATGTTGCAGCACTCAAACCAGGAAAAGCAGAGGCAAGAGACAGCTAAAGATTATTGATGTCTGTGTGATAGAGTACATTCTTTGCATGCAGAAGGTCCCAGGTTTGCTCTCTGGCTTCTCCAGATAGAGCAAGGAAGGAATCCTGCCTAAAACCCCGGTGAGCTGCTGCCAGTCAGTGTCACCAATACTGGGTTAGATAGACCAATGGTCTGACTCAGTATAAAGCAGCTTCCTATGTTCCTAACTTTTCCACATGGTATTGCAACCAATACCGTATCACCAAATGGTCTGAAGCTTCTATCACAGGTTAGCCTCTTCAGTATGTAAGAATGTAATAGCTACCAATGGGAGAGAGGTTAAGTGTGAATCAGTATATCCTCATAGCCTTGTTCGGTATTTATTCTTTCCATGCATCATCATGTCGAGAGACAGTTATATCCCCTACTGGTCCTGCCCCCACACTATCCATATGGGGAGGAAGTCCTGCAAGGGGAAGCAAGTCAAACGCATGTGCATTTTCCCCATGAGAAGAAACTCCCATTGGACATGTCTGGCCAACTTTCCCTCTGTAGACCTTCTCTTAATGTATGGGTGTGGGACTGGCAGGAGACACAACAGCAGTTTTGTGCAACAGCTCTGCTGTCTCTCCACCTGACGTAATTGATGTGGAGCCTGTAAAGGGCTCATAGGAATCAGGTATATCAAGTGGTCATCTGATCCAGCATAAAGCCTATCCCAACTTCGGCTTCATACCTGGAGCTCTGCTGAGGCACAATGCATTATCCTTCACAGTCAACTCTCAGAGCTGTTTTTGATGGGATAACAAGTGGAGGGCAGAGGGAGCATGGTCAACTTGTGCTTTCTGCTCCCTGGGTTTCATTGTCATGTCCAAAAGAGAATTTTTGAATCTTCTAGTCTGAGGAGATATACAAGCTCCCAATGTAAACACATAGCAGGCAGCTTGAGTATCTTCCTGGGTTGGACAGAGAAAAAAACACACTTCTCCTTCAGACATGATAGAGAAGAGGTAGGAACAAGAAAGACACCAGTCATCCTTCCAACTGCTCCAAATTACTATGCCTGAAATGCCTCACTGAAATAAAAATTAGAGTAGATATTATCCTTTTCAGCATTTGCTTCCATGGAATACTAGTCTCTGCCCACAGTTAGACCTAAGGTTTATCCTGGGATCATCCAGGGTTCACCCCTGCCTGAGCACTGGTTCCCCTGTGTGTCACCTAGATGAACAGGTTTGACCCCTGGACGATCCAGGGATAAACCTTAGGTCTAGCTATGGCCTCTGTCTTCAGCTTCCAATGAACTATTCTTAAACATACCACAAAACCTACAGTAAAGACCTAGACTCTTTCTGAGACAAGCTAGAAAACTCTTGACAGTTATGTGTCATATGAACACTTTCTTTTTATTCTTTTTTCCTGCTGTGGATTCCTCCAGACCCTGAACTCAATTTCTCAGATATGAAGACATAATAAATGTGCAAATGATAACAACAACAACAATGCTGTGTCCAAGTTGAAATTCCAGTGTGCCACGATAGGCTGTAATCATACAAAAAGAATGGTTTGGTCATGCCCCAGCAGATCAGGTTGAAAGCATGCCATTTAGTAGGCAATGTGAGCACAGTTAATCCAATTTTTAGAGACCACGGAGTTTCCCTATATCAGAACTTTCTATAATTTAGACTTAGCACAGCCTTTCAAAATAGGGGCTTGCAAATTAGCCATAAGATTGAGACAGGATTTTTCAATAAAACTGAACATTGCAGAGAGGGGCTGAAGAAATAACTTCGATGTGCAATGAATTAGCAGACATGGCAAGAAGGCATTTGGTTAAGGCTATCTTCTTGGCCATGTCTTTCTGCTCACCTCCTTCAGGTTTGACTGGTCCATCGGACATCACTTTTCTGAGGGCTAGTTGGCTTTGGTCTTTGTTGTCACTGGCTGGTGGAGGCAGATTGTCAGACTGAGTTCTTTGAATTGAGAGGACTCCTGCTATGCTGTGTCTGTGCTGCTTCCTTGCATAATTAGACTGACCGCTTTTATGTGCTGCTGTGGCAGTGTGGGTGAAATGGAAACCCAGAGTATGTATCCTCAGATGGAACCAGCTTAAATGTTAGTCATGCAAACAGAAGTGGGGAATTTTCTTTTCTGTATTTAAATAGGTACGTGTCTTTGAACACCAAAGAGACATCACATGCACAGCATTAAAGGGTAATTAAAACTGGCTGTTTCTTTTTAATTTTAAAAAAAAGGATGAAGAAGGCGAAGGAGGTTTTATTCCTGCTTTCTACATTACACAGTGGGGACTGTATGACACACCAAATAATCATGAAGACAAACACAATGATACCACGGTTGAATTATATTAATTTGCCAGTGACTAAATCCTCAACCTGTAATTTCTGTGAGAGGATGATTTACACATGGAGGTTTATGGAAGAGTTGTAATTCTTAAACCTCTTCACAGTCTAACAAAAAACACACACCCAAATCCACCCCTGTTATAATGCAGACTCCAGTCAAGCTAATGATATAGTTGTTAACATTACCAATATCTAATTTCCTCAGTAACAGCCTATATTGTATTGTTTGTATGTACTACAATAATGCTATGGTTTAAGAAAACATCTCAAGGTTGTTGCTTTTAATAATCCTGCCAAAAGAGTAGAAACATCTACAAGTACAAACTAAGCCAGTTTAAGGAAACTCTTATGGCCTTAAGGCTTTGGAGTCCCAAATTGTGGTGCTGTCCAATATATATTGATCTTTCTCATTTGCTGTCTAATGTTAGCAACCTGCTTTTGTAGGTAAACTGTGTAATCTTACTGGGAGGCTGGAAACCAACTATATGAAGTTTGGATTAGGGCTGAGGTATTTAGTGGCACTGAAGCAAAAACACACAACACAATTTTCCCACCAGATGTGCAGAACTGTAGACTATTGAACAAATGGAGACAGAAGTAGAGAAACAGCCAGTTTCAAGGCATTCTATGTAAATAAAAGAGGATTTCTAAATAGGAAGACTATATTGCATTTCTATGTATTTACACACAGACATACAGAAAGAACACGGAACAGGTGGAACACACGGTGTGCCAAGAGCAGAAAGAAAAGGCCAGCAGGGAAAGGACAGCAAAGAGGGGTCAGGAGAAAAGGAAAGGCAACAGATGAACATTAAGCTGCCATGCTGAGGAATTTTATTTGCGTCTTTTACTTGGTTGAAGGCGGAGCTGTTGGACAGCTGCTTCAGCAGCGGCGATGGCTGCCCCAGCGTCTTCAAGGTGGGTTTGAGTGACGCTGGTTTTGCTTTGGCTGCGGGATGGTCCATGAGAACGCAGGTGTCCTTCAGAAGAAGATTTGGAGCTTCCTGGACTGCTGTGGGACTTCTCAATGGTGGGCACCTGCATGTCTGGTAGGCGGAAACATAACACTTAATACCCTGCACAGGCAGAAAAGGAGAAAGAAAGAATAGCACCCTTGTCCTCCTGGTGTCCCCAAGGGGCAGACCAAAGGGCACATCCTCTTTGGTGTTGCCCCCTTTAGGGACACCTCTAGTGGGATGTCCCACTGCCCTGTAGTGGGTCTGCTGATATCTCTAAGGGGCTAGAAGGACTTAAATGGCTCAGAAACAATGCTCCGCCTCAGCTTGATGGTTCTGTGGCAGGTGTTCGCACTCAGCAAATGGCGTCAGTCCAATAAATTGGGAGGATTAACGGGAAGTGGGGGTGGGCAGTTGTTAAAGCAATAAACAGTCCTCTTTTTCTAGTAGGACAGTATTGGAAATTACAGAAGACATGGAACTGCTGCCACTCTGAGACTCTTTGCCCCCATTTCTCCTCTCCTGCCACTGTCAGCCAATTATGTGAGGTGGGGGTATTCACATAATAAGACATGCATTATGTTGTCTCACATAATTGGCTGTCAGAAGCAGGGGAGGAGAAATGCACAGCATGGTGGCATGGGGTGGTGATAGCTTGTGAAGAAGGATACATGAATACACATACTAATAGTTTCCTACCCTTTGATGGGTCAGGGAAAATCCCATGACTTCTGCTCTTGATGACAGATGGTTTTGGGGTCTGCTGGCTGCTCTGTCCAGAATGGGATTTCCCATGATCAATGCTTTCACTCTGTTCCTTCAGAGCATACCACCGTGGAGTATTGTCCAGTTGAGAGGCACTAGATAGCTCAATTAATACCTATATGGTGAAACAGAGAGCAAATCTATATAAATAAAAATGTAAATGTTCATTTGTTCCTAATCTTAAATCTCCGAAAGTTCTTCACCGATTGCTTTGAAATTTTGACACAACGTTGCAATCGAATACGCGCGTGTTTTTATGTAACTATATTATAGATGGGGACAAAAGTGTGTCTTAGAATCGAAGAAATAGGGTATATAAAAGCCCAGAGGCCTCCTCCAAGCCACATATGCAAATAGGAGAGAAGTCATTGTGACATCACCAACCAGTAGGCCAATCCACTGCCTCTGCCTTCTCTCCTATTTCCATGTTCTCTCCTATTTGGCACCATCTAGCGATGTTTCTCGGAACTGCGGCCTTCTATGGAAGTTCCAAGTTCTGAAGAAAGGTAATTGCCAGGAGATTCCGGCCTAGCAGAGGGGCCAAAACCCACTAACCTCCTCACCACACCTGTGACAGGTAAAAACATGCTTTTTTGGAAAAACAGCGCCATCTGTTGGATGTAAAAGCAACACATGCTGGTCAGGCTGGAAGATACATAAGCAGCAATGAAGCTGTATGGCGAATTCTTTCATTTCCCATACATGAACAAAGTCCAGCTGTTGTTCACTTAGCAGTACATCTAGAAAATGGACAACACGTTTATTTCACAGCTGCAAATGTGCAACAAATAGCCCTGAATCCACTGGCTACAACGTTAACTGCTTTCTTCACGTTATGTCAAAATGACGCGTTTGCAAAAACACTGCTGTATTCGGAAGTGCCTACGTATTACACATGGAATGTGAGTAGAAAATCATTTGAATGACGCAAATGAGGAGAGCGAGTCAACGGACAACCTGGCATATTCAAAGACACTACGATAGGCAGGCTGTACACCATGCATCCCAATCAAGATGAATGCTTCTTTCTTCGCATGCTGTTGGTAAATGTGCCCGGTCCAACGTCTTTCCAGCAATTGAGAATTGTCAACGGAGTTACACATGCCACTTTCCGCAGTGCATGTCAAGCTCTGAATTTATTGGAGAACGAACAACACTGGGATGTATGTATTAATGATGCGTACAACACGTCACATCCAAATCAAATTCGTGCATTGTTTGCAATCATATTGACCGCCTGCTCTCCTTCATCTCCAACAGAGTTATGGGAGAAATATAAATCGCACATGGCTGAAGATATTTTCCGTCGAATACGCAAGGAAAATTCAAATATGAACATGGATTTCACAGCAGAAATCTACAACGAAGCGTTGATAATGATTGAAGATTTGTGCTTAGAAATCGCGAACAAAGTTCTCAATCAATTGGGAATGCCATCACCGAATCGATCTGCTCCTGCTTCGTTCGATGTAGAATTGCGTCGTGAACAAAATTACAACATGGGTGATCTTTTGTCGTATGTGCAATCAAATATTCCTAAGCTAACGCTTGAGCAAAATGACATTTACAATCAAATAATGCAAACTGTCAATAATGGGGTTGGAGAAATGTTCTTCTTAGATGCGCCAGGAGGAACTGGTAAAACGTTCCTAATTACATTGCTTCTGGCAGCAATTCGATCCCAAAATGACATAGCCTTAGCTCTTGCATCATCTGGAATAGGTGCGCCATTGCTACCAGGTGGAAGAACTGCTCATTCCACTTTCAAATTGCCATTGAACATGCAATTCATTGAAACTCCCACGTGCAACATTTCCAAAGCATCCGGCATGGGAAAAGTATTGCAGAAATGCAAACTTATGGTTTGGGATGAATGCACAATGGCGCACAAAAAATCGCTCGAGGCTCTGGATCGATCATTGCAAGATTTGCGTGGAAACATCAGACCATTTGGGAATGCATTAATATTGCTTGCAGGAGATTTCAGGCAAACATTACCTGTAATTCCTCGCTCGACACCAGCGGACGAAATAAATGCTTGCCTGAAATACTCTACTTTGTGGCGACACGTAAAGACGTTAAAATTAACTACAAATATGCGTGTCCAGCTGCAAAGATTGGCGTTTGCAATCACCATCAACAAAGCTCAGGGCCAATCTTTAGAATTGTGCCGTTTACATCTAGACACGGATTGGTTCTCACATGGACAATTATATGTTGCGTGTTCTAGAGTCGGCAAACCAGACAATCTCTATATCTGCACAGACAATGGAACAACAAAAAATATTGTATACCCACAAGCATTGTGAAATTAAACATATTAGAAATGTGCACTTTCTCTTTTCTTTCTTTTCCATCTAACCAGACTGAGCCACAGCAACGCGTGGCCGGGTACAGCTAGTTATTTAATAAATATCTAATGATGTAAGGAATCTGATCCTGGTCTGACTAATCACATGTATCTCTGGTCAAAACAATGGAGTTTCTCTGGTGAAAACCATGGAGAATGCTAATAGGCTCTGAGAAATATGGTCTGTAAACTCTACAATGACAAAGGCAGTTCTAGAAAAAAAAAATTGGTGGAGAGCTAAAATCATCTTTCTTTTCTTCCTTTCCAATTTCCCCTGATATTTGGCCTTATTGATCAAGGCTGCTGTTTGGAGACCAAGTGCTGGTGGTTATTTGGAGACCAATGGGTTGTTGTTTCTCCTGTCATTGTCACCTTCATCATCATCATCATCATCATTATTATTATTTATTTATATAGCATCATCAGTGTAAATGGTGCTGTACAGAGTAAAACAATAAAATAGCAAAACCCTGCCGCATAGGCTTACATTCTAATAAAATCATAATAAAACAATAAGAAGGGGAAGAGAATGCACCAAACAGGCACAGGGTAGAGTAAAACTAACAGTATAAAAGTCAGATCAAAATCAAGTTTTAAAAGCTTTAGAAAAAAGAAAAGTTTTTAGCTGAGCTTTAAAAACTGCAATTGATCTTGTAGTTTGCAAATGTTCTGGAAGAGCGTTCCAGGCGTAAGGGGCAGCGGAAGAAAATGGACGAAGCCAAACAAGGAAGTAGAGACCCTTGGGCAGGTAAGAAACATGGCATCAGAGGAGCGAAGAGCACGAGTGGGGGAATAGTGTGAGATGAGAGAGGAAAGATAGGAAGGAGCTAGACAGTGAAAAGCTTTGTATGTCAATAGGAGAAGTTTATATTGGATTCTGAAGTGAATTGGAAGCCAATGAAGAGATTTCAGAAGTAGAGTAACATTGTCAGAGCGGCGAGCCAAGAAGATGATCTTAGCAGCAGAGTGGTGAATAGAAACCAACAAACTGATGTGAGAAGAAGGAAGGCCAGTGAGAAGAAGGTTGCAGTAGTCCAACCGAAAAATAACCAATGCATGAACAAGAGTCTTGGCAGAAGAGACAGACAAAAATGATCGAATCCTGGCAATATTATACAGGAAAAAAATGACAGGATTTAGCTACTGCCTCAATATGAGGAATAAAGGAGAGTGAGGAGTCAAATATAAAGCCAAGACTACGAGCTTCCTTGACTGGAGTAATAATCAATATTATTGCTGCTCCATTAATACACAATAGCATTTACAAGTAACAGAAGCAAGACAACATGTCCCTATTTGAGTTTTTAAACTAAATTTTGACAGAGAAGGAGACATCAGTGGAAGGAGAAGAAAGCGGGAGGAAAATATAACAGGGAGGAATAAGCCTGGGTGTAGCTACATACGTTTAGGATTAGCTTTTGTAGGTGGAGAGGATTAAAGGGTTAAGGCAAAAGCTTCTCAGAAAAGGGTGGTTTTCGAGAACATTGCAGGCATAAGGGAAAGTGAGGGAGAGGGAATGACAGCCATATCTACCGTTTGTCAATGCAAGCATCCCACCAAGCCAGGGTTACCATAGTTTCCAATTCTGATTTGCCATCTAATCACAAACCAAGGTGTCAATTTAACTAGTACACCAACCCATAGTTAAGTTCCATTCAACTTTGGCCTTAGCTAGACCTAAGGTTTATCCCAGGATCGTCCCGGGGTGGTCCCTGCCTGCTCCCAGGATCACCTGTGTGTCATTTACATGAACAGGGATGACCCCGGGGCGATCCCGGGATAAACCTTAGGTCTAGCTAAGGCCTTTGTTTAGCATGATGTCTGGACTGAGCACCAGTTCTCACAATAGCAGCAACTGGAGATATTTCATAGGCACTGCTGCCAAATATATCTGATCTCCCATCTTTCTCCACAGTAGCATGCAGCTAGGAAATACTAGAATTACTCTCTGGATGAAAAATGTATCATGGGAATCTACCCTTAGTTGACTATCAAGTCAGGTGTAGGAAGGCAGTGAAGCAATAAAAATGGGGAACTCACCTCGCCAAGGAAGTCATTGGAGGAGAATCTATCATAGTCCCAGACTGTAACTTCCAGGGTTTTCTTCTTCAGCTGCAGTTAAAATCAAGAGATAATTAATTTCAGCCCCCATCATGAATTTGGCATCCAATCCATAAAACATGCTCTATTTGTTGCCCCTGGTTTTTTTCCCAATATGACAGCCAGGCAATTATTGTCCCCCCATATCAACCTTGGACTTGGAAAATTCATTACAGGTAAAGCTGAAATTTGATATCAAGACAGATGAGCTCAGCCTAGGTTCTGTGGAACTTGGAAGAGCTATTTGCTCAAGATTGGCTGTGCTCCCAATGTAAAGTCCACCCTGTGACTTTTAAAAAGTTGATAGCATCTATCTGTCTTCCTGCAGCGCTCAGCACCAGTGAGTAGTTTTTACTGTGTTCTAGGCAAAGTCAAAATGCATTGGTATTCACAGTAAGGCATGGCTGAGTAAGTTTAAAAGAACATTTCAGACAGTGCTTCAGAGATCTCCTTCCCACTTTATTTTACGTCTGAGGATAGCATATCAACTCCTCTTGATGTGAAGCTTAACAGGATTCCTCAGACGTCCGGAATGAATCAGCACATTGTGTGCATTACATAGCATTTGTGAAAAAGATAACGATTGTCGTTTGATCTGTTCCGAATACTGCTTCATTAAATGACTTGTGCATTCCTAGTCATATGCATCACAAAAGATTTGCTATCTTGCATATTTTCTTCTGTTCTTGTAACTTAAAGATATAACACTTTGAACAAAATGATCGCCCACATGGCTAAACATTTGCTAAGAGATAATTTGACATGTTGTGCTTAATAGTTGGAAACCTGGACATCTTTATTGTTATATCAGGTAGTGAGAACATTGTCACTGTATTTTTACCACATTTTTGCACCTAATCAGAAATCCGGGGAGACAGAGGAGAGGTACCATTGATTCTCCTCACCATTGGGCAACACAGCACAGGGCCAAACTACATGTTGTCTTAACAATGTTTTTAACTAACATGGTGAGAACTGGCTACATGTCTTTCTTTAGAAAAAGAAACAACAGGGTCCTAACGTTAAAAAAAAAAAAACTTTTGACACAAGGCATGGCTAGTCAACTTATCAAATGGTTATATGTACCACTTGGTAAACAGCCATTTATTAGGGGTGTGCACGAACCCCCCGCTCCGCCCTGCGGGCCGATCCGAAAATTTTGGATTGGCCCGCTTCGCTCCGCTCCTCTTCGCCGCGGAGCTCCGGCTCCGAATCGGAGCTCCGCAGTGGAGGGGAGTGGCACCAGGTAAGGCCGGGAAAGGAGGGCGGGGGGATTACCGGGCCCTGCTGCTGTCGCCACCTGTGTGGCGATGGCGGCAGAGCCTGAAAAGGGACCAAGGGGGAGGGGGGCCTTACCTGCCTCTGTCCGCAGTCCGTCAGCTTCTTCAATTGAGCCCGCGGTTCAACCAGGTAGTCTGGGCCGCAAGTGCGGCCTAGACTTCCTGGTTGAACCGCAGGCTCAATTGAAGAAGCCGACGGACCGCGGACGGAGGCAGGTAAGGGAGAGGAGGGGGGTTTACCAGGCCCTGCTGCTGTCGTCGCATGGGCGACAGCGACAGCGGCAGGGCCCGGTAAACCCCACTTACCTTTCTGTCGGAGCTCTGGATCGAGGCAAAGGATCCGCCTTCATCTCGATCCTCTACGCCACGCTCTGCCGGCCCCCCAATCCTCTTCACCTCCGCCTTAAGGGGAGGCAAAGCACCCCGCTCCGCTTCTAATTCGCTGGTCCGATTAGAAGCGGAGCACATCCCTACCATTTATCTTGAGACCTGATACGTCATAGTGACTGAAATGTTGGACATGGACTGGGAGGCCCGGATTGAATTCCCACACAGCCATGAAGCTATCGGGATAACATTGGGCCAATTTCAGGTTGTTATGGCGATAAAATAAAAGGGAAGAAAGTCAGGATATAAATGAGATAAATAAGTAATATAATAAGTACCCTTCTCCCCAGTACTTAATGGCATCCAAATCAGATTTTTCTTCAAAAGTTAGTCAGCCTCAGTTGAATGTTTCCCCTCGGTTGAATGACTGGCTCCCACCCCACCTTGTCCTACTTCTCAGACAGTGCAGAAGCTGTGGGGCTCCTTCCACCCTAGGTCAGCAAGCTGAAATAAAAAGCACCAGGGACCACAGTCTCAGGACAGAAGAATGCCTCCAAAGGAAATGTTTAACGTACTTTGCCTTTGGATTCTTTGAAATAGTATATTTCCCGTTGGAAAGGGATTCAGCCCAAGCTCAGAGCACTTCGACTGGGGCACCCTGACCACTCACAAGTGGATCTATTATTGTAAATTCATCATTGGATCTATTGCAGTTGGTGTGGGAATGATGGGTCTCTGTGTCAAGCAAAAAAAAAAGTGTTTCAGTGTGTATAGTTTTTAGATTGGATTTGTTTCTTTTTGGTGTTGTGTATACTGCCCTGTGATTTTGTGGATGTAGGGAACTTTATTAATCCTTTAATAAATAAATAAAATATGGGATAGTCCCCTGAAATGCTGCTGGGAGGTAAAGAATTCTGAAGTTTTCTAAAAGCCAGTAATTTTGTAATTATATAATACTCTGTGCTCTCTTTTAAACTTTTTATAAAATAATGTTTTAAAGACTTTATTATTGTTGGATAACATCTGCAGTCAATTGGCTCAATTGTTCTTTAATGAGTTAAATTACTTTGTCCTAGATATATTAAATCTTATTAAAATTCATTCATATTAAAACTAATTTCAGAAGAATATAGTTACAAGGAGAAAAAGGAGCAAGATCCGAAAATGATACTGGGACTGTTTGGATGATATTTCAGAGGTCAGATCCCATGCTACACATGGACTGCCATGCTGGCCCCATGAGAACATCCGGTCAAAACGGAACCTACACATATATAATTTTTTACTTCAGTAATCATCTTTCCACTACACACATACAGATGGTAGATATTTTACTTTCCCCCATTCAATCATTCATTTATTACCAGATATTGAACAACTTGTAAAGCTGACATAGATTTACTTTCCAACAAATGCCTTTGTATAGTGAAGTCAGAAAACTAAGTACCTGATCTATCCAAAATCTGGAAAAAATTAACTTCTTTTGGTTTCATGATAAGCACATGCTTAGATTTCTTTCTGTGAAATCAATAAGATTTTGAAGCTGCCTTCCTGGCAAGAAGCTTGGACCAGCTGTTCACATAGTAGTCCTGAGCCAGACATGGAAGCAGACCTGAGCCCCTTCCAAAAAGATTAACTTCCATCCAAAATTTTAAGGCAGACCACCAAGTCCTAAGCGAAAGAGAGCTTTCCCCGGTTTCCAACAAAAGTACAGAATTAGGGACACACTTTGGGAGTCGAAGAAGGGTCTTCAAAAACCTTGTCTGTAGCCTATCTATCTCAGATGTTAATCCCCCTATCCAGATGTTGGAGGCATATAAAAGCTGGGCTGCAGACTTGGCATTAAACACTTTGATGGCAGACGGTATAAACATTCCCCCTTTAGTAAAGAAAAAATGTATTACTGCTGCTGAACTGACTGAAGCTTTATTAAGGGTGGCCGATCTATGGGCGCTCCAGTTCAGACAAATTTTATGTTAAGTTTCTGTTGGAAGATAAGTCCTCAAAAGTAACTTTGGCTGTTGCTAAATTTCTCACAGTGGCGGCCAGGATTAGAGCTCTCTGTGTATTAGACGAAAGTGGACAATAGCTCTAACTGTCTGACGTTTCATGTTTGATTCTTGTTTTTTCATGGATCTATCGATCGCAATAAAGATGTATGGTATGGTATGGTAATACGATTTTGCCCAAACTATTTAGGGTCACAAAAAAATCTGGCAATGATTAGATTAGTTTTACAGAGCAATCCTATGGTGAGCCTTATTGAACTCAATGGGGTTTACTTCTTAGTGGTTATTGATAGGGGTACACTGTCAATGCCTGTGGTGATTCCAAGGCCTCCAACTATGATGTGAGACAATGAAGCAGTCTGTTGTACAATCCACAAAACCTCTATTCAGCAAATAGACACCTCTTTACACCTGAAGGAAGTCTGAATGCTAGGAGCTATCCTCAAAGCTTAATTAGTCAAACAAAGCCCAACAGGCTTTCACTGAAGACCTCCTTTGGGGAGGGTCTTCAAGCTGCAACTTCTGCTGTGTGGCTAGTCTGGTGGTCCTCCTCTCAACTCCGCCTGCTTGACCCTGCGGCAGACTTTGAGATCTGTCAGTTCTGATGCTCCCTCCCCCTCCAACGAAGATTGAATTCCCAGTGGTGGGGAGTAGGGGTGGGGAGAGAAGGGAGAAGATGATGTCTGAACCTGGGCCTCCTGCTTGATATGATCCTGGGAGATTCCTCCTTGACTCCTGGAAAGTCTTTGAGAATTTCCTCCCCCGCTTCCTGTCTTGGCTGGTCTTCTCCTTCTTTAGCCTCCGAGTCTGATTTGTAATCTGCACCAGGGAGATCAGGCCCCATCCTGACAATGCCCTACTTGAGCACTGATGTTGCACAAAGATATAAGATCTCTGTGGTTCCCTATATTAAATGCACTATCTTCCTCTCCACCTCAGCTTTCAGACTGTAGTTCTCCTGACTATGCCATCAGAATGCTTCGGAAAGAGAAGTTGGACCAACAGAAAATCTCTTGGAAATGTGGGGCATTATTACAGAACGTTCAGTTTCTTGAATTGATCCTGAGCATGATTTGTCCACACCTGGAATGGAATATCCCTTATAGTCACACACCTGCTCCATGGAGATATTTTTATAAATGACTGTCTGGTTCCATTCAGGATTCAAGCTTTTCTGCACATACTTCGTCCTCCTCTTGTTCTCGACACTGATGTGGAACAAAGGAACAGAACATGTCATTACTTCTACTTGTCTCCACCTGTTCCAGTGCAGAAACATTTTCAATGAATCTGATAAAAATAAATAAACCAATCATTCAGGCCAGCACAGTAAAATGACAGTCAAACTGCTTCAGGGTAAACGATGACCTTCTTCTGAATATCCTCCCAATTCAGAATGGAAAATTACACATTTGAATCCTGCCTACTAAAAAAACTTCTCAGCTGACTGACAACAACACAAATATCTGTGTTGTATTTACAAATTGCTTCTGTCTGGTTACGGAAGCAGTTCTCATTATAATAGTGAATGGTGATGAATTGTTTTCTTGAAAAACTTCCTTCCAGCTATCAGGCTGAGATGGGTTTAATCCATTGTATTATTTTATCGTCTTTAATCATAGGAGAGTTATCCCTGAAAACCATGAAAGGGAAAGCTCTGATACAAGCACTATGCTTTTAATGATAGAAACACTAATTTAATATCGATCTTTTAAAGCCGGAGTGGAAACCAGGCTGCGTTGTTTTTCTATAGGCCATTTCAGAGGTTTTGTTGAATTATCTGATTTGTAACGTACTTTATTGTGTCTTGAAAGCTGAACAAATGACAAACCTCTACAAATTCCTTTGCCACCACAGGATGTTGATACCAGACCACACACTGCACCGCAACACCACTTTAAACTAATCAGATATCATGCAACAAGGTCGTTTTAATATAATAAACCTTAGGTAAGAAAATGCCAAGAAGTGATGACATTTTCAGAGCCCAAATAGGTTAAACCTTGAGCACAATCATTTTAAAGAAAGTTGAATACCAATAGATGTATTGGGTGTTCTCCCCCTGCCCCCATTTTTACCATAATCATATTTTAGGATAGATTTTTTAAATGTTATCTTTGGCAGATTTTCATTGTTTTCAGGACTCCCCTTTAAAGGGTGGAATTGGCCATTCTGAAGCTCATATCTCTTCTCATTTGGCAAATAGAGTGCTCTCTGGTAGGACAACTTTGCTCCAGCAACAGCACTCTCTTAGGGAGGATGTCATAACTGCATTGAGAACAGGAAAATGGAAGCAGATATGATACACCAGATGGCCACTCACCAGATTTCTATGTTTGGCAAACAATTAAAGCCAAATGGTGCCATCCATGCTACCTATGACAGTTCAAATGTAATATGCCCCACTGACATTACAATTACTATCAGTTGAGTGAAAATCACAATTTGTCTAGCAATGAGATAAGATACATAATGCGAATGACAAAGAGTAGGAACAAGAAAAGATCAATCAAATGCTGGAGCAAAAACCACGACCACCACGACCACCACGACCACCACAACAAAAAGAAAGCAAAATGGAAATCTTCAGTTTAAAGTGGAGTACAAAGTGAAAATTCTCCTCAATGATTTGCATATGTGCATTAGCTGGCAAGTATATGCACTCATTAGCTGCAGTAATACCGTATTTTTTCGATTGTAGCTGTTGCTAGATGAGGACTTAGCCCGGTGCGAGGCTTGGGCTCCCTGCTGTGCGTGCAGACGACGCACAGGGGATCCCGGGGTCAGGCCGGGCTAAATCCTCCCTTGACCTGGGATAACCGGATCCGCTTGTGGCCCAGCTTATCCGCAGCCCCAGGCTGAGCCTGGAGCTGCGGAAGGTCTAGCTACTTCCGTGGCTTTTCCCAGCTGCTCGCTCACTCGTGAGTAGCTGGGAGAAGCCACGCACCCCCCATTGGGCTGGGGGGGAATCACGGGGGGGGAGATGGGGGCCGGGGGGAAAGAGCGGACCCGGCAGGAGAGATGGGGGGAAGAGCGGAGCCAGGGTGGGGAGATCACGGACGGGGGGCTTGTGGAGGGGGCATCGGACATGGTGGACGGGTGATCGGGTGGGCATGGTGAGTGGGCTGGCGAGTGGGCTGGGGGGGCATCAGACATGGTGGACCGGGGGGAAGAAGAATGGGGCCAGGGCAAGGAGATTGGGGACAGGTGAGCGAGCGGGGGTGGACATGGTGAGCGGGGACGGGTGAGCGAGCGGGGGACGGACATGGCGAGCGGGGATGGGTGAGCGAGCGGGGGGCAGACAAGGCAAGCGGGGGAGGATGGGCGAGCGAGCAGGCAGGGGGCATCAGACATTGTGGGGGGGAAATCAGGAGCAGGGGGAGCGGGGAATCCTTTATTTTTTTAAAAAAAGCCTTACCTTTCCATTGGTGCGCTGCTTCGCACATGGCCCTTTAATAATAAAAAAATGGAGGACGCGACGGGGCTTTCCCTTACCCCGTTGCATGTTACGTCTAGCTAGGGGCAATGGCCTGCACTAGCTGCAGCGTGACCTCACCCCGACTCCCCACTGGATTATGAGGTAGGTCTAGCAAGGCCCTGAAAGACGTCATCGATTGTAAGACACACACTAATTTCAGTACCACCAACAGAAAAAAACAACCCCTAAGACACACCCGCGATTCTAAGATGCACTCCATTTTTAGAGATGTTTATATGGGGGGGGGGGGGAAAGTGTGTCTTAGAATCGGAGAAATAGGGTAAGTGATTGCAATGAGCCTTGTCTAAAGGGAGCACCGGTCAATATTTGTATCAGCATAACAGAAGCAGGCTTTTGAAATTCCACCAAAAGAAAAAAAAATCAAAACAAGTTTGGGATTCTTTCTTAGGCAAAATCTCTGAAGAGTGTCTGGAGAAGTCAATGGGGTCTTTCAAATCCCTTACGATGAGGTTCTACTCATCTCTAGACGATCACTGCATTTTGCCTTCAGTGAATTTTAAAGCAAATCTGGAGTTCTTTCCTCAGGTGAATCATCTGAGCTACGTCAAAAGGAGCCAAGAGAGTGTAGATAAGATTCACAACATTTCTCAGGAGGGTTTTGCCATTAAGACAGGTCCACGGTGCACTATTTCTGCATATTTGAAAGGAAGGAGAAACTGCAATCCTTGAAATAATAACTGGCGTACTAATGTCTTCCCTCTGTAGATGCTACTGCACTAATTTGTTGCCTATTTTGGATTTTTCCGTTTCATTTCCATGAGTAGCAAAATCATCCTTGAAGGAAATACATTTTTGTCACCTACTTCATAAGTTCCTGGAATTCTAGGAAAATCTATAGTTACAAGTATGGGATATATTATCTGTTCCATGCATAGAAGCCTGAGACAGAGACTGAGTCAATAGAAAGACAGTGCACTTTACCTTGCATTCTGGACAACCATAACTTGGCTGCAAGGACCCAGTGAAGAAACAATGCATTGAAGAGTGATGGGACGATTAAGGAAGCAGAAGAGGAGAAAACCAGGAAAAAGAAGAGATTTTAAACAGTTCATGCAGCACAAAATGAGGTCAAATATCAGAATTATGAGAAATAGAAGCAATAAGTAGCCTAGGTAGATCAAGATGGAAAAATACTCAGCAATCACTATTAGTAACCTAGACCAAAAATTTAGAAATAAGGCTAGACCATTGCATTGTAACTATGAGCCTCTTCTTCTCTCTTCCTTCACACATGCAGGGAGGATGTTTACAGCTTCTGTTAATGGCGTTGAACAGTTTCTAGTCATGTCCAACTATAGGAAACTTTCGTTTGTTCACAGTACAGGTAGTTCAAAAACTGCAATGTACTCTACATAGGGCTACCTTTGTGCCTAGTCTAGAAACTTCAATTAGGCCGTAGCTAGACCTAAGGTTTATCCCAGGATTGTCCTGGGGTCAAACCTGTTCATCTAAGTGCCACACAGGGCATCCAGCGCTCAGGCAGGGATGAACCCCGGATGATCCTGGGATAAACCTTAGGTCTAGCTACGGCCTTAGTCCAAAATATAGCAGCCAGGCTGGTCACTGGTACAGTAAAAAGAAGCCAAAGGCAAAGGTAGAACCAGGCAATCTTCAAAACGAAATATTTACAAAAGTTTATTTACAGTGCCAAGGTGCCGCCTACGCGTTTCGAACACAAACTGCGCTCTTCCTCAGGGCTGTTATAGAGTTTGTTAAGTTGTCTGCAGAACGCTGCACTTGTTGGTCACTGGTACACCTAGGGGTGACCACATTACACCAATTTTAAAATCTCTTCACTGGCTGCCAATTAGTTTCCGGGCAAATTATAAAGTGTTGGTTATTACCTTTAAAGCCCTACATGGTTTGGGTCCAGGCTACCTGCAGGATTGCCTTCTCCCATACAATCCGCCCCACACACTCAAGTCCTCTGGGAAGAATCTACTTCAGTCAACCAAAACTAGGCTGACGGGTATTACCCAGAGGACCTTCTCTTCTGCTGCTCCCAGACTGGAATAGCCTGCCGGAGGAGATTCGTCAACTTGACAGTCTTTTAGCATTTCAAAAAGCAATAAAGACTGATCTCTTCCGGCAGGCCTAGCCAGTGAAATTTTAGGATGTTTTTAGGATGTTTTAATCATGTATGCTATGTTTTTAATCAGTTTTAACGTGTTTTATATTCACTGTTGTTCCCCGCCTCAATCGAAGTGGAGAGGCGAGTAAGAAATAAATTATTATTATTATTATTATTATTATTATTATTATTATTATTATTATTATTATTATTATCTACAGTTTGTTCCTGGTTTGATTGAGCTACGGCAGGGGAGTGCAACCTTTTGCAGTGATGGGTGGCGGATCAGAGGCTCCACCTCTGTACGCACAGATTTGCACTCACTCACATGTGCGCGCACGCACACACACACACTTTCACATGCGCATACTCAGGCCCACACATAGAAACGCAATCTCATACATACATACACCCATACATATTCATGCTCACTCATTCAAACACCCTCTTCCTTCCTCCAGTGTTCTTCATCATTATAGGTAGGGGAAGGGAGTCTTTAACACTTTAATAATAAAATAAATTATTTTAAATAAATAAATAAATAAATAAACACCACTCTCACCACCCCTTCTAGCAAACCTAACTATTATCAGCAAAGAAACAATAATCTTACTTAGGACTGTGAGGTTAAGTTAGAGCCTCCCCTTGTTCCCAGCAATCCCAGTCTAAGGGCTCATATACACCATATTGCACTATGAAAGCGGTATATAAAAGGCAGGGGCCACACCAAGCAGGATATAGCGGTATGGAAGCGGCATATGGTCTGTGTCAATGGGCCCCAACGGTTGTCAGTGCACTTCAATACTGCTATAAAGCAGTAGTGTGGCTCCTGCCTTTTATATACCACTTTCATAGTGGAATATCCTGCTCGGTGTAGATGAGTCCTAATATTCCTTAAATATTTGTGATTTTCTCATTGTCCTCTGAAATTGCATGGCTTAATTCTTAAAGTCTGTATGTATATACTTTGCAGCAGTTTTCAAACTTCTGTTGGAGAAGATTAGTACAGGCAAACAAGCTGTTCTGAAAGACAGCTTGCTCACCATTTTTTTAAAAGTAGTTGGTATTTGTGTTTTTAACCTGTTGGTTGTTTTATTACGGTTTTAATTTTTGCGAACCGCCCAGAGAGCTTTGGCTATTGGGCGGTATAAAAATGTAATGAATAAATAAATAAATAAATAAATTAAAGGGTGACAGTAAGGCCCATGGGAAATGAGCATGCAGACCAGCTCATGTGGAAAGTGCTTCTTGAAGGTAGAAATCTGAAACCTGTTGCTCTAATGGTTGCCAGTGGTGGAAATTTCCCCTCCACTTACCCTCTTCCTGGTAGAAGATAGACTTTAACGAAAGGGTCAGAATAGCCATTGTTGTCACGGGGAGCAAGGTTTCTTGCTTGAAGAATGTGAATGATCAAATTACCAAGGTGCTTGTCATAGTTGATTTGAAGCTAAGGAGAACATTAGTTGGTGTCAACCATTTCCTCCGATTTATCAAAATAATGCCACTGTAAACTGATATTTTGAATATACCATTTTACCACGGTCCGACACTAAAATTCACTAATGCAGCTTTTTAAAAAGAGTCTCATAACCTTTACCTCCAGAGAAGGAAAATTGAGGCATATATCCCCCCCCCCAAGTTTAACAAATAATTTGCACTATGTGTGTAGGCATGTGGTAGGTTGTGTTGACACAAAGATTTTGTCACTTTAATGCATTGCTGGGCAGCCTGCATCCTTCAGCTTAACATTAAAATCCCTCTGCAATCAGCAAGTTCAGAGCTTTGACAAGAAAGAGCTGTCCTTTCCCAAACAGCTTGCTGGGTGGATAGGAAGAGGGAGAAGAGGGAGGATGGGGTTGCAGAAAGAAGACAAGGAGGGACCGAAACACACACACACAGAGAGAGAGAGAGAGAGAGAGAGAGAAAGAGAGAGACCCCCACCCACCTTTGGGCTCACTCACTACTACCTGCAGTCTTGCCCACCACTGGCATCTGGCTCCCAACAGATTACCCCGTGGAAAAGGCGTCCCTTTGCAGAAAAAAAGGTTCCCCACCCGCTTTAACACATCTTTCTGCCTGCCTGCCTGCCTGCCTGCCTGCCTGCCTGCCTGCCTGCTTGTGTCTCCACTTATGCAAGGCAGTCCCACCAAATTCTGATTTTCCCATTCCCTTACAGCCTGCTCAGGGCACCTCTCTATGCTCCATCACATGCCACTCCCTTGACCCTCAGGAGCAGATTTTGGTGGGATGTGCAGGAGGCTGTAGTGGGTGGGAGAAATCAGGAAAGCTCAATCGTGACAGGGGTCTTCCACTCATCCACTTTTAGATCCAAGCCTATGACTGAGGGCCTTCCTAGACGAGGGTTTAGCCTGGTGCAAGGCCCGGGCTCCCTGCTGTGCATGCAGACGACGCAAAGGGGATCCCAGGGTCAGGCCGGGCTTAACCCTCCCTTGACCTGGGATAACTGGATTCGCTTGTGGCCCAGCTTTTCTGCAGCCCCGGGCTGAGCCCAGGGCTGCGGAAGGTCTAGTTAGTTCCGTGGCTTTTCCCAGCTGCTTGCTTACTCGTGAGTAGCCGGGAGAAGCTGTGCCCATTGGGGTGGGGGGTGAGATCACGGACAGGTGGGCAGAGGGGGCATCGGACATGGCGAGTGGGCGAGCGAGCGGGGGTGGACAGGTGAGTGGGGGGGTGGACATGGCAAGCGGGGGGGTGGACATGGCAAGCGGGGTTGTGTGGACATGCCGTGCGGGGGGGTGGACGGGCGAGCAAGCGGGTGAGCGAGCGAGGGGGCGAGTGGGGGGCGAGCGGATGGATGGGCGAGTGAGGGGGGTGAGCGAGTGAGGGGGTGAGTGGGTGGGCGAGTGGACAGATGGGTGAGCGAGGGTAGCGAGCGAGGGGGTGAGTGGGTGGGCGAGCAGACGGATGGGCTTCGGCTATTGGGCGGTATAAAAATGTAATAAATAAATAAATAAATAAATAAATGGGCAAGCAAGGGGGTGAGTGGGGGGCATCATACATTGTGGGGGGGAAATCGGGGCAGGGGGGAGCGGGGAACCCTATTTTTTTTAAAAAAAGACTTACCTTATCGTTGGTGCGCTCCTGCGCACATGGCCCCTTTAAGTTTTTTAAATAATGGAGGACGCGACGGGGCTTTCCCTTACCCCATTGCATCTTACGTGTAGAAAAGGGTGACGACCTGCGCTAGCTGCAGCGCGGCCTCGCTCCTTCTCCTCTCTGGATTAACTGATAGGTCTAGCAAGGCCCTGAGACCCCAAAAAGCTACCTTTACTTTGGAATTCTAGATGCACTTAGCTGGGAGTAAATCCTACTGAACTCAATGGGACTTACTTCCAAAGAGATGTACATAGAATTGCATCGTTACCCTTCAAAACTCCCCAACATGCTTAAGGAATGGACATGTCCAGCGTGGAGTTTTGACTCTGTTCTCTTTGAGCAGCAGATCTCTGCATCATATCATAAGGTTTCAAAACTGGTTTGCCATCATGATGCGGCTGGTGTATAATAGAACTAGTTGTGCAGTTCTTTGTATCCCAGACACTAAAACCAACGGGGTTATTCCCACTGCAAATACCTACAGCAATGGAACTATCAATCGTAATAAAATCAGCAGAATGCAACTATGTCATTGGAATAATTGTATGGGCGGCAGATGCTCACTCTTCCCCATGACTGGATCATACTTTTAGTTGCATCATAGCATAGGAAAGATGGAACTCTATATTGGAAAAATCACACAATAATTTACATACACATGCACTGTTGGATAGTACACTATGAATTTAAAAATAATTCCCAACTTTTCCTTTCCTCAAGAAACAGCAGTTTGATTCATATCAGCTATCAGTGGTTCTACTAGCTATAATGAACAGTTTTTAATAAATAAATAAATAAATAAATCTATATTTCGCATTGATTTACAAATTGCGCAATTTTGGCCGTTATCTTGCGCGGGCTTCTACGCAGCACAAGGTGGCCCACAAACAAAAATTATGTTACACATGTAGTCATCTTTCACATAACACATTCATACAAAAACAAATGCCGACATGTAATATTAGACTACCTGAATTTCTCCAGTTATTGGATGGGAACCAGACTTTGCCACTTCAGTAGGCTGCCATATTAAAAACAAAACAGAACACAGAGATACAGGTATAAACTGTCAGTAGGAATGAATGAATTTTGATAATCTCCCTAAGAATGAATCTTGGATTGTGACGGGGCTATGATTGCACTGATTTTGGCGGTACAAAAATTTGAAAGTTGACAAAAATATGAAATTTACCAAAAAAAATTTGAACGTAATACTTTACATCGAAATTCAACTTTTGTAGATTCGTTGGCATCTTATTGGACACAAGTCAAAAGCTTGCATTGGCTGCCTATACGTTTCCGAGCCCAATTCAAGGTGCTGGTTTTGACCTACAAAGCCTTACATAGCTTGGGACCACAATACCTGACGGAACGCCTCTCCCGACAAAAACCTACCCGCCCAGTGTGCTCTACATCTAAGGTCCTCCTCTGAGTGCCTATCTGAGAGAAGTTTGGAGGATGGGAACAAGGGAGAGGGCCTTTTCAGTGGTGGCCCCCCAATTATGGAATGATCTCCCCGATGAGGCTCGCCTGGCACCAACATTGTTATCTTTTCTGTGCCAGGTTAAGACTTTTCTCTTCTCCCAGGCAGTTAACAACATGGGCTGAGTTTGTTTCTAACTGACCCCAGAATACTTTGCATGCATCCAAGGGCTTAGGAATGTGATGTGAGATTTTTTACTCTTCTTCCTTGCATGGTGGACACTCCCCATAATGTCATATCCCAAACTGCTTTTAAAAGTCTCTTCAGATTTGAAAGTGGTTTACTAAATGGCATGGACAGCTGATGTTTGAGAAGCATAGGTCCAAAGCCCCTCGGGTTGTAGAATTACTTGTACAGTTCTTTGAATCCCAGCCTAAATACCACTGCATGTCAGCAGCCAAATACTTTCAGATGCTAACTGTCATTGCAGAACAATTGTGAAATGGTCTCAAATATTGAAATGAAATGGCATTGAATGTCAGTGTCCATAACTGAAGCGCAAATCTCTGCTGGTTTTATTGACCTGTACATGGAAATACATGTATTATTTATTTGGTGAGGGGGAGTATGGCTTCAGAAATGGTCTCATTACTTTGGATAGTGGGGTGCCTCGTCTCAGTGCCTCAGTCTAACATTTGCCTTCACCTGAAATCTGACTGGAGCCTTGGCTCACCTCAATTTCTGAAGCTTTGGACAACTTTCCCTTTGGGTATAAAGAGAAAATAAATAACATTTTAAAATTTGGGCAGAATTTGATGGCATTCAAAGGCACAGCAGCCCCTCCTGAAGGAATGAAGCTTTCCAAATCACAGACAGATAGGTGCAGTGTGTGTGTGTGTGTGTGTGTAAGGTGCCTTTAAATGTTGAGAGGTGTGTGTCTGTGTCTGTGTATATGTATTTTGTATATGTATATGTATATGTTTTTCGCTGTCATTTTTTAGAAAATTGGTGTGAACAGGACATAAAACAAAGAAGTGTTCGTAGGTAAGTTCCCTGCAAAATATCAGAAGGATAGGTGCAGCATTTGGATATTATGAATAAAAGCAATGAGACTTTAAAAAATGTTTTTGTTGTTTTCTTGCGCCCAAGTCACAGAATTCGTCTGATATAATTCCTTCTACATCCTTCTCAAAAGCATTACAACCAGAAGTAAAAGCTCTTAGTCCTCTGCCTTTCCCCTCTCTGCTGTTTTCCATTTATGGAGAGCTTGGAAATGCTTGTTGGAAGTCCAAAAATAGAACAAATTGGCCAGAAGCAAAAGCAAAACACACTTCAGAATCAGTGGTTCCAAAATCCTCTTTCCCTTGGACTACTCTGGATTCGATTAATTCAAAGTGCTCTGAATACTTCCAAAGTGGGGCTATTCAATTTAGGTTTTGGCTTGTATGACATTTTTGCACAGCCCTTTCTTAGTGGGTTGGTTATACACCAACCCACTCCCCCCTTCCATCTTGTTTTAAGTTATACTTGTATATCTTTTCAACTCAACTTCATTCCTAGCCAGGTAAAGGCCAAATGACAGCTGATCACATCAAGCCTATCTAGACCACATAAAAAAAGAATGTCAATCTAGAAGTAAACATATTTTGAAAGGCTAGTATAATTGAGAAGCAGGAGCAGAAAAACAGCAATTTTATTCTGAGGTGGGTGGGGTGGAAGAGATCGACTCAGTGGGACTGAATATGACTTCAAAGCTACAACCCTTAAAATGGCAGGCATCAAAAAGACCACTCTAGAGGAAGTAGTTTAAGGATGCCTACTTTAATTAAAAGTGCCACCTGTTCTTTTGCAAGTGGCAACGAGCAACTAATTGCTCTCAAAGGACATTTATAATTAGGCACCTAATACAATGTGGGTTGCAACATGATCATTCATCAAATGATAAAAGAAGAAACAGGCATGCACAGGATGTGGTTGGTACTTTGCACCAAAAGGTTGACTCCCTTCTGTGCTGTGTAATTTGCTGGCTTTTGTTCCGTTCTTTCTGCAGACGTTGAAGCTTTGTCAAATTAATGTTCTTCTCCCCTTGAAGCACTTTCAGTACTTAAGGCCGGGATGAAACCTGCATGCATTTTGTGGATGACAGCCCCACTTTGATGCTCAAATTCAAAAGTACAAGGGAACCCCAAACAGGTTCCATGAGTGGTAACTCATAACCAAGAAGAAGCAAAGCCAACGAAGCTACAAAGTAACATGCTTTCATGCAGCAAAACCACATAGAAGCTCTTAATGGGTCATTGGGCATCTCTTAGGCCACAGTTAGACCTAAGGTTTATCCTGGGATCATCCAGGGTTTGCCCCTGCCTGAGCACTGGATCCCCTGTGTGTCACCTAGATGAACAGGTTTGACCCCTGGACGATCCAGGGATAAACCTTAGGTCTAGCTATGGCCTTAATCCTCTCATGCAATTTTAGACCTCCAGTGTTATTTTCTTATTGTTACACTACTTATTATCTCTATATACATATGCATATATCCTGTTTCGGATCCATACATGGAAAAATATAAATCAATGAAAAACAAAATAAATTCATACCTTGCTGCTACTGTGCCGTTTCTTGCTGACTGAGGGAGACCCGGGCTGACCGGGGCTAGGAATGGAACTAGAGGTGGCGGACGCAGTGCCAGAATGTGCATGGGACCCCTTTTCCATGGCTGAGGAAGCAATTAATGGGGCCTGTTGCAGAGAAACCTTTTGCAGCTCTGCTGCCAATTGCTTAGGATCAACACCCGGGGACTTTGTTTTATCCACTGCAAGCAAAAGATTTTGTATTCAGTTTTCGCAACTATGATAGCACGGGGCAAAAAAGAAAGAAGACAATTCATACTAATAACATTCCCAATCATTGAAGCAAAATGGGGATCAAACAACCTCAAAAGATCAACAGCAACTGCCCTATGGATCCAAGCCATTTTAAACATGTAATGGTTAAATAATTTTAAAGACACTAGGCTACTGGTATTAAGGTGTTGGCAATGTTTTATTGACAGACAATACCCCTTACCATGAACATTCAGCAACTGATCTGCCACTCACCAATGTTTTTTTACCTTGAACTAGAGGATGTTTGCATTTATCACATGTGATAAATGCAATGTATTGTTTGCCCTGTCCTGGACGGGGTTGCACTCTCCCTAAAGGATCGGGTCCATAGTTTGGGGGTGCTCTTAGATCCAGAACTGTCACTTGAGGCACAGGTGAACTCAGTGGCAAAGAGCACCTTATCAGCTTAGGTTGATATACCAACTACGCCCTTATCTGGACAGAGATAGCCTAGCTACAGTTATCCATGCTCTGATAACCTCTCATTTGGATTACTGCAATGCGTTATACGTGGGGCTGCCTTTGAAAACGGTCCGGAAGCTTCAGCTGGTACAAAACAGGGCAGCCCGTTTACTAACAGGGACTGGCCGGTGAGGTCACATTACGCCAGTCCTTTTACAACTTCATTGGCTGCCAGTCCAGGTCTGGGCCCGATTCAAAGTGCTGGTATTGAAAAAAAATGTCCGAATTTCCAAATCGATCCGAATCGATTTGGACCAATCGAATCCACCTCAGATAGATTTGGACCTCTCCCAATCTGCCTCAGATCTGTTTTAGAGAGGTCTGAATCACCCCAATCCGCTTTGGGCACAGCCCTAATAATAATCAAGAGCATATGGGCCCTTCTTATTTTATTTTTCTTAGCTTTTTAAAAATATTAAATTAAAACACATGAATTTAAGATGTTCAGTGCTGTTATTGCACTAAATTGTTTGTTTGATAATGGACCACAGCAAATAACAGATCCACTTAGTAGCCACTGATACTCCATGAATTTGTCTAATCCCTTTTTAAATCTGTCCAAGTTGATGGCCATCACTACATCTTGTGGTACTGAGTTCCATAGGTGAACTATGTGCTGTGTGAAGAAGCATTTCCTTTTCTCTGTCTTGAATCTCCCACCATTCGGTTTCATCAGATGACCCCAGCTTCTTGCTCTACCTTATGCATAATTTTATACCCCTCTGTCATGTTCATGCTTTTTTGTAGGGATGTGCTCCGCTTCTAATTGGACCGATGAATTAGAAGCGGAGCGGGGTGCGAAGAGGATTGGGGGGCCGGCGGAGCATTGCGAAGAGGATCGAGGTGAAGGCGGATCCTTCACCTCGATCCGGAGCTCCGCAAGAAAGGTAAGTGGGGTTTACCGGGCCCTGCCGCTGTTGCTGTCGCCCATGTGGCGACAGCGGCAGGGCCCATAAACCCCCCTCCCTCCTCTCCCTTACCTGCATCTGTCCATGGTCCCTCGGCTTCTTCACTTGAGCCCGCGGCTCAACCAGGAAGTCTAGGCCGCACTTGTGGCCCAGACTTCCTGGTTGAGCCACGGGCTCAATTGAAGAACCCGAGGGACCGCAGACGGACACAGGTAAGGCCCCCCTCCCCCTTGGTCCCTTACCGGGCTCTGCAGGTAAGGGAGAGGAGGGAGGGGGCCCTTACCTGGCACCACTCCCCTCTACTGCAGAGCTCTGATTCGGAGCCGGAGCTCCGCGGCGAAGAGGAGCAGACTATGGGCAGAGCGGCGCGGGCCGATCTGAAATTTTTGGATCAGCCCGCGGGGCCGATCGGGGGGTCCGTGCACACCCCTACTTTTTTGCCATATATATATAATCTAAAAAGCTCCACATTTGTAACTTTCCCCATAAGATCTTGTTGGTCATATTGATTGCCTTTTACTGTAGTTAATAATTAGAATAAATTTACATTTGTGGCCCGAGTCATTGAAAAGCAAATGGTTTTCACTTACCAGGCTTTCCTGGCTCAAGCAAATCTAGATGTTGTGGATTTTCACCATCTGACAGCATGCTGAGATCCCTAAAGGAAGCATTGACAAGCCTGAGACAAAAGGAACTCTTTTGATACACCCTTATGGCTTTATTAGAGTATATAAATGAGACATGAATTATGGTAGAAAACAGCTCCCAAGCATGGTCCCTTCTTGGCTGAGACATGTTTGCGATGCTGTTGAAGAGCTGAGAAAAATGACACTTTTAAGGTGAAAACTTTAATGGAATAAATGCAGGTTTACATTGAAATACATACACTTTCCACAACGCTTAGATGATTTATAGTTTCTATGTACTATTTGGTTACCTATAATTTTTACAGCACTGACAAAGTGCCTTACAACCAGTTATCTTTCATTCACAGCAGTCCTGTGCATTCTTCTTCTTCCCATCTTGCAGATCATTAAGCTTAAGTCATAGCTGCGTGCTGAATATTGCTCAAGGAATCTATGACTCCCCTGAAATTTGAACTCAGAACTCCCTTGTTCTAAGTGTAATACAAGACCACACTATTCTTTCATCAAAGGATTATGAATGTTTGTTTTTACCCTTACATTTAATCACCCTTCCAAACTCACGGAAGGGGTTTCCAATCACAAACAGAATTTGTATATCGCCCTCCCCTCCCCACACACAAAAGTTGACATCAAACGGAAAGCAGAGGTTGCAATCCACAGCCATCAAAATCCATGGAAACACAGCCATCAACTTCAACAGAATGTGGCTTGCACCCAGAGTCTCTCTTAACTCTTCTTTTTTAAAATCAGCTTATCGTAAGGAACAAAGAAATCCTCCTCTAATACGTGTGTCAAGCTCCTTACCTTTTTATATTAAAAGTGTATAAAATGTTTCAGTTTAGCAAAGGTTCCACCTTAATAATTGTGAATAAAAAAGCCATGAAAAGCCAAAAATAATGGAAACAGAAAGATGGGGAAAAACTCACAGTCTTACACATATTTCTGCTTCCCCACTCTGTTGACTGATGATACTCTGGACTTCTTCATATGTTTTGGCAGTCAGGGGAATGCCATTCCATTCCAGGACCTGCATCCCTAGGGCAGCAGAACAGAACAAGGTGAAACACAATTCTTTCATCGCCTTGCTTAGATCAAGGTTCTTAAACATATTTAAACCAAAAGTTTTGAACAGAGATCCAGAATAGCCCAGTTTCAATGGGTCTTTAATACTTTAAATTATCAATGCCTTTTCACTGCACACTGATGAGATTAACAACCACAACAACAACCAGCATAAACATCAACTTACCTATATAGGCTACTAGGCTCAACATACCTATTTAGGTCAACATAGAATTATCCAAGAACAGAATATTTCCACCAAAACACTGAACAGGATAATGGGGGGTGAGTAGAAAGCAGGTCTGAGAAGCATGGATGGGATATGGGGTCATTGAGCCTGAAATGGATTCCCCTATGATAAGAAGAAACTGGAAGGAGACAGAGAGACGGAACATCATGTGGTGATGTAGAACTGAGCTTTACAACATTCTGAATCATGTGGTATGAGATATTGCCCATTAAAAATGGAGGCCATAGCTAGACCTAATGTTTATCCTGGGATCATCCAGGGTTCGCCCCTGCCTGAGCACTGGATCCCCTGTGTGTCACCTAGATGAACAGGTTTGACCCCTGGACGATCCAGGGATAAACCTTAGGTCTAGCTGTGGCCTGAGAGTGATTGGTTCATTCTAGTCTAAACTAATTTTAGACTATCACATGATTCTGGTGATAGTATAGCCCATATTTGAATATATGAGTGAGGAGAACATGAAACAGAAAAGTGTGTGACTCTGTGTGTGTGTGTGTGTGTGTGAGAGAGAGAGAGAGAGAGAGAGAGAGAGTTTGTATTACTCATACACACTCTGTTGCAGAGACAATCTTTATATATGAATGAAGGTGAAGATGAGTTTGGTGTACATTGAGTTTTGTAGAAGGAGAGAAACACCCATGAATGGATATCAAACCACATGTGACCATAATGTTTTATGGACTTCTGATGTGTCAGAAATATTTAGCAGTTGAGTTTTTATGGCTCAACTGAGCATGCATGTTATTTAAAGTGTATTCTTCATAAAACGGTAACATAATAGTGAAAACATCTTCTGCAAAGCACAAACACATGCAAGAGGTGCAACCTGATACCATCTCAGTACCTGGGAAAGCCCAATTTCAGTCTTCCTCCCACTTTCCATTGTAAGACTGTAACCAAATGCTGAATCCATGTCTTGAACCTGAGCCTCTCTGCTTGCCCCTCCCCCTCCCCAATTTACTTTGTTTACCACCATGCCTGATGAAGAATTCTGGAGAGTTCGAAAGTTTGCACAGTATTTTGTGACTATTCAGTTGGCCTCATAAAGATGATACGGATTCTGGACTTTTTCTTTTGGAATCGAGACAGTGGTCAGTCAACTTTTTATGGCATTTCCCCTACTCAGGCAATCATTTCCTTGACACTCTTTAAGGCTCAGAGCATCCATGCAGAAGAATTAAGTGGTAATACTTTTGACTAGACTGCACCCCTTGAGGCTGCAGGTGAGAACGTTGCAATGGAAATGCCCTCCATGAACAGAAATCCCTGCATGTAGAAAAGTGGCATGTCAGGGAGGAAACAAATTGGTTTAGCCTTCTCCCTAATATGCTATGTTTCTATACTCAGGGAGATTTTTTTTCATGGGGAGCACTCAAGCCTATAAATCCTCCCCTGCCCCTTGAAATGGTGTCGTCCTGGAAAATTCCACCTCCCCCACTGCTTGATTCTGGTAAGGGTGGTCTTAAGGATGTCCTTTTTCGTGGACGGCCAACATGCAGGACAGATGCCACAAGTGGAAGGAAGCAGGAGAACTCCTGGACCGGAGCATGAAGGCACAAGAGCCTTGCTGTGGTTTAGAGTAATACTTCTATAATTGCCTCGTTCTGCTTAGCTTTATTGCTGCCTACTTCCTGGCTAAATTATACTAGAGCTGGTGTAGCGTAGTAGCAGTCAGAACCATTCTAAGTGGAGCTGTGGAGGAGCAGAGAGGCAGTGCTTCTGCCACATACCAAACTCTGCTGACTCCCACCAGCCAGGGCTGAAGATGTGTGGGGGCAGTTTTGCTGGGCTTTTCATCGTGGTGGATTGCTCGATTTAAAACTTTCTCCCCACTGAAAGCAATGGGGGTACAGACTGTAGTTAACAGGTCTGGAATGGGCCTATCTCAGCGAACAGGGTGATTTGGACCCAGCGAATCTAAACCCAGCTCATCTTCTCATCTCGTCTTATTTCAGGGCCTTGCACCAATTACCTCCAATGGGAACACTACTAGAGTCACCATGGTGGAGCACCCTTGATGGTATAGCTCCCATCCCCTAACTCACTCCACCAGTCAACATCAGGAAGTCAGCATTATACTCTAAGAGACTGAGCTACGAATCAAGTCCGAATCTAGCTTCCACCATAAACTCACTAGCTGGCTGTAGACAAACTACTCTCCTTGAGCGTCAGTCCCCAGAACCCACAATTTGGAACTTGGGGATAATACCTTACAGTGTTGTTGTAAGGTTATGTACATGAAACAGACTGAACATTTGAAAATGCCAGACAAATGTTAAGTCTTATTATTGGGCAAGTTACATTTAGGCGAACTGAAGAAGGGCAGCATATGTACTTGTGTGCCCTGGATAGCCCTACTTTATATAGTCAGCTATGCCTTATGGCATCCTTGCTAAAAAATATTGGCCAGTTCTGCCCAATTTGTATATCCTGAAGGTGGAAATACTTGATCGTTCTGTGAGAGTAGGCATTTTCTGAACCAAGGCCCACTGAGACTATTTTTTTTCTAACTGAAAGGGATATTAAAGATGATTTTTCTCTAGTTTTCATTTATTTATTTTATTTATTATTGCATTTATATCCTGCCTTTTTTCCTGCAAGGAATCCAAGGCGGTGTACATAATCCTCCTCCTCCTCTCTAACTTATCCTCACAACAACAATCCTGTGAGGTGGGCTGAGAGTCTATGGCCATTGCTAGACCAGGCTATATCCCGGGCTGTTACCCAGGATTGCCCCTGTGCATCCAGATGATGCACAGGGGATCCCGGGCTCAGGGAGGGATCAACTCTCCCTTGCCCCGGGGTATAGCCTACCCTTTTCAGCCTGATTTTTCCACACAGTCTCAGGCTGAGCCCGAGATCATGAGCGTGCAGCCCATTCCATGGCTTTTCCCGGCTCCGCGCAATTACTTGTGTGTAGCCTGGAGAAGCCACGCACGGGGCACAGCGCTTCCCAGGAGTGCTGCACCCATCGAGGGAGGGGGGGGAGCAAGAAAATGAATTTAATTTTAAAAAAACCTCTTACCTGAGTGCACGAGCGTTCGTGCGCATCGCCCCTTTAACTATGAAAAAAAATGGCGGACACGACAGGTCTTTCCTGAAGCTCGTCACGTCTGATGTCCAGACTAGGGTGACAGCCCGCGATAGTTGCATCGTGGGCCCTCCCCTCCACTATCGCGGATTTTAAGGTAGGTCTAGCAGAGGCCTGTGAGTGGCCCAAACTCACCCAGTGGGTTTCCATGGCTGAATGGGGACTAGAACCCAGATCTCCCGACTCCCAGTCTGACACTCTAGCCACTACACCACACTGTGTATTATTAATTTGTGTATTAAATTTGTTATAATGTTACTTTAGGATCACCAAGATTATTATTTTTTCTAACTCAATGGGGCATGAAAGATGATTGTTTCTCCTTTTTTAATTAGTATGTTACCTTGAGGGATGTTTTGGGGCTGAAAGGTGTTCATAAATTTTACAAAGGTGTGGATGGATAGATTAAAACACACCAGAAGTTATGACCTTAATGCAGGATTTACATTTGTTTTAACAGCTGCATGAGTCAAGGAGTCGTGATATAATCCTTGGGGCTACAAATATAATAGGTCTATTCCAGGCCAGCCTATATAGGACACAATCGTACCATGCTCTTGTGCAGTTCCCATTCATTTCTGTGGTGCTTGTGCAGGAGAACTTCCTGGTGAACTGTGTCCTAACTAGCTAATTAAAGCCACAGTGCAAAACCAAACCCCACTGCATTGTCACAAAAAGAAAAGCACAACTCCTTGATCTGCTTCCACTTACACAGATAAAACAGGATTGCCTAATGGATCCTACGTTTATTTTGAGGACCTGTACACATAATAAATGGGAGAACAAAAAGTAAACAAGACATTGCTAGAAATTCATAAATGTTTTAAGGCAGGAATAGCTTGGGGGGAAAATAAAGTCAAAACAAAGGTGAGCACTGGAAATTATTAGGCTGATATTCCCAAATCTGAAATAATTGTGTTTTTAAGATTAAAAAGTCATATCTTGCAAGTATTTACTATTATACTTACAGCACTGAATATACGAAAACAGGTATTACACAGACATGCAGAAGAAGCTTTTAAAGCACAACTCTAAAATTATTTCTCTTAACCTTACTACCCCAAAGTATAATATTGCTGAAGAGCTGCAAGCAATACTTGTCATGTTTATATACTGTTCTACAAGAATTAATATGCTAAATTTAATCTTACAGAGGAGAAAACTCAGAATAACCATTTAGCCAGATAGAGTGACTGTGGCATTACCCCACAGTTCTGTTCCCTTAGGTATGTCTTGTTTTGTATGTCTAGTGAATGCAGAATGTTGGACTGAGTGGGTGTGGCTGATGATGCTATGAAAGGGGGAGGAGTATAAATGGGGGAGTCTAGATCTTGAGAATTATAGGTTAGTTGGTTGGGAGTTGGGAGTGTCAGTTAGGATTGTCAGTGGTGTGGAGAGTGAAAGGAGATAAGATTTTAAGAGATGAGATTACTGCTTTTATTAAAACTAGTAGATTAAGCAGGTTGACTTGAATTTGAAGTAACTAAGATCTGTTAAACAAAAAAAAACATTTTATTTTGTTTTGTTACCTCAAACCATGTGTCTGCTTGGGTTTATCACCTGCTCTACAGTTACTATTGTATATAACCTTCAGCTTATTACATACACAGTAAAACCTTTTCAGATTCTAGCCTTTACTCTCTCATATGAGGGAAAGGTTGTGTTTTACCTGACCCTCAGGTTGTTCAAGTGGTGGCGCTTGGCTTGAGGAGGGTATGGCCTCATCTACACCAAGCAGGATATTCCACTATGAAAGTGGTATATAAAAGGAAGGAGCCACACTACTGCTTTATAGTGATATTGAAGTGCACTGCAGGATCTACACTACTGCTTTATAGTGATATTGAAGCGCACTGCAGGATCTACACTACTGCTTTATAGTGGTATTGAAGAGCACTGACAACTGTTGGGTCCCATGGCACATCTACACCAAGCAGGATATAACACTATGAAAGTGGTATGAAAGCAGTATATGGTATGTGTCAGTGGGCCCCAACAGTTGTCAGTGCACTTCAATACCACTATAAAGCAGTAGTGTGGCTCCTGCCTTTTATATACTGCTTTCATACCACTTTCATAGTGGAATATTTGCTTGGTGTAGATGAGCTCTTTGTGTGCGACAAGGCCTGGTGTGTGAGGCCTGTGTCGTGACAATTATTGTTGAGAGATTGTCAGTCTAAATGTTTCATCTTCACAGATTTGACCATCAAGTTACACGTAATGCCTGTTATGAAAAACACACACAAGTCCTTACATCGTAGTATACGGGAGTGTTTAGGATGCTGAATAGTACAAGACTAAAGTACATTTGTCATATGCAAAATAATACTAGTGCCTAACTCATGCAGCTATTATACTTGAAAACTCTGCATGGGTAGCATTTGGTAGAAACACACAATAATCATTAGTATTATTTTCAGCCTGAGCATAAGGCAGAGAGCAGTAGTTTTAACTTCAACTGAAGTGAATGTACATACAATACAGAAGTAAAGTATTTTATTGCTTAAATTAATGTGCAGAAAGCTATTGCTGTCTGGAAAGTACACATGGAGAAATCTGTGAATTTCAGATTCTCATTTTCCAATCTTAAATTCAGTTTGACCCATTTTTTTCTGCAGTAGGTGGCATTTTTTTTTAAAGTCCACGTGGAAAATTGAATGCATTTTCATACATATTTCTCCTAACATTTTGTACACAATTTTGAATGGGAGCTCGGAATGCTTTAGGATGGCTGGAGTGAGCTGGTGTTCCTTGGAATCTTCTGATGTATTCCTCAACAATAAGATCAAAAATGGCAGATTTCCTTGCATGTCCACTACTGCTGATTATGTCCTCAACTCACAGCCACAGGGGTAGTTCCAGACAAGCTGGAGCATATTCAGAGGAGGGCAACCAGGATGATCAGGGGTCTGGAAACAAAGCCCTATGAAGAGAGACTGAAAGAACTGGGCATGTTTAGCCTGGAGAAGAGAAGACTGAGGGGAGACATGATAGCACTCTTCAAATACTTAAAAGGTTGTCACACAGAGGAGGGCCAGGATGTCTTCTCGATCCTCCCAGAGTGCAGGACGTGGAATAACAGGCTCAAGTTAAAGGAAGCCAGATTCCGGCTGGACATCAGGAAAAACTTCCTGACTGTTAGAGTAATATGACAATGGAATCAGTTACCTAGGGAGGCTGTGGGCTCTCCCACACTTCAAGAGGCAGCTGGACAACCATCTGTCAGGGATGCTTTAGGGTGGATTCCTGCATTGAGCAGGGGGTTGGACTCGATGGCCTTGTAGGCCCCTTCCAACTCTGATATTCTATGATTCTATGATTCTAAGGCAGAGGCAGATATTGATGGACTCCCAGCTTCAGGGAGCCCTATCCAGCATGATCATGGCAGCGAGGCGCTGGATCCAATAACATTTCACATGCAGTTCTAGGTTCTTTGCAGCACATTTTCTTTCCTTCAAGTTTTTTTTTTTGAGAGTTAAAAATAAACTGATGGAAGTCAGTGTGTTAATGTTATTTTTGTCTACTTCTTGGGCATGAATCACATGAGAGCTCATTACTGCCGCAGACACTTTAACTTCCTCTCCAATTCATCATTCGCATCCACAGAGAACATGTTCCATTATTACAACAATTAATGTAAGCCGGGTACACATGCTCGTTAAAATGGACAGTCTGTTCCTCATAATAAAAATGGCCTTCTTGGCTCAGGCTCTGCTGCATGGACATTTTGTGTTGCGTCGCTGCTGTCAATAGGAGATATTCCAAAATGAAACAACTGGAAAATCAGAAAGCTGGGAGGGGTTGTGTGGTCCAGCCTGTTGCACTGACACAGGATCTGATGCAGAACAGTGGTGTGGTGGAGCCAGAGCTCACAGGGACGCAACACCTGTGATTTGTTATTAGCAGTGACACTGGCATCATCTTTCATTCCCACTCAGGCTTCCCTGTTCTCTCTTTGCTTAGCTGGGAAGTGAATTTTCCCAGCAAGAATATATATTGTTCCCTGTTGTAATGTATTTTGGGGATGGCTTGGTCTTGAATAGGCAATTAAGACTTACTCGCCTTACATAAGATGTGCTCCTAGTGGAGATGAAAACTACGAGAACGGGATCAACACAGCTGCCTGCATCTCTGGACTGCCCTTGGAGGTGTGGCTATGGGGACTGTTATGAGGAGTGCCTGCACTTCAAAATTTACCACTACATCACTGCTGAAAACCAAAAGGTTCCTCATAGAGACGTACTTGACATCGTCACTACGGGCAAAAGGAGCATCACACTGTTGGCTCATATTCAGTTTGTGATCTACAACGATTCCAAGATCCTTCTCGCTTGTAGTATTGCTGAGCCAAGTATCCCCCCATCTTGTAACTCTGCATTTGGTTTCTTTTTCCTAGGTGTAGAACTTGGCATTTATCCCTATTAATTTCATTCTGTTGTTTTCAGCTCAGCGCTCCAGCCTATCAAGATCACTTTGAGCTTTGTTTCTGTCTTCCAGGGTATTAGCTATCCCACCAAATTTTGTGTCATCTGCAAATTTGATAAATTTGCAAATTTGTGTCATCTGCACCTCCTCGTCCAAATCATTAATAAAAATCTTTATGAGCACTGGGCCCAGGACTGAGCCCTGCGGTACCCCGCTTGTTACCTCCACCCAGTTTGAGAAGGTACCATTGAGAAGTACTCTTTGAGCCCGATTCTGTAGCCAACTGTGGATCCACCTAATAGTTGTTCCATCTAGCCCACTTTTAGCTAGTTTGTTAATCAGAATGTCATGGGGCACTGTACCTCTAAAGAAGATGATTGTGGTGATTCTTATGCACTCTTGAAAAACAATTGACTGCAGTTTCAAGGTCCAGGGTTTCTGATAGTTCCTTTTCAATTGGCATTATAGCAGTATTATTTAGGCGTTCATCACCCATACTGCTATAGTGACGCTGAGAGAGCTGGTGGGTGCCTAAGATGTCACGAGAGGGTGGACCCTAGGAAGTGCCCATCCTTCTCCCTTGCAAAGAAACAGTGGGCAGTCTTTCAGAGCTGTGTGACAGACAGAAATTAAAGAGGGTAAGCCTTTTATACTATGTCAATACAACAAACTTGTGAAGTAGGTTAGGTGAAGTTAATATATGTCCATAATCAGTAGTTACTGGATGTCCAATAGACTTGGCTAGAGTCATTACCTTAACAAACAGACTGCTCTCAGCAATTCAACTTAAGCTCCATAATTCCCCACCCTACAGTCAAGCAATATGGTGTGTGTTTTTTAGAACCCTCCTCCATGCATTCCCTCTCACAATTCAGCCAAATTCAGATCATAACACTCATCTGTGCACCCTGGTGGAGCGCCTACTGCTTACAGATGGACTTGCCAAAACGCTAAAGTAGGGATGCAAAAAGTGCACCCCAGGGACCACATGTGTCAAGCAGGTTCTGGTGGCACTGCTTGGGGGCTCTTAGATAAGGAAGGAGTTAGCTTGCTAGATCTAAACTAGAAAGAGATCACAGATAAGGGAAGGGTTTTTCTTGCCAGTAGTAGCAAATTAACTCTTTCCTTGTGTGTGTGTGTGTGTGTGTGTGTTTAGTGTGAATGCTTAGTTTGCGTGATCCCCTGACACCACCTGATGTGGCCCTTGGGTCCAAAATGGTTGTGCACCCGGGTGCTACATTAACATCAGAATACATAAAATAAATAAATATATGCACAGTGATCATATAGATCTACATGGAAATTAAAACCATGTCACTGATATCGATGAGCACCCAAAGCCAGCACACAGGAAGGTGGAAAGAGGATGGAAATAAAGGGAGAGATTGCCATCACCACTAATTCCATGCATGTTTTATTTATGTTTAGTTAGCCAGCTGAAGATTTATAGGGCACGTCACAAAAACACTGCAGCTGCTTATTAGCAAAGTATGTCAACATGTTTCTATCCTCAGATGCTTTCTTCACTCATTCCTCATCTATTATATTGATATTATATTGATATTATTTAAAGCAGAGCCAACAAAATCCAATTTTTGCAGTCAGAATTCTCATTTTCATATGAAAACTCCATATTCATAGTGGAGAGCGGGGGTGGACATCCTTCCCCCTTTAAGGAAGAACCTAATAAACACACATAGAAACAAAATGTAGATCATTGCAAGCAACCCAGGGCCTTGCTAGACCTACCTGGTAATCCGGCCTTCAGGCGCGGCGAGCCCGTGCTACAATTAGCACGGGCCGTCGCGCCTATCCAGACGTCAGATGCAATGGGGAAAGGAAAGCCCTGTCACGTCCTGCATTTTTAAAGAGAAGTTAAAGGGGCCATGTGTGCAGGAGCGCAACAACGAAAAGGTAGTTTTTTTTAAAAGGGTTCCTCGGTCCCCCCTGCCCCTGATTTCCTCCACACACAATGTCTGATGCCCCCCTGCTTGCTCGCCCCCCACTCGCCAGTTCACCCCCTGCTCACCATGTCCACCCCCCGCTCGCCACGTCCACCCCCACTCACCATGTCCACCCCCGCTAGCCTGTTCACCCCCCGCTCGCATGTCCACCTCCCGCTCGCATGTCCACCCCGCTTGCCATGTTCACCCCCCACTCGCCACGTCCACCCCCACTCACCATGTCCACCCCCGCTAGCCTGTTCACCCCCCCGCTCGCATGTCCACCTCCCGCTCGCATGTCCACCCCCGCTTGCCATGTTCACCCCCCACTCACCATGTCCACCCCCCACTCGCCATGTCCACCCCCCGCTCTCCATGTCCACCCCCCGCTCTCCATGTCCACCCCCGCTCGCCATGTCCACCCCCGCTCTCCATGTCCACCCCCGCTCTCCATGTCCACCCCCCACTCGCCATGTCCACCCCCGCTCGCCATGTCCACCCCCGCTCGCCATGTCCACCCCCCCGCTCTCCATGTCCACCCCCGCTCTCCATGTCCACCCCCGCTCTCCATGTCCACCCCCGCTCGCCATGTCCACCCCCGCTCTCCATGTCCACCCCCCGCTTTCCATGTCCACCCCCGCTCGCCATGTCCACCCCCGCTCGCCATGTCCACCCCCGCTCGCCATGTCCACCCCCGCTCACCATGTCCACCCCCTGCTCACCTGTCCACCCCCCCGCTCGCTTGCTCGCCATGTCCGATGCCCCCTCCACCCCTTGTCCGTGATCTCCCCACCCTGGCTCCGGTCTTCCCCCCCATCTCTCCTGCCGGGTCCGCTCTTTCCCCCCGGCCCCCATCTCCCCCCATGATTTCCCCCCCAGCCCGATGGGCACAGCTTCTCCCAGCTACTCACGAGTAAGCAAGCAGCTGGGAAAAGCCACGGAACTAGCTAGACTTTCCACAGCCCCAGGCTCAGCCCAGGGCTGTGGAAAAACCGGGCCACAAGCAGATCTGGTTATCTCGGGTCAAGGAAGGGTTTAGCCCGGCCTGACCCCGGGATCCCCTGTGCGTCATCTGCACGCACAGCAGGGAGCCTGGGCCTCGCACCGGGCTAAACCCTCGTCTAGGAAGGCCCCCAGTTTTTAAATTTCCTGCTATATTACAGCAATTAGCAGAAACAAAGAAGAATTAGACTGCAATCCTATACCCACTTCCCTAGAAATAAGCGTCACTGAAGTCAATGGGACTTACTTCTAGGGAGACATGTATAAGGTTGCATTGTTAGAAGTCTTTAGCTGCCTCAAAAGATTACAGTTCTCAGGTTTCCTATGGAAAATGGACTTCTTCTTCTTCTTCTTCTTCTTCTTCTTCTTCTTCTTCTTCTTCTTCTTCTTCTTTATTTAGCACCATCAGTGTACATGGTGCTGTACAGAGTAAAACAACAAAATAGCAAAACCCTACCGCATAGGCTTACATTCTAATAAAATCATAATAAAACAATAAGAAGGGGAAGAGAATGCACCAAACTAACAGTATAAAAGTCAGATCAAAATCAAGTTCTAAAAGCTTTAGAAAAAAGAAAAGTTTTTAGCTGAACTTTAAAAACTGCGATTGAACTTGTAGTTCGCAAATGTTCTGGAAGAGCGTTCCAGAAACTAATAAACTAGTTTCGGTTTGTGGTATGGATAGAGAGCTTTGGCTCTTCGACTGTATAGAAATAAATAAAATTAAATATATATGTGGCCAAACAGTAGCCAACCAGGTGTTCCAGAGAAGCTTATAAGTAAGGCACAACCATCCCATTTTCATTTCCATAACATCTGTTTTCATGTTAACCATTATGGTTTATAGTTAGCAAATGGGACATGAATCAAAATGTGGCATTGGGGAATGTGCCCTGTTCAGAATTCCAGCCCCTCCATTGTTCTCATTGGGTTGTTTTTGGGCTCCTCTGCTTAGTTCCCCCCCCCCCCTAAAAATTTTGTTTTGTACTTGTGCAAACCTCAGGGTAACCTCTAGTCTTCTGTTTGAATAGGTGGTGCTGTTTTGGCTATAAAAGCAATGGCAATCACCCCCTGAATACCAGAAACAGGGGCTGCCTTGATGGTGCTTGGTTGTTGCTGCTTTTGCACACACACACACACACACACATCCCATGCTTTTGCTGCTGCAGAGTGGTGGCTAATCCTGATGCAGAAGGCAGCATGGGCTTTCCGGTAGATATTTGCCTCACCAGCCTGCTCCCTGCCCTTTGCCTCGGCTTCTGGCGACCAATCACGGGTTGCCTTCCATCCAGGAACACCTCCACCTCAAAAATGAAGTGAGATTAGCCTAAGTCCCTGACTTTTAAATGTGGAGCTTTGCAGGAAAGCCGCTGTGGTGTCTTTGAGGTGGCTGCTGTGTCATATAACTGATGCAGCGCCACTGCGCAGCTATCACAGGGCTTTTAACATATATAGACAGCCTCCTAGACGACATGATAAATATACCCTCCATCCATCACTACTATAAGTCACTGTAAACAGTGCTTCTATCTATGTAAAGTTATCCTTTGAGATCTCTCCCATGCCAATGGAATAAAGTAGGTTGCACTGCAATTAAATTTATAGCATGTGGACCGGTAGAAAACAAGGGCCACTGAGAATATTCACTTCAGGTCTAATAAATATCTCTGTAGGAAAAGGGTTATATTTTATTCAGGAACATCATAAATCCAGAAGTCTCTGTAGCTCTTTCAACATCTATGCAAGTCAAGTAGCTACATGCTGTTCCTTGGGCGTATCATCATTAAACTCTCTGTAGAAATAATTCCGTTGTTCCTTGGAGTGCTTCTAAGAAGACTACAGTTATCATCAGAATGACAAATAACAATTAATTATCATTCTCTCTGAAAGTCTCTTTCAATCAAGACTCCAATTCATTTCCCCACCTTTTAAAAAAACATTAAGCCTCTCCTACCATACATGGCAGAAAGTCCCCAGTGAGTTGTTCTTCTTAAAATTGCACAAGACAACAAATATCAAATACCCTATTTAAAGCAGATCAGACTGGCATTTGACACGTACATCTTTCAGCAATATGAAAATGCAAAGCAGTTGTTGATTTATGAAAAAAGTGACAGCGTTGTGACAACTGATGCAAACAATCACTGTTCATGTCTTTTGGATAATGACAGTTTATTTTACTCACATTCCCTTTGCCCTTGTTGCATGTCATTGAAAACCCAAAGGCCCCCATTTGACTGGTTTAATAATGAACATCCTCCCCCTCTCTTTATTTATTTATTTATTTATTTATTACATTTCTATACCGCCCAATAGCCGGAGCTCTCTGGGCGGTTCTCTTACAAACCCTACTACTATCTCTCTGAATAAGTGCCTATGAAGTCAGTTCTAACAGTAAAACGTTTACGCTCCGGCCTTAGCTAAACCTAAGGTTTATCCCAGGATCGTCCCGGGGTCATCCCTGTTCATGTAAATGACACATAGGATAGCCCGGGAGCAGGCAGGGATGACCCCAGGATAAACCTTAGGTCTAGCTAAGGCCTCCATCCCCATTAGGACAATTATGAGGTGATCTGATTTGGCAGAAGGATGCTCCAGATATGTGCCAGTTTTGAGAATATTACCCGGGTGTTCAAAGTGGTCGTGGGGAAACCTTGTGAAATGGCAAGGAATTGTAAAGAACAAGTACCTTCCTGATTTGTGTCAACTCTTTGGCTCAGTTCACACAAAACACAAAACTATGTGTTTTGTGTTCACACAAAACTATGGGAATGAGCCCACATGCTTGCAACAATGCTCAATCCTCTCCTCAATGACCCCACTTAATTACTTTCTTCCTGGTTCACTACAAACCATTGTTGATACAGCAAATTATAGGCTGTGCTTGTTTTGAAAACAAGAATTATAAACCAGGATTTATGTAGCTGTACATCAATTTCAGGTTGTAACACACATCTACCGCATTTCTACAAGAGGCTTTTATCCTACATCTTTTACTGAGGCTTCTGCTTCCGGATTCTTTGCAGGATTAAGAGTGGCTCTTTACACATGCTTTTCCCTTGGGTTTTTCTTTCTCTGCCATTCTGTACGTATTATTATACAACCATTAAATGGTGCTGTTGTATAGCAGAATTGTGAAATTCCATGAGGCTCTCATTTGGCATTACTAAATAATACCAGACTTTCCCCATTAGGAAAAAATATATATGCAATAATGGTTGGAAAGCATGGGAGATGTCCTGGAGGAGGGGGAAGTCATATAAATGACCTGCAAACTACCATGAGACAGCAATCATGAACGCACAATAAAAGCTTCATGTAGAAGGATCTATATCTTCCTGTGGGTTAGTACTATTTAGCGAATGTGCTTCAAATAGGAAATACGATGTGGCCTTTCCCACAGAATTTCTTGGATCTTCTTCTTCTTCTTCTTCTTCTTCTTCTTCTTCTTCTTCTTCTTCTTCTTCTTCTTCTTCTTCTTCTTCTTCTTTATCCTCCTCCTCCTCCCCCTCCTCCTCCTCCTTCTTCTCTTAATCTGTTTCTTTGAAACTAATTTTCCTTTCCAAAACTGCAGCCGAGATAACAACAGGATTCATAATGGAACACAATTGAAGGCATTAAAGAGAAATTCCTGTTTAATCTGCTGTTTGAAATATTTGTTAATACATTAATTTACATAAGCTGTTCATTTCATAGTATATGTTAAAAATGAAAAAAAAAACTTTTTCATTTTCTAGTTCCATCTGTCGGAGGCTAGATATTTAGAAAAAAAAGTAATTATTGTATCAATGCAACCATGACTCCAATATTCTCCCAAGAAAGATGCAAGATCTCAACTGAGTCATTGTAGATTAATATATCGACAGATTAAAGTTGTTTTCAAATAAGCCTTAAATGTAATATATGGATAAAACTTGAAAGAAAGATCTAAAATAACTGACTTCTAATTTTTTCAACCTCCTCCTCCTCTTCTTCTTCTTCTTCTTCTTCTTCTTCTTCATTTTTTTTACAATGTTCAAGTTTGGTTTGTATATCAGCTTCTCTTAGATCTTTCTCACCTAGAGTTTGCAGATGAGAAGTATTGGGCCTTAGCTAGACCTAAGGTTTATCCTGGGATTGTCCCGGGGTCATCCCTGCCTGCTCCCGGGATATCCTGTGTGTCATTTACATGAACAGGGATGACCCTGGGATGATCCCGGGATAAACCTTAGGTCTAGCTAAGGCCTTGGTCTCGTTTCGGCTTGAGGTTGACACCTTTTAAAATTGCAAGTTATGGACAGTGGGACCCAAAGGTTTATTTTTGTCAGCATATACTCACTGTTATATGGAGCACAATCCTCTGCATAAATTGGTCCCATGTAGGATTTACTCCCATGTAAGTATGTGTAGAATTGCAGTGTAAATCACAGAAATATTATTTAATTGTCAAATGTTATAGAGTTCAGGTCCCTAATGCCTCTTTTCCTTTGTACACATAACATTGCACTGTGAGAAAGTTTCCTGGTTAGAGGACGTATTGATTATTTCAGGCTATCAAAGGGGCAAATATATCATTTTTGATACATCATTCATGTTAGATTGATTGTTGTCCATTAGTATAGTTGTTATGAGAAATAACTCATGCAACAGACTGCCCAGGTTTCTTTCTTATTATGGACAGAGCTTCCAAAACATGAACAATCCATAAAATTATGAACAGGTGTCAACCTTCCTTCAGCTACTTTTGTGTGGGAGAGAAACACAGTATTTTTAACCTTCAAAATGAATCATTTTGTGTGGGTTTATTTGGTTTTCTAAATTTTCAGAAATTCTGAATTCTTAGTATTAAAGATGTTGTATCTGCACAGCCAATGCAACTACTGAAGTTTTGTGTTGTGGTATAGTTCATAATACACTGTACATTGAGGGCCTTGTTAACTGATCCCTGTTCACCTTCTACAACTCTGCCTCCCTCCCATTCTTGCTCAAATGCCAAAGGGTTAATATCTGCAATATATTTGGGGCCAGGCTTTTTATATCAATAAAGATGGTTCATATCTGGGAACCAGGGTCCATGTTGTGGATCCTTCATATACGCAAGGGCAGTGATTTCCAAATGCTCTACCTTCACTTCTCCACTGATTTGTCTGCAAGGGAGTCCCTTCATGAGATCTTCAAAGCATGGTACGATGTACACTCAGTGCATGTGACGCAGCAGATCATCCTTTTTGGCTTCAATTTGCCCTGCATGAACAACGTACATGCCCCAGAATAACCCCATGCAAGATTGGTAAGCTAGTGTTGAGGGAAACATGTCCACCATTACTGATCTTCTCAATAAGAAAATCTGACCAACTTCCAAGCAACCCAAGGGGTGTCCTGGATGGTATTTTGAAATGACAGACAAAGTGTCATTTTATTAGCACCTCCCCAAAACACCAACCGACACTATATAAAACATATTATGTTTTGATACCTGGGAGTCATGTTGCCAGCTTTGCAAATGTTCAACAAGACATCCAGGATTATCTGGAACTTCACAAGTGTGCTATTTGGGTTGTTTACATGTACAAGTACCCATATATTTTTTTAAAGTAAAGTGACTAGGCTTACATATGTCAAAAGTGGATATATCAGTTTTACATATGTGAACAACCAAGATTGGATTAATTCATAATTTCAACCAGTAAGGAGGGGGAATAGTCTCTCCAGTAGTAGGGTGACCATATGAAAAAGGAGGACAGGGCTCCTGTATCTTTAACAGTTGCATAGAAAATTTCAGCAGGTGTCATTTGTATATATATAGAACCTGGTGAAATTCCCTCTTCATCACAGCAGTTAAAGGTGCAGGAGCTATACTAGGATGACCAGATTTAAAAGAGGGCAGGGCACCTGCAACTTTAATTGTTGTGATGAAGAGGAAATTTCACCAGGTTCCCTATATATACAAATGACACCTGCTGAAATTTCCTTTTCAATACGACTGTTTTGTATTACAGGAGCCCTGTCCTCCTTTTCATATGGTCACCCTAACCAGTAGGTCCTTGTATCATATGATGCAAGGCTGATGGGATATACTGGTAGCAGATATATTGGCCTGATTTGCACATAATGTTAACCCATGGATGGCTTGTTGAATTCTGGGTTGCCGTGATGTGTGAATGAAAGCACATTAGTAAAGCAGAGTTTGTTATCCACAAGCAATCCAGAAAGAGAATTCATCATTTTTTGTTGGGTTGTGAAATCTGGGTTGTTTAAACCAAGGGTTGTTATGTGTGAATCCAGAACTGTGGGTTGTTCATAGGTTGATTTGCTGGACTACATAGGTTGCAGGCAAGTGCAGTAAAACTCCCTCTGCCATTGTACATGTGAGTACTGCAAAAGCATTTGGGATACAGGGAGGGAGCAGGTGAAGGATAAATGATACAAACCCAGGGATTGAGAAAACAAACCATGGTTTGTCTCAGTGGTCTGCCAGACAAACCCTGGATAGGGGAACAAAGTATGGATTAAATAAACAATGAGTTAGTGATATGTGCAAACTGGGCCATTGTAATAGGAACAGAATTATGAACAGGCTGAGATAAAAAATTAAAGCAAGCAATACCATCCTTCATCTTTGGCTACACAGAAAAGAAATCCCACCATTATCTGTTTACATACTGAACTATGGTGACCATATGAAAAGGAGGACAGGGCTCCTGTATCTTTAATAGTTGCATAGAAAAGGGAATTTCAGCAGGTGTCATTTGTATAAATGGAGAACCTGGTGAAATTCCCTCTTCATCACAGCAGTTAAAGCTGCAGGAGCTATACTAGAGTGACCAGATTCAAAAGAGGGCAGGGCACCTGCAGCTTTAACTGTTGTGATGAAGAGGAAATTTCACCAGGTTCCCTATATATACAAATGAGTCACCTGCAGAAATTCCCTTTTCAATAGAACTGTTAATGATACAGGAGCCCTGTCCTCCTTTTCATATGGTCACCCTAACTGAACTGCATCCAAGTGGTTCCTCCACTCCTTTTCTTAAAAACCCTGGATAAGAAAACTCGCCCCAGGTGTGCCCAACTTGGCAGGATTACCTTTAATTTCTGGGCAGCTATGAGAGGAGGATAGACTGGGGCATATTTTCTTATGTTTAAATAGGGTGACCATTTGAAAAGGAGGACAGGGCTCCTGTATCTTTAACAGTTGTGCTGAAAAGAGAATTTCAGCAGGTGTCATTTGTATGCATGCAGCACCTACTGAAATTTCCCCTTCATCACAACATTTAAAGCTGCAGGAGCTATACTACAGCAACCAGATACTAAAGAGGACAGGGCTCCTGCAGCTTTAACTATTGTGATGAAGGGGGAATTCCACCAGGTGCTGCATGCATGCAAACGACACCTGTTGAAATTCCCTTTTCTACACAACTGTTAAAGATACAGAAGCCCTGTCCTCCTTTTCATATGGTCACCCTAGTTTAAATCTAAAGATGGACAACACATTTCCCCCTTTTTAAAAGCAATATTCATTCTGTTTCTGAAAAATGAAATTAAACTAATAATGGGGGCTGGGGGAGAACATTATTTGACTGATACAATACAACGTCATGTAACGGGTGTATTAAATTAATTAAATCATGTAGTAGTTCAATGCAAGAGCTCTTCTCAGACTCCTTCCAGAGAGAAAATGGGTTTCCCATACTACTTATAATACAATCTGCTTTTGGGTTGGGGACACCATGTGATATCATCAGATTCTGCTGAGACTCATACTCACGCCTGCACTTCCGAGATATGTTGTGAGCTAGCTCTTCCCTGTTTATACAGAGCAAGCAAAAGAATGGAGAGTGAGCACAGGCGGCGCCATAAATCATTAAGACAAATACAGAGAGATTAGTGGGAAGTTAATCCTCCCAACCATTCTGGTGCAGTCATAAATTAAGCCACCCAAACAACAAAATGGGAGCTAGGGTTGAGAGAAAGAAGTTGACACAAATAACAACAAGCCTACGCTTTTGCTTGAACTTGGTCTGAACAACATGTAGCCTATCAAGCCAATGCAGTATACTTGTTGTAGCTTGCTAGGTGCCTGACCCCCGTCTTTGAAGTTCTACACAGGTAGGCAGCAGAACCAGGTTTGTTTCTTCACTAGAGGGTTGCCATACAAGGTTGATAGGACTACATTCCCTTTGGTAGGTCACAAATGGTTTGGACCTGCCTACTATTACTGTGGGATTGGGGGTTACCAAACACACGACTGAGAAAGATCGTTGGTTGCTGCCGCATTCAAATTGCATTTAGTACCTTTCCTAGCATATAAGATCCCACCATCATTCAGGCTTGTTGGTGAAAGCAGACAGTGGTGTAAAACCTCTTCTTAACTGCTGGCTGTGAATTGCAATTCCTGGCAAACTTAACAATGGAACACCAAGTACAAGATATTACCCTACATCAATTGCACACATAGCTAAAGTCACCTTCTCCCACTAAATATCTTTAGAGCCGCACAACCTTCCCTACACCCTCAGCCAGTGGTTAAGGGTTTAGTCTTGAAACTCATTAACTACGGCCTTAGCTAGACCTAAGGTTTATCCCGGGATCGTCCCGGGGTCATCCCTGTTCATGTAAATGACACACAGGATATCCCGGGAGCAGGCAGGGAAGACCCCGGGATGACCCCGGGATAAACCTTAGGTCTAGCTAAGGCCTATGTCAGGACTCAGTCCTGAGATCTGAAGTAAAACAAAAGATATTGACTTTTTCTTAGCCAAGTGGTACATAGGGAAATAGAGAAAATAAATAATACTCGCCTGGTACCAAAAAAAAGTATAATTTTATAAAACATTCTTATGACAATAGAACAAGACATTGAATTATATTCATAACAGAATAGTATGTAGCTTCTGCAAAAACAACCAAGTGAAAATAGTAATGAAGTCTAAAGCAACTGACTTGTATTGTATTGACTCTGGGCAAACTCTTTCTCGCCTTTCAAAGCCTACATATTTCTTGTGACAAATACGGTTCTGATCTTCTGTGCTTTTCTGAGTTTATCAAATCAACCGTTGCTTTAATCTACTGCAAGATGTAATCTTATTTGTCCTGGACCAATTCTTAAAATGTAGAAGAAAAGAATATTTCAGCCTTAGGGCTAGAAACCGCTTATGGTTGCTTGCAACGTCTTGTATCTCATGGTATAATTTTTCCACTAAAACAACCAGTTGTTCATACAGTTGAATAATCTAAAATCTAAATCACACACCCACACCAAAGGAGAAGCTGATGGTCACTTCTCTGCTTCTTTAGCCTCACCTTAGTAGCTAATTTTCTCTAGAGGTTAAGAGATGGAGGAACACAGACCATTAACTGCTAAGGATTGATGAGAGAAGCATAGATAAACAACTGAAGGAGAAAAGCAGCCAACAGCTACAATCAGCTTTCTATGTTTGTCTCCTGGGGAGGTTTCAAAATTATTAGCAGTCAGTAGATGGCTACACAGGGCTACTTTTCACATGGTGAGTGTAATGCGTATCCAAGCTGCAATCTCTCCAATTGCCCTGGGATATATAGCCTAGAAGACATTATCTGCTCCCTGTCTTGGCAAAATGAAACTACCAAATTCCCATGACTCATTTCTCTTTATTTTTTCAGGTCTTTCATGCTTTGGATCTCATCACACAGGGTAGATCTACACTAGTGCTTATTACGTTTTTTCCTACCACTGGAAACGTTTTAATTTGTTTTGTTTTTAAACGTAACGGGGCACACTCCAGTAATGTCGCGTTACTAACCTTTCCTGGTATTCCTTGATTAGAGCAGGACACACTGTTTGTATTAATGTTGTAGATTGCACTTCCTCTTTGTGGCTGGTCTCTTTGCTCTGCCCACTTCCTGATCTCCTGGCTTCGCCTCCCACCTACCCCCCTTGATTTTTTATGATTTTTTAATGGAAATTAAACAAATGCTTACATCTGCATCAGTTTTAAAGATAAAGAGTTCAAAATCAGCACAGTAATATTATTTATTATTTATTACATTTCTATACCGCCCAATAGCTGGAGCTCTCTGGGCGGTTCACAATAGCTATTAAGGAGGGCTTTCAGCATACTAAATTTGAATCAGATTGGGTCATCCATTGTTTTTTATGATTTTTTTAATGGAAATTAAACAAATGCTCACATCTGTGTCAGTTTTAAAGATAAAGAGTTCAAAATTGGCACAGTGGTAGGTCTTAATGAGGACTTTCAGAATACCAAATTTTAATCAGATTGGGTCATCGTTGATTTATGATTTTTTAAATTTCCTCCCTCAAGCCCTTTGGAGCATATAGTGAACTAGTTTTAGGCGCCGAAAGGAAGTATCTGCGCCCCCAGGAAAGTGATTGGCTGACCATCAAGGCTTGAAAATTTAGTAAGACAAAACAATAACGATGTAAGGGAGCACATAAGAAGACTTGCAATGCTATTTAAACATAACAACGGAAAAATACCACGAAAGAAGGAAGGTAAATACATCGATGATAAAACATTATAAACATAGTGTCATGTGACCCAACAAGTTATCACAACCCTTCCTTAATGTTTTAAACCATTAGTGTAGATTCCACCCCAGTCTCTCGTTTTGCTGATTTACCTATTTGCCCTTCACTGATTTCTCAGGTCTTCCTATGTTTTGTCTTGAGAGTAAGTGAACTCTCTGCACATCTCGTGAGGAATACTGAAAAACACAGAGGAATCACTGTACCTTCCACAAGTTTCCCTGTTTGCTCAGCACTTCCACCAGGTAGGATCTTAGCAATGTAAGCACCAATTTCTCCATGGATTCCAGGAATTTCTTTCCCACCTACAACTCGGATCCCAAGTCCGTTGCCTGCATTCAGAAAAGAAAATACAAGCGCATGAAAAATGTATGGATAAAATAGAGGGTTGCAAAATCCTCAGCTACTTTTAAAAGGCCTGCTGGCTCTCACCAGCCAGGGCAGGAAGTGTGTGTATGGGGATGGTTTCCCACTTACCAATCCAGCACGATTCTCTGTTCTTTCCTCCCATTAGTTCCAATGAGGGATGGAATTTACGTACACTACGTCCAGTCTGGTGGTGGTGGGGGCAGTCATGAAGTCTCCCCAGTGGACAAAGGGGATTTAGCTCCAGTAATTCAAACATCACTTCTGTCCTGCCCCATCCCTAGAAGACCCTATTTTAGGGCCTGTTCAGGCAACATGCTAAGCCACAGTTAGTTGCAGCAAATGGTTAGTGAATATGTTTAAACTATGGTTCTGTAGCCACTATGGTTAGGAATGATTCACACAACATGCTAAGCCATAATGTTTAGCTCAAAATGCTTAATCGCCATGTCTTAGCATGTCATCTAAAGAGGGTCTTAGAATCTTCCAATGGTGGTAGATTTATGTCTGGGGACACTTCGACAGGTGTACCAGGGGCTTCTGGGTGGGATGTCCTCCTGCCAACAGAATTCTCCTTTACTGATGGAGAGGTGCTTCTGCATCATCCTAATCCCCTTCAGAAGGCTGTTGATGTAGTTAAGTTTCTTCTGTCCATCACTTCTGAAGTGGAATTTCAATTCCGTAGAATCCAACTTACATTTAGTATTGATCAGGGGGTTCAAATGCAAGTGTTGGCCATTACAGGCTTGCTTAGACAGGTATTACAGTCATCGGTTCAAATTGTTGCACTGTTGCTCTGCACCCTGAAATGTCTGATGATTTGGGGGCACTTTGCACCAAAGCACTGGGAAGGCAAACACCATTGCTCCCATATAGAAGTTTCTAGAACGGAGATGGCCAAATGATGTATTTGTGCAATCAGTGTTCCTACTATTCTCCTGATAGAAGCTACAAATGTGTTTTGGCACATAAACTGACCACCTCTCTGACTCGATTATAAATTTGGTGCCAACTGCGGGCTAGCAGAAAGGAACACACAGCTGGGACATTACATTTTTTAAAAGAGAGAAAAAGAAACATAACATCAGTGTGTGTGGAATACATCCTACAACTGGGAAAAGCGCCCAGAGAGCTTTGGCTATGGGGCGGCATAAATTTAATAAATAAATAAAATAAATAAATAAAGATACTTTTTAATTTTGTGTGAAATTGTGGGCAAACCTCTCACCATACCGTGATGTGTTTATTTTTTTCATTAAAATATTAGAAATGCAGCAGCAAAGCAATAAAATCACATTATCAGAATATAAGAAGGCAGCAAATAAATTTATCTGCAGATCAATTCAACAAGTTAAAATCCTTGAGCAAAGAAAAAGGTGGCACTGATATGATCCCAATGTAGGCACCTCCATAATCACACCTTAGATTTTTAAGTATATACTTAAAATAAAATGGAGCTCTTCACTAAAAAAGCAAACAAAATGTGTGAATGGACTTGGTGCTAAAGTGAGTGAAAGTGTTTGCACTCCACAGCACATATTCAGGTGACCTCAAATGCCTGGCATTTAGATAGTACATCAGAGAGTGAAGCACCATTTAAATGCTGCATCGATTTCATTTTTTACGGTTTGAAAACAGCCTTTCTTCTAGGAACAGTGATTTCGCAATCTGTGGCTACAGAATGACTGAGGGGAAATGGAGCTGAATACTTTCACCCTGATACTTTACTGACCCTCACTGACCTGGTTTTATTTGCCTGTAGTGGCCTCATCACATAGCCAAATCAATTTTTACTTGCGGGAAGGACTATTTTTCAAACAAAAATGGGTCCCAGAGGCCACTGCAAGTCTGTGAAAGTCAGTATTTATTATTACCATTTATATTTCTATACCGTTGATAGCCAAAGCTAATTCAGAACAGTTAAGTGGGTTGTGGGAAGGGGCGGGGGGAAGATGTCTTTCATGAAATGTATTTGGGGCATCCTAAAGCCTTCTTTCCATGCCATATTTGCACCTGACATTTATCTGTATGATGCCCTGCGATCTTAGTGATATAGGGCAGGATACAAATGTTTTAATAAATAAAATAAATTTGTCTTAGCCTTAAGAGAAAACTGTATTGCCTTTTGTTCATTGACAAGCGAAGCTGAAGCACTGGCAAGCAAAAGGATGCTGTCAAGTAGATTAGATGCAAAACCAAGATGGCTTTTAAATGTTTCTCACTTTAAAAAAGAAAAGTTTAGAAGTTGAATAGAGCAGTGTAAAACTCCCCTACAGTCCCAGAAAGGAAAATAGAATTGCACAAATCTCTCACTTGTACAAAATTGGCAATGCTAGTTTTATTCCATTAAGAGATTAAGTAACAATATGTTATTAATTGATGTGTGCTTAAACTAGCCTGCAATCTTTATAATTAAAAATGTTCCCTATATGGGGGTGGGAGAATTGGCCTTTAAGTTCCTGAGATAAAAGCCATCATCACAAATGTGATGATTCAGACTTTTATCTAAGGACCTTAAGGGCTGATTTCCCCATCCTTATTATAATAGTTAAAATTGTTAAATTTCAATTTATGAATTAGCAACCCAACCCCAGCAGAATGATCACTGTAGCATATAATCGAACAGTAATTGCTCCGTGCTTTCTTCTGGCGCTAGCTGTCATATGCAGCCATTGATTCATGCAATCTTCCCTTCCATTTTTATGGAGTCAGATCACACAAGTCAGACTTCCATGCCTATGGAACTTAAGGTGATGTAGCCACTTCACATGCTAAATATGGTGGAGGGAAGGGTGTGCACCAGATATGAACATCACTACTACACACCCTATACTTTCTTGTAGTGTATGGTAAAGCTCAGCTCATTGGGTAGCCATAGTCTAAGACCGTTGCTAGACGGTGCGAGGCCCGGGCTCCCTGCTGTGCATGCAGATGATGCACAGGGGATCTTGGGGTCAGGCTGGGCTAAATCCTCCCTTGACCCAGGATAACCGGATCCACTTGTGGCCCAGTTTTTCCGCAGCCCCGGGCTCAACCCGGGGCTGCGGAAGGTCTAGCTACTTCTGTGGCTTTTCCCGGCTGCTTGCTTACTTGTGAGTAGCTGGGAGAAACCGCGCACTGGGCACAGCACTCCATAGGAGCACTGTGCCCATCGGGCTGGGTTTTTTTTTTAAATCATGGGGCGGGGAGATGGGGGCCAGGGAGGAAAGAGCGGGCCCGGCAGGAGAGATGAGAGGGGGAAGAGCGGAGCCAGGGTGGGGAGATCATGGACGGGGACGTGCGGAGGGGGCATCGGAAATGGCAGGCGGGTGATCGGGCGGGCATGGCGAGCGGGGCTGGCGAGTGGGCAGGGGGGGCATCAGACATGGCGGATGGGGGGTAAAGAAGAATGGGGCCAGGGCAAGGAGATTGGGGATGGGCAAGTGAGTGGGGGGCAGACATGGCAAGCGAGGGGCGGACATGGCGAGCGGGGGGAGGACGGGCGAGCGAGCGGGCAGGGGGGGCATCAGACATTGTGTGTGGGGGAATCAGGGGCAGGGGGAGTGGGGAACCCTTTATTTTTTTAAAAAAGCTTTACCTTTCCGTTGGTGTGCTCCTGCACACATGGCCCCTTTAATTTTAAAAAATGGCTGACGCGACAGGGCTTTCCCTTACCCCGTCGCGTGTTATGTCTAGCTAGGGGCAACGGCGCATGCTAGCTGCAGCGCGGCCTCGCCCCGACTCCCCACTGGATTATCAGGTAGGTCTAGCAAGGCCCTAAATGTTACCAGCTCCCCACATAGTCAAGGGCTGGACCCAGACAAATTAGTCCTGACTAACTTTAATTTTCATTGATTTCAATGGGACTAAAGCATGTCTCTGGCTGGACATCAGGAAAAACTTCCTGACTGTTAGAGCAGTACAATGAGTGGCTACGAAGTTAAGGAAATAATGAAACAATAAACTTATAACAAAAACAATCATATATAAAGAATAAAATGTGGAATACTTTTGAGAGGCATACACACAAAGATAATAAGCATCCAGACAACAGTAATACAATAATAAAGCTGCTCCACAATGTCTGTGAGTGAAGGCCAAAAGCGTTTCGACTTGTGATCTTCTTCAGTGGCCTGATAGCATAGCTCGTTAAAAACTTCAGTTCAGGTACGGTTTTTTTGGAAAAAGGAAATTTACATGGGCTGACTCAGTTGATGCCAAATTCAGGGAATATATAAAGCTGTCACTCCCTATAGCATGGTGAGTGGTGCCTCATAAATCACTGACTGCCCCAACTCCCGTGGATTCGTAATGAACGTTGTGGTCTCTCCCACACTAGAGGCCTTCAAGAGGCAGCTGGACAACCATCTGTCAGGGATGGATTCCTGCATTGAGCAGGGGGTTGGACTCAATGGCCTTATAGGCTCCTTCCAACTCTGCTATTCTATGATTCTATGACTAACTTAGTCTGGATCAAACACAAAGGCTTGGAAAGTTTTTAAGCATCCATATTTAATCTTCTCATTGATCTTCATCTCCTTTAACAATTTCTATGATACTGTTTTTAACACAGAATCATAGGATCATAGAATAGCAAAGTTGGAAGGGGCCTATAAGGCCATTGAGTCCAACCCCCTGCTCAATGCAGGAATCCACCCTAAAGTATCCCTGACAGATGGTTGTCCAGCTGCCTCTGGAATGCCTCTAGTGTGGGAGAGCCCACAACCTCCCTAGGTAAGCATACTAACATCTAATGCTGAAGACTCTGTACTGTAATTATAATAACTGGAATTAATTATACTACAGTATAGTAATTAATGCACAGAAAGTTAAAAGTTGCCACCCACCATGAGTCCACCTAGATAATGTGTGGGCTGACCCTTACGAAATACCAAGATGCCCACTTACTACTCTAAACTTTCAGTGAGTAGCTGATAGTCTTTTTAAATATCAAATTATATGTGTTGGGATTGAAGATGCTGTGTGTGTGTGTGTGTGTGTGTGTGTGTGTGTGTGTGTGTGATTTTTAAAGTTAATGCCAAAGAAAATCTAATTACATGAACCTGATTAATAATTTGGAGAGCAATCCTATGCACCCTAGACTGTGTATGCGGGGTCATAGGATTGGTTGGTTTCTGGATTCTGAGGTCGGAACCAGGGCTCTGACCTCGGAGCCAAGAAACTATGCTCTCCTCTCCCTTGTAGCTGGTGCAGGTCTCTCCACACTGGCTAAGTCTCTGTGCTTGGAAACAGGGCACAGAGACAGGGAAAAGGGGGTGATCCTGGGGGCGGGGAGGGGAGGAGACCGGGAAAGCTGCATTACACAGACCCCTAAAAGGACCTGCCTTACCTACTTTTCAGATGGCTAGATGGGCAAAATTGCCCATCTAGCAAAAATGCAGGGTGGCTGGAGCACAGGGACAACAATCATCTCTGTATTCTGGACGCCCTGCATCAGATACTCTGCTATCTTAATAGGATTGCGTTCTAACTCATGCAAAACATCATTTATGGCAGTTGAACACATTTCTGTGTTTATGTTAAGATTTGGAGGGGCCACTCTTGGTCAGCAGATGGTGGGGTATGAGTGAAGACTTCCCTCTTCAGGCAGGACTTTATGCTTTGTGGTGGGCTATATTTTTATACTCTGGTTTTATGATGTTTTATTTTATTATATTAGGAATTTATTGTATACCACATTGGGTCACTGTTTTGGAAGGGTGACTGATAATTAAGAAAATAATAAGTTATCTATTGTAAACATGGAATAGAGATCTTAATAAACAACTGTCAAAATATTTCTGGAAATGTATTTGGAATATTGATATGAGGATGACACCTTGTGTTAATTTGATTGAGAGCTATTTGATTTGATTTTGCCAACTAACATGTGATGCTGTGGGGCTGAAGAAAATATGATGAAGTATCATAGTAGAGAAGGTTGACATCACACTTATTCAGCGGCAATGTTCCAGTATACAGATATATTGGAAGCAGTTAGTGGAAAAGCGATAGTAAAGGTAACTAATATAACGATGCCAATAGATGTAATGATTGCAGTATTAGCGTACGTGAAAGGTGTTGGATTGAAGTATAAAGTACAGTATGTTAATATACCATTTACTGGCCTCAGCAAGAATTTGCACAATTTTGGAAAAGAACATTCTGACATTCAGGCAATCTATATAAATAAAAATGTAAATGTCCGTTCGAAACAGACGTTATATCTCCTAAAGTTCTTCACCGATTGCTTTGAAATTTTGACACAACGTTGCATTCGAATATGCGAGCGTTGTTATGTAACTATGTTCTATATGGGGTCAAAGGTTTGTCTTAAAATCGAAGAAATAGGCCTCCTCAAAACCAGTCCTGCTGATCATTGTGACATCGCCAACCAGTAGGCCAATCCGCTGCCTCTGACTCCTCTCCTATTTGCATGTTTTCTCACAATTGGCTGAGTGAATATAGATGTCACACCTGTGACAGTTACACGTTCTGAAGAAAGGTAACTGCCAGGAGTTTCCGCTAACCCTCTCACCGTAAAAACATCCTTTTTAAAAAACCAAACAATCTGCTTTACTTCATCCAAATAATGCCTCGCAGAAGATCACACTTAGGTCGTCATACTCGCGGAGCGGAAGCACTGCGACGAGAAATTGCAAATCACACTGAGGAAGAACGGGCATCAGCAAATGAGAAAAAAAGAAAAAGAATGCCTCAAATATGTGCCAAGGAACCAGCCAAGCAACGTTCAGCCAGACTTGAGGATGCACGGTTGCGAGCACGGCAATCGCGTTCTACAACTTCAGATCTGCTTTGTTCTCAACAGAATGAACGCGACAGGCTGAGAGTGGCTGAAAGACGTCAACGAGAAACAGCACATCAGCGTCAAACACGACTCCGTGGTAAACAATCACATGATTACAATAGCCTTGCATTCCGGTACAACCCAGCTGATGATTATAGTTTGAGGAGGCATGTTCTCATCGGCACTATGACTGAAGTGTGTCCTTATTGCAAGGCTCTTAAATTTAATGGAGAAACAAAAGGAATGTGTTGCGCTGCTGGAAAAATTAAACTGCCTCAACTTGGAGAACCACCAGAGCCATTACAAACTTTGCTTGCCGGATATACCGCAGAATCAAAGTATTTCCTATCTAACATCAGGAAATACAACTCATGCTTCCAAATGATGTCGTTCGGTGCAGAAATCATCACAGCTCCATTTATGCCAACTTTCAAAGTCAAAGGACAAATTTATCATAAAGCCGGCTCCTTCCTTCTGTTTCAAGATAGTCAACATAAATTCCTACAAATGTATTTCATTGGTGATGGCAATGATGAATTGAATGCATGCTGCGGAATTTATACCGGCATAAAAAGGTCCGTCGTTTCAAAACTGCAACAGCTACTTCATGGAAAAAATTTTTTAGTACATTTGTTCAAAACAGCAATTGACATGATGCCATCTGATACACACAAGATTGTTATTCATGCTGACAAAACGCCTGCTGGAGAACATGTGCGAAGATTCAATGCTCCAAATATAGACGAAGTGGCAATTGTTATAGTTGGAGATCAATCTTGACAGGACCTTTAAAAGGTGAAGATGTCCTCATTCCTCGCATTCCTATGATTCCAACAGAGGAAATACAACTCATGCTTTCAAATGACGTCGTTCGGCGCAGAAATCATCACAGCTCCATTTATGCCAACTTTCAAAGTCAAAGGACAAATTTATCATAAAGCCGGCTCCTTCCTTCCGTTTCAAGATAGTCAACATAAATTCCTACAAATGTATTGCATTGGTGATGGCAATGATGAATTGAATGCATGCTGCGGAATTTATACTGGCATAAAAAGGTCCATCGTTTCAAAACTGCAACAGCTACTTCACGAAAAAAACAATTTAGTACATTTGTTCAAAACAGCAATTGACATGATGCCATCTGATACACATAAGATTGTTATTCATGCTGACAAAACTCCTGCTGGAGAACATGTGCGAAGATTCAATGCTCCAACTATAGACGAAGTGGCAATTGTTATAGTTGGAGATCAATCTTGACAGGACCTTTCAAAGGTGAAGATGTCCTCATTCCTCGCATTCCTATGATTCCAACAGATATGCCATTTCAATTTAAGAGATTGCAATTCCCAATTCGATTGGCGTTTGCAATCACTGTCAACAAAGCTCAGGGCCAATCTTTAGAATTGTGCGGTTTAGATCTAGACACAGATTGCTTCTCACATGGACAATTATATGTTGCGTGTTCTAGAGTCGGCAAACCAGACAATCTCTATATCTACACAGACAATGGAACAACTAAAAATATTGTATATCCACAAGCATTGTGAAATTAAACATATTAGAAACATCCGCTTTGTCTTTTCTTTCTTTTCAATTTAACCAGACTGAGCCACAGCGATGCGTGGCAGGGTACAGCTAGTAGGAAGATAAAATCAATCAGCATTATGAAATTAACATATCAATGTGGGGCCGGGAACAAAATGTTGCAGTGTAGACTGCTCCTGTTCAGTGTTCTGCTCTGCCAGCCTTACCCCTCTTCAGAATATTCTATTCCATTCCCGGTTGCTTTTCTGTTGCCCCCACGCCCCAGTTGGTTAAGCATTCTGTGGCTATTGAGCACACTCACTCCTCCTTGGCAAGTTTACATATTCTCCCCCACGTAGTTTCCTCACGCTTGCAGATACCTCCCTCTTGTGCATAGATGGTGCATGAACTAATCAAAAATAGAATAAATGATATTATATAACAGGCAAAATGAAGCCAAGTATAATGAGATCTTCCAGGTGGTTACATAATACATGGTTTTGTTTGTTCATTGAGAAATAACTTTTGGATAGACGGACATGATTTTGTAACATGTCACTATGAAAAGTCAGGAAGAATTATGATTATAGATAATAAAATGCTTTAAATATTTATCATGTTAAAAGATGAAAAGTTTGCCTATGTGAGTTTTTTCTTTTCTTTTGTACTAGTATTATAATATAGTAGGACTACAAATGTTTTTATTATTTATTTATTTATTGCATTTTTATACCACCCAATAACCGAAGCTCCCTGTATTTTTATTGTCTTATGTTTTGATACTGTATTTTTTTTATTGTTTCATGTATATTGCTCTGAAATCCATTTTTTTTGGGAAAGAGATGTAGTTTATAATTTCTTAAAATCAATCAATCATGTTTTGTGTGCATTTTAACCTAATATATGTATTTTATGTATGTTTTCATAGTTTTGTGAGCCAAGAGCTGTGTAACAAAATTTGGAGAAGTTTGATAACTGTGTTTTGATTTGCATATTAGTCTAGGAAGGGTGAATCAAGTCAGTTCACCATCTGAATGAAACCTGCGAGCATTCCTAGTTACAGTTATTCTAGAACCCGGGGTCATCCCATGAAGCTGACTAGTAGGAGATTCAGAACAAATAAAAGGAAGTCCTTCTTCACACAGCGCATATTTAAACTATGGAATTTGCTACCACAAGATGCAGTGATGGCCACCAATTTGAATGGCTTTAAAATGGGGTTGGATAAATTCTTGAAGAAGGCTATCAATGGGTACTAGTCCTGATGGCTATGTGTTTCCTCCAGTTTCAGAGGCAGTAAGCCAACCAGTTGATGTGGCACATGGGTGGGAAGGTGCTTTTGCGTTGTGTCCTGCTTTGTAGGTCCCTGGCCGACAGCTGGTTGGCCACTGCGTGAACAGAATACTGGACTAGATGGACCCCTGGTCTGATCCAGCAGGGCTCTTCTTATGTTCTTAGAATATATATTTCAGAATAACTGTAACTAGGTCCCAGTATGAGATTAAATGTTTGATCAAGCATTCTAATTCTCAGGGTAAATTAACTTTAGGATATGTACCAGGAAACTAATTCTTGATGAGAATAGGCGTGTTAGTGTCTCTTATTTTCATTTGAAACTATGAAGAGTCTTATGCCATCTTAATGACTAATAAATTTATTACAGCACAAGCTTTTCCCTCTTTCTCCCTCTGGAAATATTTTCATTTGAGAAGTGTTGGAGGGTATGCAATATAACCACAATTTTAAAATACATTTTTCCTTTGATAATTATAGGCTTCTTATCTTTGTCCACCCTCCCTCCCCTTCTCCAGTTTACTGATCATGTTGCTAGAAACCCAGTTAGCCAGAAGCATCAATGAATTCTACAGAAATTCTTCTTAACTTTGACCTACTGATTATCATGGAAACTCTTATTGGAGAAACGTCTTTTCAAAGGGAATTTTATACATTTTAGATAAAATCCTTTAAAGATGTTTCAAAGCTTGAGGACTGGCAATTAATTGAAAATGTTTTTAACTGAGCTCCCCAGGCTATGAAACTATCATGCTTGCTATCTAATCTTCAACCACCAAGCCCCTGTTACCATCGGCAAATGATTTCATAGAATACAAACCAAAACTCATGTTGAAACTTAAAAGAGTAAGTAGATTGTACATACATCATACTTCGTATGCCTCAACACACATGGAACAGCTCTGGCTGTTCTGTCCCTATTCATCAAGCAATTGTTATTTTTTAAAACTTAGAGCTTTGGCTATTGGTCAGTATGAAAATGCAATAAACAAATAAATAAATAAATTTACAGAATACTTAAATAATATATTTGTGTTTTCCCTAAGAAGCTCTAACAAATTAGCTGGAACAAAGCTGACCACACCACTCAAACAATGAACCTATTAATATTTACTTTTAAAAACATACCAGAAATTGAAATTTGTGCAATCCACATTGGTCGCTAAGGATACTGTTGTTATTCTTATTAAATTTATTGGCAAATAGTAAAATATTAAAATCTGCTACGACCAGCAAAAATGGTAAAACAGTGAATAGAAATACTTCTAAGAAGAGCTAGGTTAAGGAAGCCAAACACCTTAAAGTTCAGCTCCTCCTATATGAGCTTATTTCCCCCCTCAGATTATTTATTTATTTATTTATTTATTTATTACATTTCTATACCGCCCAATAGCCGAAGCTCTCTGGGAGGTTCACAAAAATTAAAACCATAATAAAACAACCAACAGGTTAAAAGCACAAATACAAAATACAGTATAAAAAGCACAACCAGGATAAAACCACGTAGCAAAATAGATATAAGATTAAAATACGGAGTTAAAATGGTAAAATTTAAATTTAAGTTAAAATTAGGTGTTAAAATACTGAGAGAATAAAAAGGTCTTCAGCTGGCGACGAAAGGAGTACAGTGTAGGCGCCAGGCGGACCTCTCTGGGGAGTTCATTCCACAACTGGGGTGCCACAGCGGAGAAAGCCCTCCTCCTAGTAGCCACCTGCCTCACTTCCCTGGGCCCCTGTAGATGATCTTAAGGTCTGGGCAGGTACATATGGGAGGAGGCGTTCCTTCAAATAACCTGGCCTGAAGCCGTTTAGGACTTTAAATGTTAATACCAGTACTTTGAATCAGGCTCGGACCTGGACTGGCAGCCAGTGAAGCTGGAAAAGGACTGGCGTGATGTGGTCTTGTCGGCCAGTCCCTGTTAGTAACCGTGCTGCCCTGTTTTGTACCAGCTGAAGCTTCTGGACCGTTTTCAAAGGCAGCCCCACGTATAACGCATTGCAGTAATCCAAATGAGAGGTTATCAGAGCATGGATAACTGTAGCTAGGCTATCTCTGTCCAGATAAGGGCGTAGTTGGTATATCAACCTAAGCTGATAAAAGGTGCTCTTTATTTATTATTATTATTATTTATTTATATAGCACCATCAATGGACATGGTGCTGTACAGAGTAAAACAGTAAATAGCAAGACCCTGCCGCATAGGCTTACAATCTAATAAATCATAGTAAAATCATATAAAATCTAATAAAATCATAGTAAAACAATAAGGAGGGGAAGAGAATGCAAACAGGTACAGGGTAGGGTAAGCAGGCACAGGGTAGGGAAAAACTAACAGTAGAAAGTAACAGTAGAAGTCTTTGCCACTGAGTTCACCTGTGCCTCAAGTGACAGTTCTGGATCCAAGAGCACCCCCAAACTACGGACCCAATCCTTTAGGGGGAGTGCAACCCCGTCCAGGACAGGGCAAACATCACCTCGCCGGACAGATGAACCACCCGCTAACAGTACCTCCATCTTGTCTGGATTGAGTCTCAGTTTGTTAGCCCTCAACCAGTCCATTACCTTTTTATCTTTTGAGGCTCTGCTTCTTATCTCACAACAATCTGTAGTGGATAGCCACATAAAGTCAGAGCATCTTTTTGGTAATGGCCTTCACTCTGAATTGGCTTAATGACAAAACCATCAGGTAGGCAAATCTGATTGACTATGTGGTGTTATGGTATCATTCTGCTGGAATGACTGATTGGAAAGAAGATCTTATTTTCAAAAATGTCACCAGAGTAGCTGCTGAAAGGTGCAATGAACAGACACGAGAGGGGCAAGGCCCCCTTTTCACACTGAAAAACACAAACGTACAGTGTAGCTCTATATACTACTTGAAGACATGTACACATCTGTCTCTACATGCATAGGCTTTAGAGGTGTGTTTTCGATCCAGCCAAATGGGCTGAAATTGGTTGATTTGGATAGATTCGCGAGATGTCAAAATTGAAGCAGGACTTCCTTGAAGCAGACCAAATACAAATCTCAAAACTCCTGAAGATTTGGGATTTGGAAGGACACAGAGGCAGTGCATTACAATTGTCCAGCCTGGACATCAGTAGTGCATGGATAACTGAGGCAATTTCCATCTACTCCAGATAGGATCGCAGCTGGCATAACAGCCTAAGCTGATAAAATGTTCTACTGGACACTGCAGCCACCTAGGCTTCCCTGTTAGCTTGGAGTCCAGGATGACTCCAAGACTACGCACTTGGACTTTTATGGGGACCTTCTAAGACCATTTATCAATCTCCATCCAGAGTAACTGGTTTCCCAGTTACTTAGCCAGTGGCTCCCTTTGGGGAGAGGGCTGAGTAGGATTTTTTTTTCCTTTTTAAGGTATTGCCTACTATATACTTGAGGTTTTAAGGAGGGCAGATAAATAAGTCAATTTGTCAGCAGGATGTGCGGGAATTTGCTATCCCAAAATAGGGACGGTGACCACTCTGGCACCTTTTAGGGGATTGGCATAGCCAGAGCTCCTGCTCCTCATGAGTTTCATGGCTCACGTGTCTGGATATGGTATGCCTTTGGAGATCCTCCTGCCTCATCTACTCAGGGGTTTACAGCTCTGCGTGGGAATGACGTGGGGTGGTGTCCCCACACTTTCGAAGTGTCATATAAGAAAGGGGCCGGGTTACCTAACTCCTGGCTTAAGAGAGTGGCTCGCCCTTAAACCGGGCAAGTAGCCTGAGATTAGGATATATTGGTTCCCACACTTTTCACATGCAGTTCCAGGGAGGGGTTGAATCTCCTTTGTTGTTAAATAAAGAGGCCCTAGTTTATCCCAAGCTCTGGTGTCTGTGTCTTTATTCCGTACTTCCTTCTCCACTCGCAAATAGAGCTGCATCCAGTTATCAGTCTTCCAACCAATGAGTGCAACCTTTCGCTTCAAGAGAACTGGCTAGGAAGGACACATTTGTTCTTAAAATTTATTTAAAATTATGAAGATCACCTTAATTTAAATACATTACAGGTGTGTTCCTATGCATGTTTAGACAGAAAGAAGGCCTACAGCCTATTGTATTTTGTATTTGGGTTTTTAGATTGTTGGATGTTTTATTATGTTCTTAATGGTTTTAATTTTTGTGAACCGCCCAGAGAGCTTCGGCTATTGGGCGGTATAAAAATGAAATAAATAAATAAATAAATAAATAAAACAGCACCCAGCATGCCCCAGGCAGCATGGCTGGCTGGGACATGTTGGGAGTTGTAGGCGCCTAAGAGTACTTAGGCATTTTTATTGATTAATTTCAGAGAATTTCTGTACTGCTTTTCATTTTTTTAAAAAATAAATAAATCCCAAAGTGGTTGACAAGATAAAATCATAATAGAATACATGAAAGCCAATCAATAAATCAATGATGAAAACAATATAACCTCATTCAAATAACCAGGATTGGCTAATAATGGCCTTTGCTAGACCTACTGGTAAATGCGCGGCGGAGGAGGGGAGATCCCGCGATGTGAATATCGCGGGATGTCGCCCTCATTTACACGCAAGGCGCAATGAGCTCAAGAAGAGAGCCGTCGTGCCCGCCATTTTTTTTTAGTTTTAAAGGGCTGGCTGCGCTCAAGCGCATGAGCGACTAAAGGGAGGTGTTAAAAAAAAAAAAAAAGATTTCCCCACTCCCCCACCCAAACCCCTATGGGCACAGTGCTCCTGAGGAGTGCTGCGCCCCATGCGTGGCTCCCGGCTCTGCGTGGGTAATCGCGCGGAGCCGGGAAAAGCCGTGAAAACGGGCCACATGCTCATCGTCTCAGCCTAAGACAATGGGAAAAAGGGGACTTGAAGGGGTAGGCTATATCCTGGGGCCAGGGAGGGTTGATCCCTGCCTGATACCGGGATCCCCTGTGCATCATATGGATGCACAGGTACAATCCCGGGTATCACCTGGGATATAGCCTGGTCTAGCTAAGGCCAATGCTAGTGGTCAGGGGAACATCTGGGTAAATAAGTGTCTCTTTAGTTGTTGGAGGAAACACCCTGCACCAAGAGGCCACCTGTTCTCAATGGGGCGATCATTCCACATGGTGGGTGCCACAGTTGGGAAGGCCCTACTGAGCACCACAATCAAATGAACCTCAGAGGACCTCAGTGCGGTCAGCAAGCTCTTCCCCTTAGAATGTAGAGACTGGGGCAGACTATACAGGAGAAAGTGATTTCTTATAACCCCCCTAACATTTCACATAAACCCCCCCCCAACTATTTATTTGCTTATTAATTTTTGCTTGCTTGTTTGCATACATGAAAAATGCCATGTGAAGTTGAAACCACCATGAAATATAAAGAAAGAAAAGTAACTGGTGAAAGCATTGGATGAGAAGAATGAATTCTTGATGTTTTCTGCCAGCAAATCTTGGGAAAACAACAACATTAAGCTAGGCAGGGAAACATGATGTTACTTTCCATTTAATACAGTAATTACTTCTGCACAGGAACAGGTTTTGACATCCACCATTATAATTTTGTATAGCTGCGGGGGGAAAAAAGTATCCCAATTGTTCTGCCAGAAAACCTTGAAGGCTTGAATTAGATGCCTCTGGCAGAAGACAAATAGTGTATATTGCCAAAGAAGAAAACATTTAATTCAAAATCGATAGCCTTTCTTTTCACAAGAAAGAAAGAAAAGTGGGAGAGTATATTGTGAAGCATCAGACTTATTAACAAGTGCTATAGCATTTTACTAGAGCACATAACTAAGAATCAGCTTCAGCATTTTTAATGCAGGTGTTGCACAACACAGACTTGCATTTTAAATGCCACTACCCACTTTCTTTTCCTGCCCCCCCCCAAATATGCCTGGAACTTGTTGTGAGTGGAGAAGGAAGTACGGAATAAAGACACTGCCACCAGAGCTTGGGATAAACTAGGGCCTCTTTCTTTAACAACAAGGGAGATTCAACCCCTCCCTGGAACTGCATGCAATGGAGATCCCAATGGAGGGTGTGCAGAATGCAGGGGGATTCTCCTGTTATCTCCAATCACAACTGGAGATAACGAGGAGATTGGGGAAGTCACAGTTTTATTTGCCCTGCATCCACTTCCTAATGAGAGGAGTTATGGGGTGGGCAAAGCAGTTTTGCTGATGATTCCTGATAAGGACTATGATCTACTATCAGTAATCCACATATTATGTCCCCGGCTTTGCTAAATAGTATAGCAGTGGAATTCTACTCATGTTTACTTGGAAGTAATTGCCACTCTGCTCAATACGTCTTACTCCCAGGTATGTGTGTATCGGATTGATGCCAGAAGAATTCATTACTTTCCAGAGCACTTAAGTATCCCAGGAGTCTTGACCTATTTTCAGAGTAATGTAGAGGCATATAAACAAAAATCCCAGAAGATTAGATTTCTTCAGATTATGTAGCCTTAAGCCTCCAATCAATGGAAAAGAGGGAACAGAGACAAATATACAGTACCCAGACATTGTTTCTTCAGTAGCACCATTCTTGTGGCATCTTTCTTATTTTTAAGAAAGCATTCTAGTGCCGAATAAATACCATTATGTTCTGTTATCACTGAATGTTGTCAGTTATCCAAGATGAACACAATCCCTTACTATATAGACAGATGGTCATATCATATTTAATTTGCATGCTATATAACAAATATTCTAATAAAGCCAGACGTTCTTGTTTGCTTTACCTGAAACTGAGTGATCCTTTGGGTCCCTTGGTAGTTTCAGCCTTGCATGGGGAAAGATGTATTGGATAGGCTTCCCATTAATCTAAAGAATATAAAACATGCAGGCTCATTAAAGACAAACTATGTCTGTTTTCATAATAACTTATGAGTAAAGCAATAGTCTTGTAAACATTTGGAAGTGTCCCCACCTCCCTACCCCACCAGCAACCCTGATTTCAAATCAGGGTTTGAAATTGGTACCTGTTAGGATTGGTACCTGTATTACTTGCAGCAACATGATTGTCATGTATGGTAGCTGCTCTAGCTTTCTCTGGGAGACGAATGAGGCTAAGTGCTAGGCAATTTACAAAGCTTTATTGCAAGTAACAAACACTTTTGTAACACAAACTAGACGCTTTCTGTGAAACTCCCCCTTAGGCAAAAACTATGCAAATTAAGCAAGACAATTGTCCGTTCAAAGAAAAGAAAAGGCTTTTCAAATATCTATAACTTCAAGGTGGTTGATGTGTGGGCGATTTCTCATGCAATCTGTCCGCCTGTCTCTTTGCCGCTAACCTCGTGGAACGTTTTAGTTTCTGGTGATTCCTAGCATCTAGTAAGGTTTCTGAATGCACTCCCGGAAGCTGACTCCCTGTCCCCTGAAGGCATAGAATTTGGCCTTGAAGAGATAGACTCTGGAGGGGGCAGATTACTAGCTGAAACCTCTCCTGTGTGAACCTCCTCCCCCACTGGCTCGGCATCTTCTGAGTCTGAATCTGTTTCTGATTGATTACCTGCATCACCTGCTCTCAATACAGGAGCAGTAGAGTTATACATGACAATGATAATCATTGCACTGCAGCTGCTCCCAGTAATGTTTGAAGTAACCTGATCATATGGATAGGGCCAGTGACATATTTACATCCCTTGTTACAGGGAAACTTCAAGCATCACAAGCCAATGTGACGGAGCAGACTGCTCTTCACACTTCTTGCACTGCTGGGCCAATCAAGCTAAATTAAAACGAAGCATGTTCTCAAACCCCATGGTGATTTTCGCAAATGCCCCAAGGTGAGACCCCTTCCAAACTTGCTTCTATAAAGGAATGCAGAACTATGTACATGTAACACTTCACACTCAAAAAATGAAACAAATGAACACAATTAGGACAACCAGTGTATATATATATATATATATATATATATATGCTAAAATTTAATTTTTTATAGCTTTAACATCTTTTTAAATACACACACACACACACACATTTTAAAATGTGAAACATTTTGGTATAAAACACCAGCTTCAGTCACTTCTACTTTGTCAACTTTACTGGCTCCTTATTTACTTCTGGGCCCAATTCAAAGTTCTCATGTGGCTGCTTAAAGCTCTAAATGGCCTATAACCAAGAATTCCCTCTGCAGGATTGCCTCTTCCAATAGGAAACTGCCCCCTCCAAAGAGGCTCACTCAGAGTCACATTTGATAGAACCTTTTCTTTTCTTTTGTCACATATACTTTCCCTCTAGGATGTTTTCCTCACTCCTGAATATTGACCATGCTGTAAGCTTGGGGGGGGGGAGGCATGGGGGGGGCCTTTGGAGTTTGTTTTGTTTTCCTGTGGTTTACTCTGTGACCTAATTTTGCTGTTGCTGTGGATTCTGTTATGATTATGCCTATTTTTATTACATCCATGCATTTTATATATATTTAAATTATTGTTTATTAACACTTTAGATGTTCAGTGGGAAGAGAAGGAGGACAGATTTTAAAATAAAAATAAATTCAAAGTCTTCTGTTGCAAATAAAATAAATTAATCAATGTATTCTGTTTCTAATCACCAGTATCAAGACCAGTCATGTAAAAAACACAAAACACAAAACGCTGGCTTGCCGTACTGTGGTTGTTTAAAGGCCAATGGATGTTGGGCAGTTAAAAATGGAATCTATACCACTTACAGTATGCAAGAATTACTTGACTTTACTGAAGAGAGAAACAACAACAAAAATCTTATGACACCTTAAAGACTAACCATTTTGTTATGGGTTAGTTTTTTTGTTCCAGAGAATCCTCTTCAAGGGGAAAAAAGAACTCTTTGGAACTGTCTCAGAATGGTTTTACCTGCTGGGATAAAGCCATTCTGATAGTTAGCATAATGACCCTGTGCAGACATAGCAACTGTGACTACTCCATGGTGGTTAAACAGTTGTTACAGGGGAATCCAATGCTTCCTCCACTCATCACTCTCTCTTTTGGAGCCCTCATTCCCATCGAAGGGTTTGCTTTTATCCCAGCAAAAATGCCCCACCATCTCTGCAATATATGTCTACATTTCGGGGGCAATTTATAATGAAGCTATTGAACGAATACTAGAAATAGAACTCAAGGGCACAGGGCATATCAATAGCAGAAATGAATGGTTACTTATCTAAGCAGCTTAATAGTTGCTAAAGTATACTGCTGTCTCAGATCTTTTCTTCCCCATTGGAGAAATAGTGGCTGCAATCAATATAACCTGGTTATGTCTAAGGCTGCGAAGCCCTGATTTGAAAGTTGGCTTCTATGCTTATATAGTTTCGGGGCAAGGAGAAATTTGGCAATGTGTCTTATTTCAGTCTTACCGTACAATGAAAGCTTTTAGTAATGGATGACAACTGAATTTGAGCTATTTGCAATCTAAAGGGGACCAGATTTTAACAGACAGGAGTTATACTCTGTAGCACGAGGAACAGGTTCTCTGGAAGGCAGGATACCTGTTGTATCCAATATTAAATTTGACTCAGGGCATAGCTAGACCTAAGGTTTATCCCTGGATTGTCCAGGGGTCAAACCTATTCATCTAGGTGACACACAGGGGATCCAGTGCTCAGGCAGGGGCAAACCCTGGATGATCCCAGGATAAACCTTAGGTCTAGCTGTGGCCTCAGACAGCATGAGAAATGATCAAGGTAATCAAATTCCAGTGTTGATTAGAGATAGAAACAGGTCACATAGGTTTAATGGGAGGAAGCGCAGAGGGTATAGAGATGGGGTGGACACTGTGAACGAGAGGCAAAAGAGGAGGCTGGCCCTTACAAGTGAGTGGTTTAATGGTGACCCCACCCAGGCATATGCTAAGGAAGCTAATTATGATCAGTGGGGTGAATCTTGGTGTGGTAGATCAGTCAGGCAGAATAAATACTGACTTGGGACCAAGGAATATTCCCAAACTTATTCAGAAGTGGCTATTACGAAAGATGACAGGGCTGATAATTTTACAACTGGATCTGTTAATGTTATCAAGTTGCTATCTTGGAACATAGCAGGCTGGTCTACCAAAGTCAGAGATTTGACATTTGTAGAGTATGTTACTAAATTTGATATACTCCTATTCCAAGAGACATGGTCCCAGGAGGAGTTGTCTTTGGATGGATTTAGGTCCTTTATTCTTAAATCAACCCCGAGTGAAAGAGGCGGTCGTTACAAAGGTGGACTGGGTATCGTTGTTTCAACAAGTTACATGCCTCTATTACTAATGTAAAGCTTCTTTCTCAATTTGCCACTGCTTTGATAACTAGATTTGGTTTAAATGTTCTTCTGATTATTAATGTCTATCGATTACAATCACAAATTAGAATGATGTATCTTAAATTAGAGGATTATATTAATAGTTTGCTACTGCTTTATCCTGAAGCCTCAATTATTGTTGCTGGTGATTTTAATGCCAGGACAGGTGAAAATGATGAAGCTCTTTTTTCGCGTTTTCATATGATGCCCCCTGAACCTGATCCTGGTCACCTATTTTTAAACAGGTACTTCAAGGATCATGGCTGTAATTATGCTGATTTTTGCCTTTTGAACATAATTAATAATTTAGATCTGATCCTTGTTAATGGGAATACGGAGGGTGACAGACTGGGAGAATTTACTTTTTTATCCAACTTTGGAGCATCCACAATTGATTACGTTATGATATCTTACAATCTGTTATCAGTCACGGCTGGCTTTAAGGTTGACTGTCGTACAGAGAGTGACCATTTGCCCTTGGCCCTAGACTTGGAAATTAAGAGATCTAAAAATGTATGCAGATACAGAATCAACACCACTAAATGATGTTGATTTCAGAGCCTCCCGTATTAAGTGGTCTGGCAAATATGATAACTCCCTGAGACAACTACTTAAGACGGAGCCCTATTTACACCTTGTCTCCTCTATCAGAACAGCTGATTCCATTGAAACCGTTCTAGAGACTTATGAGGAATCTAAAGCAAATCAGTCTGAATGGTATGTAGAGATGGGTAAGAAATTAGCTGGGTTTGCATTTTAATGCAAATTTATGAAGGACAGTATGAAATGCTGGCAATCCACCAGGGCCCACTAGGTGGGAATGACCGCCAGCACAATGGGAATCTGGCTCTTCTTACAGCAACGCCAGAGACAAGATGAAACTAGCATTCCCTGAAAGGGGCAGGTCAGCAAAGGTCCCTTCTGAAAACTCGCTGATTTGTTCTATTCTGGAAATGCTAGTTTTGGCTAGTTTGCAGTTGCTAGCTTCCCATAGTGATGGCAGTCATTCTCACCAGCACAAGGGAAAGATTGGATACTGCCAAAAATTTGTGCTTCCCAAACCTATGCATGAACCAGAACACAGCGCTACAGCAATATTTCCACTTTCCTGAATTTTGCAATGTGGTTCGCAAATTTGAAAATATATATACAAAAATGTGCTTATTAGGGGGAAAGGGTGCGGGAAACCACATAATGTCAAGGAAAACTACTTTCAGTAAACTACATACAAAAATGCTTATTTGGAAATGTGTACAATAATGTGTAACACATAGATGAATGGACATGAATATGTATATGAATGTTCAAGCACACTTTAAGACATCTGCAAACTGATGTGGAAATGAGACAGATTTCACTTCATGTAGGGAAAATGAGAAACTGAGCAGAATCAAACTTGACAGATGTGTCTGTTCCTATTTCAATGGGACTACGGTGTAAGGCATCAGTCTAATTTAAACAGTCTGGAGACTGCCCTGTGCTGTTTAAAAATGTGAGGCGTAGGGTAATGTGAGAAATCATTAACGAGATTGATTGCTAATGTGAGAATATCTGAAAATAATTTCATATGAAGCATGATAAACTATGCTGCCTTCTTTTTAATGACCCTTCTCCTATGGTTTCAATAGCAGCCTGATGGTCTAACTAAACCTCACAAGCAAATGCTTGGACCAAAATCTAGATAACCTCTCTTTTTTAAAAAAAAGAAGAAAAAAAAAGGAGAAAATCGGCTTTGAGAAGGGCCAATTTAGAACAGTGAACCATGCAACCCCCTTTTAACTTCTCTACTATATTTTAAAATTCACGAAACACTTGAGGAACTTTTTGTAATCTGTGCCATCTGCTCCCCGATTTTTGGAAGGGGCTAGTTTTAGTAAGGCATTAGGTCACTGGGAATGTACTGCTTTGTTAAACTTCCTCTTAATATAAATTCTCAACCATCTCAGTAAAACTGTTTCTCAAGTGTTGCCTGAAACATATTAATGTAAATGGGTTTTAATATCACAAATTCTCCTTCCATACAATATTTATAGAGATTTTTTTTTTAAAAAAGCAAGGAATTCTATCCTTAAACCAGCAGTGAGTAAGTTTAAAACCATTCATTTTTATGCAAATTCAGTTTTAGGTTCCATAAATTGTAATTTACTGTATAATTTATTTTGTCATTTTTTAAAAAATGAAGGCTACAAATTTATTCAGGCATAGCCAAGAAAAGAATAGGAACTTGCCTTAGCCTATTATATTTCCATTACTTTCACCTGCAGTGTTTTACAATCAGTATAAATCGTTGTGGTACATAAGCATAAATATAAGCTTTTGGAGTTTATTGGTACCCAGAGATCAATAATATCTTTTTATAGCTTGTAGGAAATGGTGCTTCAGTGGTGGTTGGCATTATGAAGTTAGTCTACACAATAGAGAATGTTTCTGAGAGTGGTCAAAAAATGGCAGAAAACTGAGGGCATGTCTACACCTCCTGGCATTCTGGAAGAGGGGAGGATCTCGCAATTTTCTGATCTCAAGATTGTCTCCTTTGTGCAGACGGTGCACACGACATCCCGGGAGGAACGAGGGATGTCGCATCCACCTTTCTTTCTTTCTTTCTTTCTTTTCTTTCTTTTCTTTTCTTTTTTTTACAGAAGATGAGCATTTGTGCACTCCATCGGAAATGTAAGTTGTTGTTTTTTTAAAAAACCCGCTCCCGCCAACCCACCTAAAGAGCTCTGTGCCTGGTTCCCGCCTCCTCACATTTACTCACGAGGAGCTGGGACGGCCACCCATACCTCCCGCGCTCTCGGGACGATCCCGAGACTGTGGGAAAAATCAGGCTAAAAGCCGTCCCAGTTATCCCGGGGGAAATGGAGGGATCATAGAATCATAGAATAGTAGATTTGGAAGGGACCTATAAGGCCATCGAGTCCAACCCCCTGCTCAGTTCAGGAATCCACCCTAAAGCATACCTCCCTGTCCCCGGGATCCCGTGTGTCATGTGGGATGATCCTGGGATGATCCCCACGATAAGGCATGGTGTAGACATGCCCAGAGTGTTCTTGTGATTCTCTCCTCTATCCAAAAACATTATGTGAGAAAGTGCAATACACATATGCAGCTCAGCAAAAAATGTACTCAGGAGACCATGGGAACACTTGGATTTTCCTTTAAGGTGTTCGAGGGAATGCCCCACACTGTGTTTTAAGACAGCAATATATTGTGGGAACACTCTTGTGTCCTTATGCTGTGGTATCAGATAAGCCTTTCATAGAACAACTGATGAGATTTAACTATCTTGTTGCCATCTTTCACTCTTCTTATCTTGGTCGGCACATAAGCCTTTTGCTTTACAGATTGCTTCCAATAGTGCAAAAGATATAATTAGTTTTCATTGTACAACATGGAGGAGAAGGATTTTGCCTTTCAGGTTTATTATTATTATTATTATTATTATTATTATTATTATTATTATTATTATTATTATTATTATTATCCTGCCTTTTGCCCAATGCTGGGCCTCAAGGCGGCCTTACAAAGGTTAAAATATACATGGGGGGGGAGGGAAACAAAACCATAAACAATTAAAAAATACACAACAAAATTATAAAACATTAACATAGATGGAGGGCTGGATTATTCTCCAAAGGCCTGCTTGAACAAAAAAGTTTTAGCCTGCTTCCGAAAGCCCATCAAGGAGGGAGCCAGCCTAGCTTCCCCGGGAAGAGAGTTCCAGAGCACCGGAGCAGCCACCGAGAAGGTCCTCTCCCATGTTCCCACCAAGCGTGCCTGTGAAGAAGGTGGGACTGAAAGAAGGGCTTCTCCAGAAGATCTTAAAGCACAGGCAGGCTCATAAGGGAGAATACGTTCTTTCAAATAACTTGGACCCGAACCATATAGAGCTATATAGGTCATAACCAGCACTTTGAATTGTACCCGGAAACAGACTGGAAGCCAGTGGAGCTGTTTTAACAGGGGAGTTGTATGCTCCCTGTAACCAGCCCCGGTCAACAACCTGGCTGCAGCTCTTTGAGCCAGCTGGAGTTTCCGAACACTCTTCAAAGGCAGCCCCACGTAGAGCGCGTTACAGTAATCCAATCGGGATGTAACTAAGGCATGTGTCACCGTGGCCAGGTCCGACATCTCTAGGAACGGGCGCAGCTGGCGCACTAGCTTTAACTGTGCAAATGCACTCCTGGCCACCGCCGAAACCTGGGCATCATCCAGGCTCAGGGCTGAATCCAGAAGTACACCCAAGCTGCGGACCTGCGTCTTCAGGGGGAGTGTAGCCCCATCCAACACAAGCTGAATCCCTATTCCCTGATCTGCCTTTCGACTGACCAGGAGCACCTCTGTCTTATCTGGATTAAGCTTCAATTTGTTCGCCCTCATCCAATCCATTACTGCCAACAAACAGCGGTTTAGCACAGAAACTGCTTCCTTGGAATTGGGTGGAAAGGAGTAGTAGAGTTGGGTGTCATCAGCGTACTGGTGGCACCGCACGCCAGAACTCTGGATAACCTCTCCCAACGGTTTCATGTATATGTTAAATAGCATGGGGGACAAAACAGAGCCCTGAGGGACTCCACAGGCCAATGGCCAAGGAGTCGAACAGGAGTCCCCCAGTACCACCTTCTGGGTCCGTCCATCCAGGAAGGAATGGAGCCACTGTAAAACAGTGCCTCCAAGACCCATCCCAGCAAGGCAGCCCAGAAGGATACCATGGTTGATGGTATCGAACGCCGCTGAGAGGTCCAGCAGAACCAGCAGGGACACACTCCCCCTGTCCAGTTCCCGGAGAAGATCATCCACCAAGGCGACCAAAGCTAAAACCCCAGGGCAGCTTTGTTTGTGTTGCAGGAATGGATTGTAAAATTCCTGCAGCCCAAATTCTGCAAGATTCCATCAAAAGTTTTTTGTATAAAAAATACATGGTATGCCTATACATATGCCACCAGTTTTAAAATCTCTTCACTGGCTGCCAATTAGTTTCCGGGCAGTGTTGGTTATCACCTTTAAAGCCCTACATGGTTTGGGTCCAGGCTACCTGCGGGATCGCCTTCTCCTGTACAATCCACCCCGCACACTCAGGTCCTCTGGGAAGAATCTACTTCAGCCAGCAAAAACTAGATTAACAACCATTACCCAGAGGACCTTTTCTTCTGCCGCTCCCAGATTATGGAATGACCTGCCGGGAGAGATTCATCAATTTAATAGTCTTCCGGATTTTAAGAAAGCTATAAAGACTGATCTGTTCCGGCAGACCTACCCAGCTGAATTTTAAGATGCCTTTTAATAATATAATGTATTAGTTTTAAATATTTTAATTATGTGTATTCTATGGCGTTTGCATTTGTGTTGTACCCCGCCTCAATCCGTAGGGAGAGGCGGGTAACAAATAAATTATTATTATTATTATTATTATTATTATTATTATTATTATTATTATTACTTAGGGTAGGAACAAGTTCTATTTCAATAGAAGGCAAGGCTTGGCTCTTGGCTGGAACATCCTGGCTCAGATTTGTATTCTTGATGGATATTTCTAATTTGTGATGCCTAATGCATGAAGAAGTGATTGGAAGAATTCTTCAAGAAACAAATTTTATATTTACATTTTCCCCTTGAACTACAATAAAACAAAATCAGTTTTATCCCAATGGGTCAAATATATTGATTATATACAGTAGTATATAACATCTGAAAGGAGGATTTAGGCCTTTGCTAGACCTACCGCATGTTTCAGGATGGAGGAGGGGTGATCTCGCGTTGTGAATAACATGAGATCCTGCCCTCATTTACATGTCAGGCGAGGCGACCTCAACAAGAGAACCGTCGCACCCACCATTTTAATTTTTTTTTTTAAAGAGGCTAGAGCGGTCCACCGATCCTGCGCAAAGGTAAGTGGTTTTTTTTTAATTTTACCAAATTTCCCTGCTCCCTCCACCCTAGCACCAATGGGCGCAGTGCTTGCGCTGCGCTCCGTAGGCGGCTCCCGGCTCCTCGCGAGTAATCATGCGGAGCTGGGAAAGCCACAGAAATGGGCCACATGCTCGTGGTCTTGGGCTCAGCCTGAGACCGCAAGAAAAAGCAGGCCCAAAGTGTTGGGCTTTATCCCGGGGCCATGGAGGGATGATCCCTCCTTGAGCCTGGAATCCCCTGGGCATCATCTGGACTCACAGGAGCAATCCCAGGTATCAGCCCAGGATAACCGCTGGTTTAGAAAAAGCCTTATTTTCCAATACGTTTGGGAGTTGCTCTGTTTCCATGAGGAGACTGTGGTAATTACTGGAGGTCATTATTTGTTCCAAAGTGTAGGAAAGCATTATTTATTTATTTAATTTCTATACCGCCCAATAGCCGAAGCTCTCTGGGCGGTAATTCACTGCAGCTATCTCCCCTCAGCTATCTTAAAGGATATTCTGTACATGAATCGTGTATGTCAATATTGTAGTGAAGGGGCTCATCCACACCAAGCAGGATATTGCACTATGAAAGTGGTGTATAAAAGGCAGGAGCCACACCAAGCAGGATATAGCAGTATGAAAGCGGTATATGGTATGTGTCAATGGGCCGCAACAATTGTCAGTGCACTTCAATACCGCTATAAAGCAGTAGTGTGGCTCCTGCCTTTTATATACCACTTTCATAGTGCAATATCCTACATGGTGTAGATTAGGCCTAAGTCTTTAGAAACAAGCCTCTCATTTAATCACAAAATTGGAACCAGTCCGTCAAGTTGTCCACTGCATGGATTTGGAGAGAATGGATCATTCAGGACATAATTTACTTCTGGAGGAAAGGAACACAAACACACACACACACACACACACACACAGCGAGCGAGAGGGCGAGAGCGAGCGAGAGCAATGCTTGCTCCTAGGCAGCCTAGAAAGGGTCTGAAGCCCTTGTATTGCTCAGGGCACTGTCATTGCATTTAAGGAGTCCATCGATCGTAGCCCCAGTAGCCTGTCCTCTTTCATAATGAGAGTGCTGCTTCTCCACTGAAAGAAGAACGGAATGAAAAGTAAAGGAGAGGTGTAGATTCCATCCGTTCAGAAGAGCTGTCTCATTCTAACAGTGTCATAACACTTTCCTTAGCGCACTTTCTGTTATCAACAGGAATAGGGGAGAGATTAACCCATAGTTCTCAAGCTGTGAGGAACACCCCATCCCAAAGCTAGGTGTGTGTGCGTGTGTTTGAGGGAGGGAGGGAAAAGTTCCTGCAGCCGCTAAATCTGTGGTGATTAGAATCTGAGCAGTTGCAAGGAATATTTGAGACTTTCTGGACACTGCAGTTTATCTACTTTTCACCTGTTTTGCTGGCTGGCTGATTTTAGAAGCGTTCTTTTCTAATATTAAAGTTGGATTAGCGCTCCAGATTGATAAAAGGCCCGTTCATCAGACAACACGATAAGCCATGGCTAGGCCCTTTTGCAATAAATGGTTAGTGAGCATGTGTAAACCATGGTTGTGTAGCCACCATGGTTAGGAATGGCTCATATGATACCCTAAGCCATAATGTTTAGCTCAAAATGATTAACCCCCATGGTTTAACATATCATCTGAAAAAGGTCAAAGATTTATACACACAGCAGTGGGTCATAAAGATAATTCTGCATATTTGGAAGAGATGACTGCCGGGATGGGTGATTTGGAACATAGAGAATTTAGAACCAGGCCTTTAATTTAAAATGTTTTAACCTGTTCATCTATTTATAGGAGGTATAGACACATGAGAACGGCACCTTAAACTGAGGTCAAAATCAGGACGATCTGTGGCTCCCCAGAGGTTGCTGGACTGCAACTCCCATAATCTCTCACTATTGGCCATGCTAACCAGGGCTGATGGGAGCTGGAGTCCAACAATATCTGGAGGGACAGATGACCTACCCCTAGTCTAAATGAATGGGTTTCCAGTTAAGTTGCCACCATTATACTGGCCCTGAACAGCAACCTGGCCTACAGAAAAGTAGTGAGGAAATATTTTCCAGGTGTGATGACAAAAACTTCACCTAATACATTGGGATTTTTTCAGGGTCCTGTCAAAGGAATAGGAGCAGGGCTAATAATTAAAATACAGGTGCTCTTGGCAGTTATGACTCTCATGCCCATAGATTGGGACCTGGAATTTCCCTCCCTGACATACTTTCTCTACCTCAGAGTGTCCAAATTTAGCATTACATGCTGATATTACACAGTAGTATATAATGTTGTTCCTCTGTAAAGACAGAAGCCAGCCACAAGTACTGAGTAAATAGGGATGCACTCAGATGGCTATTAGGGGTGTGCTGGGATGGGATGAAATGGGATGAATTAGGGTGATGAGCCAAAAGTAGGCCATCCTTGATTTAATTCAGTACTGCCAGACATAAAGGCTGCAGGCTTTAACAGGCCGTTTCAGATCCCAGACACAGCCCATGCATATTATCAAACTCTCTTCAGAGCTAGGAAACAAGGAGCATGTCTAGATGATGTCTTATCCTGGGGATCACCCCGGGATCATCCCTGTGCGTCCACATGACACACAGGGGATCCCTGGGGCAGGGAGGGATGATTCCTCCATTTCCCCAGGATTACCGGGATGGCTTTTAGCCTGATTTTTCCTGCAGTCTCGGGATCGTCCCAAGATTGCAGGATGTGTGGGCGGCCATCCCAGTTTCGTCCCGGCTCCTTGCAAGTAAATGCGAGGAGCCAGGAACCGGGCACAGGGCATGGAGCTCTTCAAGCACTCCGTGCCCATTGGGGGTGAGGAGGGGAGCGGGGTTGGGGATTTTTTTTAAAAAACACTTACCTTTTCTTTTTAAAAAAATGGTGGGCGCGATGTCCTCCTTACTCCCAGGATGTTGCACGCCACATGTGGACTGAGGGGGAGGATCTCACAATCAGCATATCGCGAGATCCTCCCCCTCCCCTCCCCTGGTGTAGACATGCCCAAGGTGGGCACTCTAGGCATGCTGCTCTCTAGTTCCTCTGGCTCTGAGAGGAGGACCACCATGCTTTACTGCTGCTGTAGCCACCATCGTACATTGTCCACAATGCCTCTGACAAAGTGCCACATTATGATACTACAGTGGGGGCCTAGAGGCATTCTGGGTTGAAGAAAGGTGGTAGTGGCTTCAGCCTCATGGCTCAGCACTGCTCTGTGTTGGGCCCTAAAATGTTTTTAAAAATGTAAAAAAATAACAGGCCCTGACATCAGCTGCTCAGGTGCAGAAGGCCCTCTGGGGTGCTTGGACCTGCTAGGAAATGAATGTCCTTAGGGCCTTAGGGCAAAAGGTCTGACTCGACAACGGTTGCTATTATATCTGCCTTTCCTACCACCATTTTCTTTGAATAACCCTGTGTTTGTGTGCATGTGGGGGACATACTGCCTCACTAGGGGTAGTGTCCAATGTTAGTTCTAGATAGAGTATAACTATTGAAATGAATTAGATTTAAGTTAGTCAAGACCTACTTGTCCCATTCATTTCAATAGGTCTTCTCTACATAGGACTAAACATAGATATTTGCTATTCTTCGTTCACTCACTTCATATGGGGCATCAACAGAGAGATCATCATCAAATTGTTGTTCTGCATCTCCCCTATGCTTCTTCCATTTCTTTTGAGAGCTCACAAAATCTAACTTACTTTTTTAAAAGGAATGAATCCTAACCCCAGAACTGTTGTTGTTTAAATGGATACTGTTGTTTTATACTGTAGTTTTTATATTTTTGATGGTTTAAAATTTTGTATACTGTTTTAATGTTCACTGTTTTTAACTTTTGTAAACCACCTAGAGAGCTTTGGCTATGGGGCGGTATATAAATGTAATAAATAAATAAATAAATAAATAGCAGCACTATATCTGCTGGTGTACATCACTGTAGAGCTACTCTTCTGTCTTTTTAAAGAGGTGTGGTTTTGATGTGGAGCAGCAGTACTGGCAGTTCCTTGGTGCCCTGAAGGCCTCCAGATATGTAAAGTTGACATTCTTCCGTCTGAAATATCCTAGAATTACTCCTATGTTATTTCTTGAATGGAACTGAAAGCAATGGGCCTGCCTGAAAACAAAGGAGATACAGCTGTTTTGGATGTTCTTCTGTCTTTACCGGTTCTCGTTATTCTAGCCCAGTTTCTGGTCAGAGTGGAACTTTGCTCTATCACAAAACTCTGTGTAGGAAATTCCAGCATAGGAAATGGTTCAAGTGTACAGGAAGTCCAAATGGTCAAGAGGTTTAATAGGGTACAATGGGAATTTATCAGCAAGTCCATTGCAAATATACTCTAATTTAATATCGCCCATCTCATCTGTAGCATCTTATGGAAGTTTCTCATGCTGCAGAAAGGACAGGCAACTGCACTTTTAGATAATCTGCCACACTTCTTTAGCCTAAGCTGCACTTTACTGTCCCAGTTTAGGGCCCATGTGATTAGATGTCGGCCAAGTGCGGCCTAGACTTCCTGGTTGAACCGCGGGCTCAATTGAAGAAGCCGACGGACCGCGGATGGACGCAGGTAAGGGAGAGGAGGGTTTTTTTTTTACCGGGCCCTGCCGCTGTCGCCGCATGGGCGACAGTGACAGTGGCAGGGCCTGGTAAACCCCACTTACCTTTCTGGCGGAGCTCCTGATCGAGGTGAAGGATCTGCCTTCACCTCGATCCTCTTCGCCCCGCTCCGCTGGCCCCCCAATCCTCTTTGCCTCCGCCTTAAGGGCAGGCGAAGCCCCCCGCTCCGCTTCTAATTCGCCGGTCCGATTAGAAGCGGAGCACATCCCTAGTTCAAATACAAGTTGGATCTGTTAGATTAAACAGCTTTAGGGGAAAATATATGAGAAGACAAGTTGCCGGCAGTGTTGTCTTTTTGGCTGGAGTGGTCAGTGGCTTGACATTTGGTGGCTCTGATGTCTGCTGAACTGCATATTTATTGCGGCCTCAGGGCAAATCTGGGCTGGTGAATGCTCTTGGCCAAACATTATTGAGCAAATTCATTTCTTTTACTGGAAGGTGCTTGCACAGACTGATGTAAATGGGACTGTGTGTTGGATTTGAGGTTTAAAGCCTAGTATAGACAGAAAATAAATTCTGGATTTAATTACAGGATTTTAATTAGAAATGTGTGCAAGTGCCCTCTTGAAATCCCCCACCCTATTTATGGGCAGAGAAATTGGGGTGGGACAGTTTCAATGAATTTCTCCAGGGGAAGGAGAAATCTCAACAGATAGGGGGTTATCATTGGCAGGGGTTGTAGTACAGCTTGTTTCTTTTATTGTGAGAGGGTTTTTTAGATTTTTTGTGCTGCCACAAGTGGCAACAGCATCAGTTGTGTAGGCTGCCCCCCACCTACCATTTTGCACCCACCACAATGCAGATGTGAGGGAGCAGTGTTGTTTCTAGGCCTTGGAAAGAGGTGGAGCTAGTGACAAAATTTGTTCTCCAATATCTTGAACGTTTTCTTCTTCCATGAATGAGGCTTCCATGGTTCTGCCTCATTCTCAGGATGTCTTATAATGTATTTTTGTGGCATTTTGAGCTTACTAATCACTGTGAGAGTGCTGAGGGGGCTGTGCATGTGTTTTATTTCTACTACACATTTCTCCATTGCTTTGAAGCCTCGCAGGCTGCCTGTACTTCATAATATGAACAAGACCTATGAGAGGAATTACCTCTTGATGAGATTTACCACCTGATGGGAATTTCTGTAAACCGCCCAGAGAGCTCTGGCTATGGGAGCGGTATATAAGTGCAATAAATAAATAAATAAATAAATAAAATAATGGGAAACCTGTGGGATTAAATAAAATGTGGGAAGCCAAGGAAGCTGTAGGCTTCCAGAGAGATGATTGTACAATGAAAGGCCGGACACTTGCACACACACCTTGGCCACCTCCGAAGTCAGGTAAGCACAAAAACACGAAACCCAAAACCAACCCATGGCAATTTCTCCAAAATTTTCTTCAGCATTGCATGTCTTTTCGAAAGCAACTTCTTTTGTACAATATTGAATGAGAACGGTCAGAAAAATATATGGGAGAATTTTTCGGCACAGCGCTAATTCTAACAGACAGGGATCGTGAATACAAATTAAGCCAAAGAAAAGCTCTTTCAAGAAGAGGGGTGTTATTGGCCTGTTTTAAATTTGCAGAAAAATCACATGGTCTGATTCACCGAAGGCTTTACAACTTTGAGCAGCAGGTGAATTTTTTTACAAAAGCACATTTCCTATATATGGATATTTCATCAGGAAGAAAGCGAGTCTGAAACTGTTCTCTTTGTCACGCTAGCCTCCTATGTATAGGAAGCATTTTTTAAAAAGTTTTCAAACAAGCAGCCCATCACTATAATCTAAACTGGCTGGCCCAGGATTATGTACTTTTCCTGCATGTTTGAACTGGAACTTTGTTTTAGTTTATTATAGTCTGAGCACTGTACTTACATTTTCCTATGATGGTAAGTGTAGGATAGAATTTGGGTCAGTATTACTAAAAAAACACCCACCCACCCAACATTTGGGAAACTGAGTGAAGCATGATGTATGATGTGGAAGTTGAACAAACTTAATATGCTGAGTAGAATTTGCTAATATCATGCAACAAAAAAGATGCCACATGAGTTAAATTATGTTCTCACTTAGAAGTACCCCTACTTGCAAAGGTCATGGGTGAGTGCTGATCAAAAAAGCACGATCCAAAGAGAAGACGAATGTATCAACAGGCTTGAAGGAGCCCCACTGTTTGCAGAAGTACAAACAAATATCTAGGAGACACCCCCCCCCCCAACACACACACACAAAGCCCAATGAGGACTGGCCATGCTCAGTAACTTCAGAACATATGAGTCAAGTGGAAAACAAAACAGAGGTGGGATGGGATTGGTTAGCTGGCTGGAAGTGGCCAGTGAAGAGGTGAGTAAGGCTGGAGCCTATTGGCTCAGTAGTATGGGGGGATGGCAATATTTTTAGGAGTGCCAATGATGCAGCCATGTGACCTTAGATTTGTGTGTCAGGAGAACTTTTGGTGTCAAGGGTTTATTCCAGCATCCTCTCTGGTATTGCAAGAGATTCTGTGGTAAAATTCTTGGGTCATAAAATGCAACATCTTAGGTCAGTGCTGATTCTACTCTGTATCTCTCAAGGGAGTTTAGAGTTCACAGGATGATTATGGAGCCAGCTGCTTTGCATGTTACATTCTCCAGACATGGACCTTCTCCACTGAGTTATTCCTGTATGTAAACAATGTATTATGCAAGTATGTCATACGTATAGTTTGCATAGACGTTATGGCCTGGAACAGTCGACTCTTCACTAAGGTCAACAGTTCACTAAAAAACTTCCAAATGGTGAAACAAATTGCATGTACGACACATTCCCACATTAAATTTGTACAACATCCTTGATTTTCCAACCATGGGATGTTGTACAAAACTAATGTGTTAAAGTAGCCTTCTTTAGCCATTCAGAGTGCATATAAGCTCTACAAGGAGGGTAAGCAGGTATAATTGTGCTAGCTCTGCCCTCTGTCTTCATTTTTGTCCCCTTTGATACTTTAGTTCCTCTATCTATGGAGGCTATCTGTATGACAATGGAATCAGTACGGCAATGGAACAAGTTATCTAGGGAGGTTGTGGCCTCTCCCACACTAGGGTCTTCAAAAGGCAGCTGGACAACCATCTGTCAGGGTTGCTTTAGGGTGAATTCCTGCATTGAGCAGGCCTTGTAGGTCTCTTCCAACTCTGCTATTCTATGATTCCATGATTCTATGAATCACATGGAAAGCTCCTGATGGATGGAGATGTCTCTCTGCTGTAGTCATACTCTACAAATCAAGGTTGATAAAAATGCAGATGGAGGGCATGTGTGGAGCTAGTCTATTTGTGCCTACTTCCCTTCCCCACATAAAGAGCTTACACACTTTCTAAACCTCTGAGGAGGGCTAGTGTCAGAAATGCAATTTTCTTCATGATTATGGACCTGTTTAGCGAAAAGGAGGGGGGATTTCATGAACATTTTTGTCCCTGTGAAATTAACTCTTCTTTTCTGACGAACTTTCACTTACCTCAGCAAAGGGGATACATTCCCTTCCTTCCCAAGCATCAGGAGACTGGGAGAAAAAAATGGCGGCCAACAGGTGTTACATAAGAGTGGAGGGTAGTATTTTGTGTGTGTACATTTTTTAACCTCCTGAAATGGAAATCTTTGCAGTGAAAATCAAATCTCATGATCATTTGGAGTAGCACTAACCCTAGCTACTTGAGTTGCTTGAGTAGGGTGACCATATGAAAAGGAGGACAGGGCTCCTGTATCTTTAACAGTTGCATTGAAAAGGGAAGTTCAGCTGGTGCCATTTGTATATATGGAGAACCTGCTGAAATGTCCTCTTCATCACACCAGCTAAAGCTGCAGATGCCCTGCCCTCTTTTATATCTGGTCACTAGTATAGCTCCTGCAGCTTTAACTGTTGTGATAAAGAGGGAATTTCACCAGGTTCTCCATATATACAAATTACACCTGCTGAAATTCCCTTTTCTACGCAACTGTTAAAGATACAGGAGCCCTGTCCTCGTTTTCATATGGTCACCCTATGCTTGAGTAATTTCTGGATGGTGTACATGTGCTCATCAAGGAGCTTATAGGATTGCAGAGACTTTTACATACTACCTCACTCTACAATGCTTGTGAAGATAGCACTGTGGTTCAGGACTGACTCTACCAGTAGGTAGACTTCAGCAGCTGCTGCAAATAAAATGGCACGTTTAGAATGCCCATAAAAGGCAGCAAATTATCAGTAGTTCAATTAATTTTACCGTGGGGAGGAGGGGAAAAGGTTCAACTTTTGGAACTATATCTGTCAAAATGCTTTCAATTTGTCCTGCTATAGTTGTAGGTCTTTCAGGCAACCACTAAAGCTATACTATTTTCCTTTGCCTTTACAATGAGTATTAGAGAGGGAGAATGGAGTTTCCTTAAACTTCACTTTGACAAATTGAGTGGTATAATGAACTATGCCTGTGTATAATGAACTATGGGAGATAGCATGAATAAAAAATGTTCTTAAAGTATATCATTGGTTTAAAACATAGCCTTCTTACTTGGTCTTGATGCTGACTTGGTGGTCTTGAATGGGCTAGCTTGTCTGGCAGTCTTCGGTCAAAACCATGTCCATTCTCCAAACGAGTCTCCCGGGGCTTGTCGAACCAATCTGTTTCTTCCCGGCGCAGGTGGTAGGCTTTGAAAACCAAGGACACGTCATAGGTTCTGAGCCAGAGATGTGAGAAGAGCAATAGTCCGGTGTGCGCAGTCAACATGCATATAGCAGTTAATAATTGGCCATGCATTTTAAAGCAAAAGTAGCAGGCAAGAGTGGAAGCAGACAAACTCAGGTTAGTAGGAAGCGATAGAGAAGACATAGCCTTAAGAGCTGTTATGTCAGAAGGCTATAAGAAATTCGTTGGCCTTGTTTGGTTTCTTAAATATTCTGTTCAACATAGGTTTCTGAGATTTTTCTGTTAGTAGGTCACTTCACAAAACACTTTGCATCCCTCCTTATAGACTATACCCTGCCCTCAGTTCCTTCACAGTGTCTAATGTCTGCATGGGGCACGTCTATTGTGCCTTATATATATAACAGCAGAAAACAGAACCATTTTTGGTAGATGCTTCCAAGTTCTGAAGCGTTCCCCATTTTCAAGCCCACCAAAGTCTGATTCTGGACATTTTCTGAAAATGATGCAAAACTTTTAAGTAAAGAAGTTATTTTTTTTAATGCTGGTAGATGTAGAGCTTTTTTCTGTCTTTACGTGTGTTGGTTTGTGGCTTTAATATTTTTATTTTTATAATGTCTCTGTTTTGAGCCTGTGGCACAGGGCAGAAATATAAATCAATATATAATTCAAAGTGCTCTAATCACCAGTTTTTCAAGTGATCCAACCAATCACTTCTGCTTCCCCCATCTCTTGCAGTGGTCATTCTCTCTTTCTTTGGCTGCTGAGTGCACACGATGTGTCCCCTTGGGGCAAATTATGATAAGAGTGCAGACTGTATGGAGCTCTTTCTGGGTGAGAACCTGGCAAAACTATCTCTAGTCAAGATGCACTGTTGAATTGTTTGAATGCACCTGGAGTCTTCTAAACCAGACAATTCTTCAAACCTAGTCCTGTAAATCAAATCTATTTAACAGATTATATTAAATTACTCCGGAGTGTGACTTGCCTGACTTACAGTATAAGGGTGAAGACTCACATACATTGTAAGTGCAAGTGTAAAAACACAAATTCACTAAATTTTAAGGTATTTATTTTCAGAGCAGAATTTTTGCACATTATTGATGTGTGTTCAATAACTTCCACCACCTTCCAAATGTGTTTTGTTTCACCCTTACATGCAGCCATGTGCAATTAAACCCCAACAAGCTGCTTCTAGGCAGAGAAGGTTCATGAAGGGCTGTTTTAATAAGCAAAGAAGTCAGTGGTGGGTTGTTGTTTTTGCCTAATATTTAGGCCTGGCTGAGAGTTCATAGTTGTTTTAAATATATATTGTTCTTGACTGTTGCCTGTTTTGATGCTTTTAAATTTTGTATATTGATTTTTAATGTTCAACATTTTAAACCGCCCAGAGAGCTTCAGCTATGGGGTGGTATATAAATGAAATAAATAAGTAGCACTACTAGAAGTAGCAGCTTTCAAGGTTTGTTTATATGCCCTATCACTGTTATTGCTCTAAATGTGATCTTCCTACAGGGTGCTTAGACAGATTTACATGGTTTTCCAGAACATTCTCCTATCCAGCAACTGACCAGGCTAAGACCTACTAAGCTTTAACAATATAATTCTTAGCAATGTAATACGCTCCAATAAGCTATCTTTTAATGAAGCAAAATAAACATAGATTCCATTAAAATAAAGGGAGATGCACAGATATGTATACCAGACAACAGTTTTGTGAGTCCGTTCAAGCAGCAAACAATTCACTGAGCAGTGATACAAGTCAAATCCCAACAAAGTGAAAAACACTAAAAATGGGAATTGAGAATAAAACTGCCAGTATCGTACTGCCTTTATACAAGATCAAGGTGTGACCACACTTAGAATACTGTGGACAGTTCTGGTCACCACACGTAAAAAAAGAAGAAGATATTATAGAGCTGGAAAAAGTGCAGAAAAGGGCAACTAAAATGGTTAAGGGGCTGGAGCATCTCTCCTATGAGGGAAGGTTACGGCAACTGGGATTGTTTAGCTTGGAAAAAAGGAGGCAAAAAAGAAACACAATAGAGGTGTGCAAAATTATGCATGGTGTGGAGAATGTGGACAGAGAGACATTCTTCTCCCTCTCTCAAAATACTAGAACCCATTGGGGTCATTCCATGAAGCTGTTTGGTGGGAGATTCAGGACAAATAAAAGGAAGGACTTCTTTACACAGCACATAGTTAAATTAAATTATGGAATTCACTACCACAAGATGTAGTGATGGCCACCCATTTGGATGGCTACACTATATTCTTTCAGATGCCAGGTGAAGACCTTTTTATTCTCTCAGCATTTTAACAGTCTATAAACTTATGCTGTTTTAACTTTGTATTTTAAAATTGTATTTCTGCACTGCTTCTGCTTTTATCATGGTTGTGCTTCTATATTGTATTTTATATTATGCTTTTATACTGTTTGTTTTATACTTTGAATATTTTTAATTTTTGTGAACTGCCCAGAGAGCTTCGGCTATTGGGTGGTATAAAATGCAACAAATAAATAAATAAATACATAAAACCCCATATGTCAAATTTCACAGGCCTTTTCCTAATTGAATCATAATGGAAATCTGAAATCATAGAATCATAGAATAGCAGAGCTGGAAGGGGCCTACAAGGCCATCGAGTCCAACCCCTTGCTCAATGCAGGAATCCACCCTAAAGCATCCCTGACAGATGGTTGTCCAGCTGCCTCTTGAATGCCTCTAGTGTGGGAGAGCCCACAACCTCCCTAGGTAACTGATTCCATTGTCATACTGCTCTAACAGTCAGGAAGTTTTTCCTGATGTCCACCTGGAATCTGGCTTCCTTTAACTTGAGCCTTTTATTCCGTGTCCTGCACTCTGGGAGGATCGAGAATCTATGGTTACAGCTGTGATTTCCCTAAGGCTTCAATTCTATGCACATTTAATGGCAGGGGTGGGGGTGGGGGCTTACTTCCACTTACTATGTGTAAGATTAGGCTGAAAAGCATATTTAGCTGAGAACTAGTCATATGTTACTTTAACTATACAGCTTGCAGGGCTGTATATGAGTGTGCCATTCTTTCGACACCCCACAATTAAAGTCACACTTGTAAAGTAACAATAAAATGAATATATTGGACAATACTAACTTCTTGTGATAAGTGAAGTGATTATCTGTGGAGCTTTGTATGCTTACTAGCTAAAGATACTGGCTAGTTTTGATGACTGGCGGTTACTAGCTATTGAAGATACCTCATTTACTTGGGTAAGTGCTGGCATGAAACAAATTGGAAGCCGGTAAAGGAGAAAAAGTTGTGGCAAAGCTGAAAACAAAGGCCCTGGGGGGTTCCAAACACATGATTTCTGCAGGAAACTGGTGCTGCTTTAAAGGCTAGCACTATCTGTCATGGGTGCTTGACTTAGGCCCCTTTCTTTTGTCTACTTGTAAATAAAGAGATATTACAATCTAAATACAGTGCTCTTTGGTCATAAGTGAATTGATCCTGCAAACATTCTGAAAGTGGGGAGTGTAGAACAGTATGACCTGGCTCTTCGTACAAAGGCTTAGTAGTAAATCGGTCAGTATTTCGGCACGCTGTATCTTTGATACTTTTCAGATACCTTTGTTTGTGATGAATGCGCACATCTCCCAAAACTCTAATCTGCTTAAAGACACTATTTACTCAGGAGACCAAACTGAACAAATACAATGGCATATTATTAAAATGTTAGCCTAGTAAACTTGTAGTTAATCATTTTGTTTCTGTTATGAAGGTTGTATTACTTCCTTTTCCTACACGTGGTTTTTCTTCACAGCTTTCAATATCTGTGGGTCACGTTGTGCACCCTAAAAAAAAAGATCCTAACTTGATCATAGGAACCAATACCATCAATAATATCATATTACTTGAGTTGAAAGAAGGTATACAGTACTTGCTACTAAAAATGTATCCACAAAATGTATCTGACATTATCACTGCGTCATCCTAGGAATCACCTTTGAGTTCTGCTGCTGCTGCTGCTGTAGCATGAACACACTTTCCACTATCTGCCATGAAGATAACAATGAACTCCAAGTAAATAAATAAATAATAAATAATAAGTACAGAAATAGATGCTGGACTTCACACGACCAATTGTGGATTTGCAGACTTTACATCACGTAGCATTATTTCTGCCGGGTGGGTTTTCATGTTGTGTGAATGCAGCCAGGGTGGCTTGTTAACCATGCAGGGTGGGGCTTGTTAGCCACCCAGTACAACCCAACATCAAACCACGAGTTCTCAAGGAAGTAAGCCACACTTCATGGTTAACCAACTCTAGCTGTGTTCAGATAAGACGAAAACCCATAGTTCAAAACAACACACAGTCAACCACTGAGTGTGGGTTAGCATGTTGTGTGAACAGCCGCACTGTGTGTGGGTGAGTATGTTGTGTGAACAGACCCACAATATAAGTTATGGTTTCAAAGGTGTTATTGTAAACATTTATTTTTCATGAAAAGGACTGCAGGAGCAAATGTTGCTTAAATTCCAGTGGGTGCTACATGTTGTTATATCTGACAAATGCAAGTGAGAAGAATGGTCCAAGTTCCTCCTTTTTTGTTTCAGAAAAAGTATATGTAGATGCTACGCTTCTTGGTGACCTTACATGGAAGGACAACAGATGGATGGCTTCCAACAGAAGTGGGCAACTTATGGCCCTTCAGATGTTTTGGCCCTACAATTCCCATCATCCCTCACTATTTGCTATGCTGGCTAAGGCTGATGGGAATTGTAGGCCAAAACATCTGGAGAGCCACATGTTGTCCACCCCTGGCTTATACCATAAGAAAATCTTTTGGAAATATAGTTGGGGATTTTGAGCAAATTTTGAAAGAAGAAAAAAGACATACAAAGATTGATTTAATTCCTCTCTTTCTTCAGCCAATCTATTATCTCACCCCTTTGTTCTATCAGGACTACCTACAGATATGATTTTGTAAATGAAGAACAGTTGTATTAGAGCCTCAACAACCTCAGGAAAGGAGGAAAACTGGGATGTCCAATGTAGTAAAGACAAGAAGAACTTCTTCTTGAGATCTAAAGATGCTTAAGCGTGGTTTAAATGGGCTAGTTGTTGGAGACTCATAAATATGATATGCAGACTATATTCTTGCAGTGTACCAAGGGCCTGGAGTGTGCCCTGTCTCCTTAATCCCAACAAAACAGTGAAGAAGAAGATTGCTTGTTGATGGCATTGAAGGTGTCAATCTTTATGTAAAAGATACTTTAGATCAATAATTTTAATAAGGAATGGAAGAAATAATTACGCTGGGTGTCTTACAGAGGGAATTAAAAAAATCCTCCCCATGACTTCAACATTTTCAGAAATAGAGAGAGAAAAAAAGAGACAGAGAAAGGTGGGGTGGAGTGTGGTTAAAAATGGAGTCCGACCCTCATACTTTTGTGTGATATGACTGTGGTCATAAACTCTTTTCTCCTTATTCCTCTCCAATATTTCTTGACTATATTGAGAAGTGGTTTACTTTGGGATAAGGACTTCATCTTGAAAGAGGACCTGCATCTGTTAACAGTTACATTTAATCTCTGCAGAATCTGGGAGAATAGATATTTCCATAATGGGCATTTTAGACATCTTTTCACATAAGATAATGTAAAATCATTTAAAAAGAACCTTAAAAAATAAAATAGCCAAAACCTAGTTACAAATCTAAAGAACATGAGTTGGAACCAGAGCAATCCTATGTAGATCCTATGGAAAACAATGCAAAAACATAGTCATGGCTAATCTAAATCCCACTGATCTCAATGGGATCAAAATACAACTAGCTTGCTTTGGATTCAACTTCATCTCTTTATACTTCTCTGAGATAGAACAAAGGTCAGATCACAGATATGAAAAGTAGCTTTGCATCACATTTTCCAATGCGTTTTCTCCTTCAGAGTGATTTTTATAGATAAGAACATTTTTTTTCTGAAGAAATGACGTTGAAGTTAAGAAGAAAATGCTAGGAAATTATAGCTATCATGATACTCCAGACTAATACAACCATTTGTTTTATAGCAATCACTGCTATTAGCAAACAGAACAGTGCATGCATTGTATTTTTATTGAATAATAAGCACAAAAAGTCAACAGAGCACATACAAAGAAAAAAACAGGTAAGAAACATGTAAAATTCATTCTTTCAAAAGTTCTTGTTGAAATTGCTTCTAAAACAGTTTTCAAAATATTTAGAACTTTACTCAAGTCCAACAATGCTGATACATAATGTACACTTTAATATTTAACATCAGCATAACATTTTCTTTTGCTTTTGAAAAAGCAGCATTTCATAATTGCACCATGCAATTTAGTGTGCATCTGTGTGAGACAAGAGTTTGCACTTGCCTGTGAACTTCCCATCACCATTTATTTGTACATTTACTTGGGATTTTAAAAAAAGCAGTTCTCTTCCTCAATTTTACAAATTCCTAACTCCCTCCACCTCTCAGATTTTTCTCAATACTTGGAAGAACAGATAGGACTTTGCCAATTGTGTAGCATCCTTCACAAACAGTCATTTTACAAATACACTTATATGGCAAAAGTACTGGTTATGGTTCATGTTTGGTAATTTATACATATGGATAGGATTAAAATTATATGTATGTAATTAGTGAGGATATTAATTGCTCTGTCCATCTGAACAAGAAACATGTTTATATCAGCATAGTTTTTAATGTACAGTAGTCCATACACAACCAAAACAATACACTTTACGAAGGTGTGATTATAAAGGTGTGATAATGAAGTTTCCAAAGATACAATACCTCATCAGAACACTATTGCTTCTTCTACTATCAGGATTGAAAATCATAATTTATCATTGAATTATATAAGGGAATACCTTTCATAAAGGTTTTTTATTTGTAAACTGTGCTCTATGGCTCTTGGAAACGTTAAGGTGCTGAAATTTCTCAACAAGCTTATTGCACAGAGGATTGCTTCTTATAAGGATAAATTGGGAACAGGATGGGTCACATTGTTATAAAGACTATATTTTGGGTGGTATTTTCAGCCTTAGTTGATTTCAGTGAAGATGTATTCCACTGAACATACTGGAAGAAGATAAACCAATCCTGAATGAAAGCTTCTGAAAACCCCAGCCAAAACGCTTTTAAGAAAGTAGAAAGAGCAAGAAATAGAGAAAAATGCACACGCAAACTAAAAGGAAAAAAAATGACTTGAACATGCAAGTCTATCTATATATACCCACCCAGAATCTGAGCATACAGTTCAGTCGACCAACTGAAAAGAATATATATACATATATATATATACACACGCACATATATACACACACAAAATGCGGAAAGAAAAAAAAGAAGTAGTAGTAGTCCCCGAAAGATGAGGAAATTAGACACATGCATAGAAATAAGGATTTGTGTTGTGAGAGCGATAAAGCAGTCTGAAGTCTGGTTTACCTTCACTGTCTGACATGGCATGCTGGAAGTCATCCATGATGAACGCTATGTCCCGGTCATAGCCTCGAGCACGTGACTCTTCCCTCATGTGCTGTTGGACTTCAGGCAATGAATGGCTTGATCCAAACTGATCCCTAGTGTCTGCAGATATAGGTGGCAATGGCCCAGCTGCAGCTCGTGCCATTCCCATTGGCTGGCCCACGGGACTTAAGGGACTCTCTTCTTCTGAGTTCTGGGCTACTATTGGGATTCGTCCCCTACTCTGACTTATAGGTAGGCTGGTGGGTTTAGTTCTTCCAGAGGGAGCTGCATGGCTGAAGGAAACGTCCAGTGGTTCAGCCTCTTGGGCTTTCAGTCTTAAAGAAGAGCTTGAAGAATCTCTTTTTAGAGATAAGTCAAGCCCATAGACTGAAGATGGACGGGAAGAAGGCCTGGATCTGCTGCTACTGCCGTAGGGTTTGTCAGCATCATCTTGCAAGGTGGATCTCATTGTTGCACTCAGTGCAGCCCCAAGGCTTGTCCCAAGGGAATGTGTCAGTGTTGGCCCCATGTACTTCTGTTGGTCTGTGATATTTTTCCGAAGCCCAAATGTGATGTCATCCTGGAGTAGCCTCGCTCTGGAGGTTATGCCCCCCAGTGATGATGTGCTGGAAGTTAAGTAGCTTGAATAATCAAGCTCCAGGTCTCTGCTTTCCTGAATGGGTGAAAATTTTGACAATTTGGGGTCTATCAAGGCCTTCTTATGTTTTGACTGCTTCTGGTACAGGAGGGCTGCTGGGAGCTGTTTGGCAGCTTGTTTCTCTAAGGTAAGCCTGCTTATACTATATTTCTCTGATTTGGGGAAATGTCTGTAGCTTGTATCCGCATGGTAATATTGTGAAAGGCCTGCCAGGTGATCCAAGCTTTCAGCACCCCTTCGGAACTCCTGCTTGATCTGATGCTTTAGAAGCTTCAGTTCATAAGGATCTTCCATTGGGTCTTCCTCAGTTTTCATGTAGCTGTGCAATCGAGAAGATGTTTGCAGTGGTGCGAGGAAATCTGAGACTTCTTGCACCCTCCGGGCCTCAGTAGTTCGAAGAAGCCTATCGGTTTTGCTCAGATCCTTCTCATGTAGACCATAAGCAGAGCTAAGTGAGGACGTTCCTTTACCAAGGTCCCCAATATCATCAATCAGTACATAATTACGGGATGCGTGATGGTCAATGTCTGCATAAAAAGAGTCACCAGATATGCTCGAGATGGGACTACTGGCCATGCTGCTTCTTTCATCCAGCCCCAACCTTAAGTCCAAGGTGCTGTATTTACTACCTAAATGGGACACTGCATAAGTGTTATCAGAAGATGCAGGTGCTATCATGAGAGGCTGATTGCGAATCACATCATAGTTGGTTGTTATCTTGGGCTCCAGGTATAATGAAGTTTGCCTGGTTTTTTGTGGGATCACCATCAACTGTGATGAGAGCTGATAGGAAGGCTGTGGGGTTGGCGGTGGCTGGGCTTGGGGTGTGAAGGACATGGTTGCCACAGTTTGGAATGCAGACTGGGTCTGATAAGGAGAAACCTGCTGTTGATATAAAGGCTGCTGCTGCTGGTAATGGGACTGCTGGGTGTACTGACTTGGTGCTTGAGTAGGAAGGGCAGGCGAAGAGTACTGATACTGAGTATAAGGACTTGTAGGAGTTGTAAACTGAGTTTCTGGTTGGGTCTGTGGGGGTATAAATTGGTCAAATTCTGTTTGGGGTGCAGTCCGTGGCCTTTCCAAGCCATGCTGAGATTCTATCCTGGTAGGCCTGGCGCTGCTGACTTCACTGTCAGACATATAATCACGTTCCTCTGCTACTCCCTGAAGGTAGGCACGCTCTCTCTTTTCTCTTTCTTTTAGCAATGCTTCTTTTCGTCGATTGATGCCCATTTCTAGATACCGAAGTTTTGCATCTATTTCTTTCTCTTCCTCATCTAGCTCTGCTTGCTTCTTCCGAAGCTTGGCTGACTCTCGTTCTACCAGATCCAGTTCTCTGTCTATATCCTGAAGGATTTTAGCTCTTGCCATGGTATTGCTTCTACAGATCCTTCGACGTGAAACTGAGCCCACAGTGGTGAAGGCAGATTGTGTTCCTACTGCAACATCTTCTGGAGGTGGGTTGGGCAGAGTCCTCTTGACCTTCTTTTGCATTCCTGATGCTGCTGCACTTGGAGATCCCTTAGTCTGCAGCACATGAAAAAAAAATACAGGTTGATTATTCTAGAGAAACGGGCCAGCACAATTTAGCCCAGCACATTTTGTGATTCACCAAGCCAAAAGCAACTCACTCACATACACTTTAGACTGCTAGGTGTTTGACAATTCTGATGTTTTTGTGGTCCCAAGCAGGCAGCAAAATTGGACTATGTACAGCTCTGGTCAAAAAGAAAAGAGCTAGAAAAAACGCAGAAAAGGGCAAACGAAGTAACTGAAATGTTGGAGCGGCTCTCTACAAGAAAAAAACACCAAAGCACTTGGAAGTATTTAGATTTTTGAAAACAAGACAATTAAAGGGGAACGCAGTATATTCATTAAATTATGAATGATTTTTAAAAAAGAAATGGAGATATTTTTCTCCCTCCCATAAGGCTGGAACTCAGGGTCACAAAGTGAAATTGGTTGGCATTCAATTCAGTATAGACTACATAAAGTACTTTCTCACACAACACATTATTCATTCATAGTATTCACTGCCACAGGTTTTCATCGTTGTCCTAGACTGATTTAAAAGAAAACAAGACAAATTCATAGGGGACAGATCTATCAATGGCTATTAGCCATGACAGTTAAATTGATCCTCCTTGTTTAGAGATAGGGTACTGGTGTATTGCTGCATACTAGTACCAAGGTGCAAGTCACAAGGGAAGGCTATTGCTTTCAAACTTTTTATGGACTGGAGGCATCTGGGCTAGAAGGCTTTTTGGTTTGGTCCAGCAGGGCTGCTCCTATGCTATAAGGTCATCGAGGTCTTGGTGGGCTACCATATATGACTGATTGTTTGCATTTGACTTGGTGAGTCACATGTCATGTAGGCCTTGAGTAATACAGAACAACTGTAAAACACTTTGCATAAATGAGAACATTGTAGAAAGAATCTTCAACATCTAAAAAAGAAAGTAGCAAATGGCAATTTTTCAATAGGACATGGTTCTACATAATTCTAAATATAAACTATCAAAGCCTTTGCTGACAAATCTTATTTACGATTACTTTGTGTGTGTGTGTGAGTCTCTGCTGACATTAAATAGAGCATACTGGTCTGAGAATTTTGTAATGATGAAACTCAGAATTATGTCCATGAAGAATCTCTTCTAAAAACCATGAAGACATTCTGATATGCTTCATCACAGTAAAAAAAGAACAGGTTAAAACCAAGAGCGCTGGACTTCAAAGAGATTGATCAACCAAAGAAACAAGTCATTACCTCCCTGAGAAATCCAGGGCATCAGCCTGGCACCACTTCCCTTGCTACCTCTAATTTTCATTTCACTGTTATTAACGTTTTGCTTTACAGTGTAATCCTATGCATGTCTACTCAGAACTAAACTGAACTGAGCATGTTTAGCCTGACGAAGAGAAGATTGAGGAGAGACAAGATAGCACTCTTAAAATACTTAAAAGGTTGTCACACAGAGGAGGGCCAGGATCTCTTCTCGATCCTCCCAGAGTGTAGGACACAGAATAACGGGCTCAAGTTACAGGAAGCCAGGTTCCAGCTGGACATCAGGAAAAACTTCCTGACTGTTAGAGCAGTACGACAATGGAACCAGTTACCTAGGGAGGTTGTCCCACACTAGAGTCATTCAACCATCTGTCAGGGATGCTTTAGGGTGGATTCCTGCATTGAGCAGGGGGTTGGACTCAATGGCCTTGTAGGCCCCTTCCAACTCTGCTCTTCTATAATTCTATGATTCTATGTCTACTCAGAACTAAACCCATTGAATTTAATGGGTAAATAGGTATAGTGGGACTGAAACATATGTGTTTTGCATTCATTAACAGTAGATGGCTGCATTTTTAGCTGATGTATTAGCATCACTTAAATCCAGTATTAGCACTTGAATTCAGAAAATACTACCAGTAACTTGACTTCTGCTCCTGCCACTTCCCCATGCTAGAAAAAGTCTACTTTCTAATACAATGGTAATTTATCACTATGCTAATTCTAAACAGAATTGTTTGAAATCAAATACCAACGTAAATAAGATTTGCTGATAAATTACTTAATAACATATTTTTTCAAATTCTGATGTCGTGTTAATTAGTAAATTAGAAAAAACAACAACCAACCTTACAATCTTTCTCTTTTCCCCTTAGTTAACCTTAACAGTTCATGATAATTAATGCAATGGCATTTGTCACATATCTTGAAATAAGCTGTCATCACATTTTACTGCCATTTTCCTTCTGTTTAATCCTTTCGTCTACTTTCCATTGACTTCTGCATGTTTTTACATTTTAATAAATGCAATTTAGTGTTGCTTTTAAGTGCTCATCACCCTTGCCCAAACCCTATGTTACACCAACAAATCAAAGAAACTATTTTTTTTCTCAGTGTGCAGCGGTAACTAAAGCAAATTATCAATCATTTTGAGGTAGTCTAGCTGGCCAATTTATATGGACATTTAGCTGTTTTCAATTCTCTTCTTTTTCCAGTTTGAAATAGGAAACAGAGATGCTGATTGATATTGTAGGAGAATATTTATTAATTATCTATGAAACTTGAGAAAAGCATTTCAGTAATTTTTAAAGCAGTTTCTCAAGTGATCGCCGAAATATATCTTCTCTCACTCCAAAAATGACCCCAGAGCCATTTATATCTGGGACAAAACTGAATTTGTCCTACTTACTAGTCAGTTCTCATCTTGGCTATGAACTCACTAAAAGGTTTTTTGTCTCCTTCGCAGCCCCATCTACAATGTGGGGGCAAGAAGTCTGCTAAATCTTAAGGACTGTTGAAAGAATTGCTAGCATAATGTATGTGAAGAACTTTGAGCACAATATAAATGTTGATAATTCCCAAATGATTTAAAACCGGAGTGCTCTCTCCTGTGGGTCAACCCAACTGAATTCTAATCCAGTTAACTCCAGCTTTCTCAACCATTTTATCTCTGATCAACTGTGACAAAATGCCAGCTGGATATGTAACTGTTCCTTATCCATGTATCTTGTCTTTCATTCTGAATGTTTGATGAAGCATCCTGTATTGGTTGGAAAGCCTGCAAATTTTAAACAGTGGTATTTGACCCAATTAAAGATTATTTTGTCTATTCTACATTTCTTTTTCTTTACAGCAACACTGTTTCTAGCCTTCATGATACAATAGTGTTTTGACAAACCTTCTGAAATCAGAGAATGGGCTTTGGGATGCACAAAACCCAACCTTTAGCACTGTTTTGTGTTTGCCAACTTAAAATCAACATATATGGACACATTCTAATAATAGAAATCTATCTATCTATCTATCTATAGATATACAAGCTTTTGACATATATTACCGTATTTCTTCGATTGTAAGACACCATCGATTGTAAGACGCACACTAATTTCAGTACCACCAACAGAAAAAATGCTTTGATTCTAAGAAATAATAATTGACCTGCAATTCTAAGACGTACCCCGTTTTTAGAGATGTTTATATGGGAAAAAAGTGCGTCTTAGAATCGAAGAAATACAGTATATACAGTCTTTCTAGAAACACTTAATATTGCTTATTATGTCTTCTCCAAGTTGATAGAACCGTTGATGAGGTCAGAAGGCATCTATCCAATTACAGGAACCAGTCATGCAATAGAAAATGCTCACACATCCCATTGCTTCTCATTTGTGTAACGGCAATGCTTTAATAAGGGCCACAGAATAACTCATAATGGTTTTTGGAGTCTTTCATATTGAGTTGCTTATTTGAGTTTAGGCACCTGCCTAATCACTTCCTTTGTGTTGCTCTTTCTATTGTTTTTATGGCTTTTGCAGCTGTTAAGGGACTGTTTTACTAACTAGATTGTTTTACTAACAGAGAGCTTCGGCTATTGGGTGGTATAAAAATGTAATAAATAAATAAATATAAAAAAAAAACCTCTTTCCCTCACCTAGAATTCCAAAACAGTAAGCAAAGAAATGGATGGATTACAGATGGAAAGCTAACGGCCAGCTTTCCAATACGAATAATGTATAAATCTTTGTCTGGTTGTTGTGGCTTCTCTAAAATCACATGTTTCTTTCTGGTCAGGGTTTATGATATAATGGAATAGAAAGAAACATGCAACTTTAGTGAAGACATACTTCCTGTGGTTGGACAGGAAAGGATCTACATGCTCCATAAGCCATGACCAGGAATCTTCTACTAGGGATGGACAGGCCAGTTGATTTCTGGTCTGTATACATTTTGCATAGATCATTCTTAATTCTATCTTGCCCTGTTTCTGCATTAATCTCCCCATTTTTAAACACACACACTGAAATACAAATATATCCTAAAATATGGAGTTTTAATTTGAAGAAGAGCGAAAAGTAAAGGTTCTGATCTATGTATTAGTTCAGGAAATGCAGACTAATTGAAAACCTCAAGCATCCCCACCTGCTAGCCAAAATAAACAACTGGATAATCCAGAGCACACCATTTTCTCCAGTATTGGTTATGTGGATTCTGTTCTCATACCCTATGATACCGTCATCTAGAAAAGGAGGACAGGGCTCCTGTATCTTTAACAGTTGTACAGAACAGGGGATTTCAGTAGGTGTGGCAAAGGTGAAAGAAGAAAGTGCAAAAGCTGGGTTGCAGTTAAACCTCAAAAAAACCAAGACTATGGCAACCAGCTTGATTGATAACTGGCAAATAGAGGGAGAAAATGGAGGCAGTGACAGACTTTGTATTTCTGGGCGCAAAGATTACTGCAGACGCTGACTGCAGCCAAGAAATCAGATGTTTACTTCTTGGGAGGAGAGCAATGACAAATCTTGATAAAATAGTTAAGAGCAGAGACACCACACTGACAACAAAGGTCCGCATAGTTAAAGCAATGGTATTCCCCGTAGTAACCTATGGCTGCGAGAGCTGGACCGTAAAGAAAGCTGAGCGAAGGAAGATAGATGCTTTTGAACTGTGGTGTTGGAGGAAAATTCTGAGAGTGCCTTGGACTGCAAGAAGATCAAACCAGTCCATACTCCAGGAAATAAAGCCAGACTGCTCACTTGAGGGAATGGTATTAAAGGCAAAACTGAGGTACTTTGGCCAACATAATGAGAAGACAGGATACCCTGGAGAAGAGGCTGATGCTAGGGAAAGTTGAAGGTAAAAGGAAAAGGGGCCGACCAAGGGCAAGATGGATGGATGATATTCTGGAGGTGACAGACTTGACCTTGGGGGAGCTAGGGGTGGTGACAGCCGACAGAAAGCTCTGGCATGGGCTGGTCCATGAAGTCACGAAGAGTCGGAAGCGACTGAACGAATAAACAACAAAACATTTGACATTCCCTCTTCATCACAACAGTTAAAGTTGCAGGAGGAGTCCTCTTTTGTATCTGCTCACTCTAGTATAGCTCTTTCAGCTTTAACTATTGTGATGAAGAGGGAATTTCACCAGGTGCTGCCTGCATACAAATGACACGGGCTGAAATTCCCTTTTCCATGCAACTGTTAAAGATACAGGAGCCCTGTCCTCTTTTCCATATGGTCACCCTACCATCACCCCAAGTCCTATGGCAACACAAACCTCCATAAAAAAACCCTAAGGATTAGTTCACACATGTAATGGTTTTCAGTGGAGGCTTTTCACACATTCAGCTTCCAGTCATCTAGTTATGAGAAATCAAATGATGTACATATGCACGTATGAGGTATCCCAAAGTTTAATCAAAACCTCCCCCAGAAAACACCATTCTGTGGACGGTTCCGGTTCCGGTTGGGCGAGGCAGCACACACGCAGTCTGTTAGCTCGCCTAATTTTACTCTTTTTATCTTAATTCATTTATTTATTCTTTTACCCTATTGTTTGAAGTTCGATTTTATCTTGGCATTATTATTAGTGCTTTTTACAGGAGGAAAGCTAGCCTCTGGAATTTGTTTAATTGCTCAGCTCGGAGTTGTCAGACTCCTCTGCATTCCTCTCCCCCACTGTTGGGAAACATTCTACAAACAGTGCTTGATCTGATGGTGTTATCTATCGAAGCTGCTGACTGTGAAGACACACGGCGGTAAGGAGAAGCTGCAGCCCTGATACAGCAGGAAGAGCGGGCAGAGCTAATTTAAATTAGGAGCATAATGGAATTGCCTTTCTCTAATGACGGGGAAATTCTGGACATAACATTATCTCCGCCGGTTTTACAGCAGATACAGAGGACCACACCGTTGTCTATAACTCCTATGACTGAATTTAAAAGGAACAATCGGTGCCCAGGGCTACTGGAGGAACGTCTTCCTTTAGAAATGAATATTAGTGCTCTGTCGTCTCTATCACTTCCTATGGATGCCAGCAGAAATTGTAATTGTGGAGACGATATGCTCAGAAGATATGGAAAAGCCAGTATAGGAACAAAGCAAACAAAGATAACTGATTTTACTAAGAAGCAAAAAATTCTCTCCCTTAAGTCGAAGTACAAGCAGGAGGTTTCTATAGAGATGCAACCAAACTTCCTTATTGACCTATCAGATACATTATTGAGTGAGGAACAGATTTTGGACAGTAGCCAACTAAATAGTTCCTTGAATGTGGATTTTGGCAAATTAAGAAAGGAGGATTTTTTGCCATCTCCTGCTATCCCATTTGAGATATCTGAAGGGATTAATATAAGTAAAGGGTTTTGGAAGACTCAGAACGAACACCATTCTGTGGCACCCACAGATATAAATGTTTATACACTAAAATTCCACAGAAAGATGGTAATACAAACTGTATCAGCTATCACTTCTAATGCTCTTTTGTGTTATTTTCAGTGCCTAAATAAAGATTAAACAATATTACAATAGAGGAGGACATACATTTACCATTTCATAGTTCACTATTTAAGATAAATTTTGAGCAACTCCTAAGGTTGTGAAACTCTTTACGTGTTCCACCCCCTTTTCCTAATTCATCATGTGAACATAGTTATTTCTCTAGATCCACTACATGGCTCTTCAAAATATTGTTCAGCAATTATTCATGTTTTAGCTGTCTTGTGTCATCACAGATTCAGCAAGAACTTGCCAAAGGATGACTAAATTCTCCCAAAGACAATTAAATATTGTTCTTAACTCTTTTTAGATGTCCAAACACATTTTCAGCATCAAATAATTATGACTGCCTACCAATGTATCTTATAGTGTGTTTTATTCACGATACATTCTGCAGCGTAAACAAGAGACCCTTCTGGTGTCACTGTTATCTATTAATAGGAATAAAGGGAGGATTACAAGAGGCACACAGGAAACATATTAAAAACTTGCCACATGTAAGTATTGTATGTACCACACCAGTATCCTGTGGCCATGTAGTAAGCTGAGTGTTATCACACTCCCACAGTGATGTGGAACTGCAGGGAAGTGGGGCACAGTAACCTTATGGCCAGATGGAATCACATAAAAATCTGGGCATTTCTACTTAAACCTCACCTCTGCTTTGAAAGCCACTCTGTCAGCTACATCCTAAACCAAGCCTGCAATAAAGTTTCAAAAGAGATCCTAACGAGTGTGTGTGTGGGAATCTAGTTAATGCATTTTAATGTAGCTGTTGGCTTTTTTTTGAAAGTATTACTATTTGTTTTAATTATTTCCAGAGGGTAGACATTTTAGTTTATTGCAGTAAAAATAACAAAGAGTCTTGTGTACCTTAAAGCCTGAAACAACTGGGCATGGTTAGCCTGGAGAAGAGAAGATTGAGGGGAGACATGATAGCACTCTTCAAATACTTAAAAGGTTGTCACACAGAGGAGGGCCAGGATCTCTTCTCGATCCTCCCAGAGTGCAGGACACGGAATAACGGGCTCAAGTTACAGGAAGCCAGATTCTGGCTGGACATCAGGAAAAACTTCCTGACTGTTAGAGCGGTATGACAATGGAACCAGTTACCTAGAGAGGTTGTGGGCTCTCCCATACTAGAGGCATTCAAGAGGCAGCTGGACAACCATCTGTCAGGGATGCTTTAAGGTGGATTCCTGCATTGAGCAGGGGGTTGGACTTGATGGCCTTATAGGCCCCGTCCAACTCTACTATTCTATGATTATATGATTTATTCTTAAAAGGGGTGGGTTTACAATTGCCTGCTACTTTCTTCTTCTTAGTGGACCTAGTGGCACTGAAGCCTGAAACATCACCTGGCAGAGCCGAACTTAAATGTCTGCAACACCTCCTCCTCCTCCTCCTCCTCCATAACATCTTAAAACTCTGACCATGCATATATCCTGACTAGAACATCCAGTCTTTCTTAACCCCCATTCTGCAACCCCACTCCTGCCAACGTGATTTTTGTAACATTTTGCTTGATGAAGAGATCTGCAGATGCCAGAAGCTTACATGGTGATCTTTGAGTTGGACTAATCAAAGTATGGATTTTGGAATAAATATTTTAATTATCATCAATATGCATGACACTTTACAAAGTATAAAAGGAGCTTATAATTTGAAAAAAAAGAGGAAAGAGAGGAAGGAAGGAGAAATGGAGGCAGCCAGGAAAAGAATGTGCATTTATTTTAATTAACTGTAGGATATGGGGTATAAACATCTGTGACAAAGGTCGAATAGAAAAGCTGGATTTTGAGGAGGGATGTGAAGAAAGAAAGAGAGGAATTCTGGGAAGCAATTCCAGGGATTTAGGGCAGCAAGGGAAAAAAGGGTGGATGTATATGAGGTAAAGGAGACCTACACGCAGCTGACAGTGGAGGTGCTGGAAGACTAATGGTCATGTGATGGGATACAAGTGGAGAGATTTTGGGAAAGGCCAAATGGGGGCTTTGATTAAGGACAAAGACTGAGTGCTGGACCCGGGACCAAGACAGAAGGCCCTCATGTGGTCAAACAGACAAGCGAGAGAGAGAGAGTTTTGCAGCAGAGATCTGAATAGAGATGAGACAATGGAAGATGAAGGTTGAAGTAGTCGAGGTGAGAGTCAATGAGAGCATGAAGCAGAGTTTTTGCCGAGAGTGGAGGGGAAGAATATTTCTGCGCTCTTATTAAGGAATATTCCTTGTCCAGGAAGGTGGTGGCCTGAACATAGGGATCAAAGGAATATCAATGATAAAGCCCTATTCATCCCTATTCTACAGGGTGGACGGTGACATTGTCAATGGAATTTTATTTAATTTATTTTAAACATTGCTAGGTCACATTTAAAGGCAAATGCCCTATTAAGGTTGCATACATAGTAATAATGTGAGAGCCTAATGGACAGAAGGCGGCTTGGGTGGATGCAAAGAAGATAATTTCAGTTTTGGACATATTGGCTTGGATTCTAACCTTAGTTAACTTAAGGAAGTTCATGGAAGGAAAGTTTACTGTCTCTTCTTTCCCCATTCAGCTGCTTGTGCACCACTAAAAGCCTTTCTGGAGGGTGGGGAGGGGCTTTCCAGAACAATGGGGGATGGGGGGAGGGAACTGCTGGGGGAGGGGGGAATTAGGGTCCAATCCACTGAGTTTGAGTTGACAAGAAGAAAAGTCAACAAGGCAGTTAGAGATGAGGGCCTGGATTAGGGTTGCCATATGTCCTGGAAAACCAGGAATGTCCCGATTTCCAGGAGATTCTGAAATGTCCCGACCGGCTGGGCAAGAATCCCAGATAACTGGTCCAGCTGGCCGGAGAAATTCTGACCTCCAAAATGGTGCCTTGAGCCTGTTTAGTGGAGCGGCGGCAGCAGAGAAAAAGACGCATCAGTCCGTCACTTTTTCCAGAGCATCACCGCTCCTCCACAGGCTCATCTGAGTCACTCACCGAGACTCACCTTATTGCGCCTGCGGCTGCGTAGAAGAGGAACAACAGCGAGGAAAGGCGCACGTGCTCTCCTCAGGCTACCTGAGTCCCATGCAATGCAAAGGAGTTTGGTGAGCTTGGCGGGTTGTGGTCAGACCTTTAGGGTAAGCGCGGGGCGGAGCTGCTGGGTTATTTGTGGGGGAAGAAAGAGAGTTTTGTGGGGGACAGGAGTGAGTGAGTGAGTGGGGGACGAGGGGGTGAAGGAGAGGAAAGGAGAGAGGGGAGAAAGGAAGGGAAAGACACTCCTCCCCAAAAACACCCTTCAAAAATCCACCTCCTTGGATTTGGGTTGCAAGCCTCAAATCTGTTACTTGGAAGGAAGTTGCAGTGAATTTAAGATGTCTGATTTTACAGTTGTTGATGTTTTAGTTGAAAAAAAATTGGGCTTTGCAAAAATTGGGCTTTCCTTAGGCCTTTATATATTGCTCAGTTTTTTTTTTTAAAAAAAACTCCTACCCCACCCCCCAAAATTGTCCCAGTTTTGTGGATTCAGAATATGGCAACCATAGCCTGGATGGAGCAGGGCTGGCCCACTCCTGCCCATGAAGTACGTCAAGGTGGCCGCATCAAGTGGTGGTGTGGGGCAAGTAGTGAATTGTAACCTGCCTAATGAATTCAGGATCATGATGGAGGAGGAAATCTAAATAAACACATACAAGAAAGTCCAGCCAAAGTGAAGGACTTTGCAGCCCCGCTTATTTCAATGGGAAAGTTAACGATATGCTCATATCTGCCAACTCCAAAATCAACGAGACTTAAAAGCACTTAACTTGATCTCTGCTCTAGGATTTGCTAGCCCTTGTCCGTGTGAAGAATGTAAGGGAAAAAAAATCTCCATTTTCTCTCTCTCTCTGTGTGTTGTGCATGTGTGAGTGGGTAGGAGAATGGGCAGGGGCACTTATACACACCCAAATGGGAAGTATTAAATATTTTCCCTGTTTCCAAATTGGACTCTCCCCTAACAAGTATTCTCTCAGAGGATATTAATATAGCAAAAGTATGCCCTATTTCTGAACTGTGGCAGCTGTGCCAACAGAGATTTCGGCACTTTCCCTTGAGACTTGGGTTTCCCAGAAGAATAGTTCCTCAGCTACTAATTGTATAAAGATTATTAATTACATAGAGCCCAGTCTAAGAGACAGATGGCTTCTGTAGCCATATTTCTTTGTTCGAAGCAAAATGCTATAATTAGGAGGAATCTCTACTTTTAATGAGTCAGTTAATAGTGATAACATTAAAAAGAAGCAATATGGTCTTGCCTTTATTAGATGTTTGGACACTTGAATGAGCTGATTAGGAATGTTAATACTTTTGCAATGGTGGATGAATGTCAAATGTTTTCACTAATTTCTTGATATTCACAATTAAAGTCCCATTCAGAATCAACCAAACATTGGCCTTGGTACGAAAAGACAGGGAAGAGTATCTGTAAGCCTCGCTTCCTAAGATATAAAATATTTCTGCTCCAATTACTTCAGCATAATATGCAAATCAAATGTCATTTTAGCATCATGTTTCAAATAAAGGACTGAGTACCATGTGTTTGGACCTGGGCAAAGCTTTCCAACTCACAAATTGAAGGAAAATTATTCATGCCCTGAATCAGTAACATAATTATTTTAAGTGTCACACTATGCCCAGAGATCTTAACAACAAAATGGTATATACACAAACCGTGGCTGTTGTTGCGTTGCCATTGGCTTGATAACGACAAAATATTCAGCCAATATAAACACTGGTATAAAATTATAAATGAAAAAAGTGAAAGTTGTTCACATGAAAATTATGTTAACAAGTCAAAATTAACCCCATCGTGTGTGGACAGTGTACCAGGCTTCCCTAGAAAAAATACTGTCTCTAAGATATCACTGTCTATAATATGGAAAGTATATTAACCTAAGATAATTATTTCCCTAATAATATCATAACCGGATTAATGAAAGGAGTAACCAGAGTTATAAAAACTAAAACAGTTGCTCATATAAGAATGGCTGTTAAAATTATTCAAGGGACCGATGATTATCTTGAGAGGATTTGTTTGATGGAACAAATTCCAAAATAGTAATAGTTTAAAATCTTGTGGTTGCAGAAAATCTGTAGTTACTTTAGCACTAATGTTTATTTCAATTTGAGCTGTCAGCAAAAATATCTCGTCCATTCTAAAGTACTCCACGTGAGAAATAAAGCCATATTGATAGAAGGTGACTTTAGAACAATCTATTCTACAAAATTATCTCTGGACTTGTGTTTTTCTTCACTGTACAATCTGCAGTTATGGAATGAAAACCATTAGATATTCCATGAGCTCAGACAATGCATCTGGAAGGCTCTAGCTCATTATTTACTGTAATGTACCATTGTATCATATTTGTCAGTTTCCTGGGCACTTTTTAAAGCAGAATATATAACTGGCCTGTGTGGTTTTAGCTCAGGATTTTATGTTTGGATCCATCAAAGGTGGGTAAGAAATAATTATATCATCATCATCATCATCATCATCATCATCAGTAACTAGATTTGGAAAAGTGTCAGCAGAAATCTACATGACTACTTTGAGGCAGATGGACTGTAAAGATGATGAACTTCAATAATAGTATATAGCATTACTGAAACATATTCCCTTTTCAAATGGTTTTACATTTTTATTTGCTCATACTAAGGCACTTGATCTGTATAAGTTTATAAATGGTTGATGTGAATGACTAAATAAAGTGTTTTTCTGTTCTTTATTTTGATGGCCTTTTAGCTCACTTAATGAACAAACTCAAGTGAGCATAACTTAACAGTGGGGACGTATGGATTTTGGAAAATCTGTTCTGCCTGCAGATTGTAAATTCTGTTCTGTCTGAATTACCAGGTGCCTTTTGTTCCTCACTGACAGTATCATTTTCTTTTTCCAATTGTGCAAATTTGCGCAAATTCGCACTTGTGAAAATGTGCAAATCTCATCCCCTTCCAAAATGTGCCTGTTCATGCTTTAGCCTATGAAAGAAATCTGCATTTTTGGCTGGTGAATTTTGGTTTTGTGTTTTTACGTATTTTTCTACAACTATATTTACATAAAATTCCAGAATGTAAGTCTGCAGAGACTGCCTGCAGAATCTGTGGGTCAGATTCATAGAAATCTGAACTCATTTCATTCCATTGCTGATTTGTCCATTTTTTTGTGAACCACCCAGAGAGCTTTGGCTGTGGTGTACTATAAATGTAATGAATGAAATGAAATGAACATCCCTACTTAACTCTGATGAGCAGGGACACCAGAAGCAAAGAGAGCCGTAATATAAAGTATTATCCACCTGTACGGTGAATCAAAAAGAAGGTGGAAGATCATAAAATCCATAAAAGGGCACCACTATAGAGCAGGCAGTCTGCAACCTCTCTTTTCAGCTGTTATGTCTTGAATGTGATAACATTAGTCAAGTTCATAGCATATGTTTAGAGATTGTCCTGAATTACTTGCCCTATCATCACACACACAAAGGCAGGGCAAAGGTGAGGGGAAACCGTTCTCTTCCCCGGTGAATACCCACATTTCCCAGAGAGAAATCTTACTGCATTCGAAGCTACTGAAGGAGAGGCTGAATTTCAGAAAGAAAATAAATATAAACAATTTAAATGGCTAAATCCTTTTTCAACATTAAGGGCACAATCCTATGCATGCATAGACAGAAAAAGGGCCAACTCCCAGCATGCCCCAGCCAGCAATGGCTGGCTGGGGCATGCTGGGAGTTGTAGGCATTTTTTCTGTCTAAACATGCATAGCATTGTGCCTTACATATTACATAGACTTTGCAGTTAATTCCCATTTAAGCCCATCTCTCTCTCCATTTTGAAGCAGCACTGTGCTGTACTATCCTTGCAGCTCCAAGTCTACTTAAAAAGAAAAGAAACGTTCCCTATCAGATTTCTAACATACCAGAGCTTCTCTTCCAGAATTATTTTATTTATTTAATTCATTTTTGCATTTATATCCCACCTCTTTTCCTGCAAGGAACCCAAGGTGGCGTACATAATCCTCCTCTCCATTTTATCCTCACAACAACAACCCTGTGAGGTAGGTAAGGCTGAGAGTGGGGACTAGAACCCAGATCTCCTGTCTCCCAGTCAAACACTTTAGCCACTATACCACACTGGCTCTTTGAAGGATTTGATCATGGGAATGTGAAGTGAGTAATTTCATGTGAATTACTCACTCGATGAAAAATTGCCCATTAAACTGTTCACACACAGAGGTCAGGTTAATGAAACAGTGCTTATTATGATATGCAGAATGTCCCTCGAAACAAATTCATACTTTAAAGAAGGAAGAGTTCTTACCAGGAAACCATCAGTGTACTGGAAATGAGCTCTGGAAGGGTCTTCGGCTGTTGGGCTCAGAGGCTTAGGATCAGACAAAGAACGCTGCATCACCTTGGCAGACTTTGGGCTCAGCTGAGGAATCTTGGTGACATCAGCGTGCAGAACCTTCTGAGGACTAATGTCTTCAGCAATAGGCTTTTCATAAGGTACAAAGGCTGACTCTATCACTGCAGCCGGAGAAACAGGTGAAATGGGAGAATAGAGAACTTTGGGGGATTTGGGAGGGGAAGGGGCTACCTGAAGTGTGGGTTCTGGTCGGAGATGGGATGAATAACCGATTTCTAATGGTGTGGGGCGCTTTTTATCTTTCTGAGGGGAGGTGGCTGTGTTGTATGGGGGGCTTTGGGTGTCTGAATCTGTTTCTGTCTGACATCCCAAACTTCCTCCTTTGTATGTCTTTTCTGGAGCTGAAATGTGTTTTATTATTTCTATCTTTGCATCCAACTGGGCCCTTACTGACGGGGTCCTTATTGTCCCTACAGGCTCTGTTTGTACAGAAATCTCTGCCACAGTCTGCACCGCAATACTGGAGACTTTGGAAAAAGGCTTAGACTTTTCCACCTCAGTGGTACCTTCATATTTCCCCACACGGGTCTTCCTCCTTGATCTGTTGGTAGGATCCCATTCATCTTGGTCCTCATCATCCGTCTGAACGCTTGTGTCAACACTCTTTTTAGTTCTCCGTCTCCTGTCTGCGTAGCCCATGTCTGCATTGTCCTCATCATCAGTTTGAACTCCACTCTCCACTATCTTTTTAAGACACCTAGGCTCTTCTTCCATGGCTTCACCAAGTTCCTCATATTGGCCACGCAGCTTTGGCATAGAGCTTCTCTTTTTCAGCTGTTTTTCTTCTTTCACATCAATGTCTTTGAGAGACATCTCTGAAACGGAACTTAGCATGCCAGGCCTGGGAATGTATTGAGTAACACCATCTGACTGAACAGTGTACCAGGCTTGGCTCTGTGGAATTTCAATCCCCAGTACAGCAGATGCAGTGGTGGTGGCTTCATCACCAGTCCAAAACTGGTTGTCGGCTGCAGCATACTGACCTTCAAGCATAACTTGATCTGTGGTTGTTTGTGGGGACACAGTTCCAGAAGGATCATAATTATATTGATAGATCTGGTGTATTTTTTGCTCTTCTAAGTGCTGATGAAGCTGCTGTTGAAGCTGCTGGATTTGTTCAATGTGTAGTTGCTGCTGAGCTAGCGTTTCCTGTCTCATCATGAACTGAGCCTGCCTCTCTTCTTCTTGCTGATACAGAAGGTGGTGCTTCATAGAATGCAATTCCTCCAGCTTTTTTTGAACCATGAACTGCTCCTGTTCTCTGAACCTCTGTATTTCTTGACGTTCCCACTCCAGTTCCTCTGCAAAGCGCTGCTGCTTCAGTTTTTCAAGCTCTAGCAACTCACGTTCTAAATCAAGATGCTGTTGTTTGCCTTCTTCAGGGGCCATGAGGAGTGTAGCTTCATCCTCAATTACATCTACAAAAGCTTCAGAAGCTGTGGTGAAGACAGGCATCAAGTTGGTTGGCTCAGTGGTAATAGCTTCTAAAGGGAGAGGTTGCAACCCTGGGTCAATGTCAATACCAGTAATTGCACCATCTTTTTCAGAGGCTGCAGTTGTCAAGAAATTGTATGATCTTGGAAGTGCCTGGGTCTGTTGCAAGTTTGATAATGAGGGCATTGTGTCAACTGTATGAAGAGCAGACAGGTCTCTGACCGAAGTGCTGAAAATAGAACCAGGCTGAGTGGTGATAGCAAACGTAGATGGGACTGGAGTCGCCACTGATGAATAAACAATCCCATTGGATGATCTTAAAACACTTCCAAGGCCATATGGAGATCCTAGAGATGACACTATTCTTGCTTGGGAATACTGAGGCGCACTGATCCCAATGCCAGAAATCACTTGCCGAGTCTCTGGATAAGGACCAGTAATCTTGCTTGAGTAATCCACAATTTCACCTGAAATTACAGGGCAGAGTTATAGTCCAGTTCCAGAAAACAAAGCCCTTGTTTGTGGATTCTGAAAGCCATCCCATGAGGGTGATTTAAATGAGTGGAAAAGCAGGGGGGGACTGCATGCAAGTCTTCATTTAATGATCTACTTTAGCTGCGCAGGGGGAAGAAAAAAGCATTTTCTGAACATGCAGGCACATGCAGGCACCTCTTTGCACAAAATAATTTATGTAAAATGAAGAAACAAAAACAAAAAAAATACACGTGTATATCCCAGCATAGTTTGCCGCACTGTCCAACAGAGCATAACAAAAAAGGGAAAAATAAAATAAAATTAAAGTAATTCATCCAGAAATGAGATGAGCAACACCATTACTATATTTCAAAGTAAGATCTGATGCCTTGTCATACTGACCTGTCGTTACTCTGCCAGAGGTTAAGTCTACTGCTACATCAGTTGCCCCAACTTGGTACTCAAATGTATTCTTGGTTTTGTACAGAAAAAGTCCAGCTTCTGATAAATTGGTATCTGACATTGAAGGTTTCATACCCCCAATTCCTCTATAACTATAGGTCCCTGAGCGGTCATACTGATAGTGGTCATCTCTGTAACCAAAACGATCTTCAGGTAACGTTGTTGCAGGTGCTTGAGCTGTACAGCTCCTGCCAAATGGTAACTTATAAATCACATCACAACAAACAGCCCTTCTCCCTGCAGTCAGGTCCACAGGTTTTTCATCGTCTTCTATTACAGTGGTAACAGTTCCCAAAGTTGTTTCATCCACGGCCACCATAGTTCTGTGGGATTTTGCGGTGCTGAGGTCAACTACTCCACTCTCCATTGATTCATGGACAGTGGACGCATCAGTCCAACCATTGGTTACGCCCACAGGAGGTACAGTAACAGGCTTTGTAGTGGCCCATGTAACTGCATTTGCCGGAGTACTAAACGACAGATTTATTGGCACTTCATCTCTGTCTGCAGAGAGTGCCGGGCTACCTGTTATCCTAGGTCCAGGCTCAAAGTGTTTTGAAGTTGTTAGCTGCAGTGGAGTTGTCATTGCATGCCCCAGATCTACAAGACTTTCTGTACTTGTAGAATAACTTACAGTAGTTGTACCAGTCACTATTGTAATTGTTTCAGAGATTGGAGCTAAGGAGGGATCAGCTGTTGATGCAGTACTAAGATTTATGATAGCTGGTTGAACAGTGCTTACTGGCCGCCCAGAAGTGTCACTTGTCATAATTTGCCTTCTTATATCTGCTGGAGCAGAAGAAAGGTCCATACAGCTGTCTGTACTTTCAATGTCCATTTTTGTCAAGGTGCGAAGATCAATAACATCGCCAAAGACATGGAATCTTCCATTCTCTCTATATCTGGGTGTTTCTATTATATGTGCCGGTTCAGGGGGTATAGTTATGGAAACACTACCTAAGCCGGCATTTTTGACCAAAGACACTGTAGTCCTGGCCACCTCTGTTGTTATTAACTCTGTTGCTGAACTAGGGACTATCTCAAAAAATGGCCGTGCAGTGATAGGCATAGAAGAAATAGTTTGCAAAGCACTTGGAACATACCTGCTTTGATCAGCTATGCTTTGCATTTGCAGAGAACTCATCGATGGAGTGAAAAAGGGTTGCACAATTTGAGGAGCCTGTTCCTTAAGGGGTGATCCTGAAGGCCAAGTGGTGATTGCCTGGCTGGTAATAGACTCTGTCGGAGTTCCAGGTTCAGAGGGCAAGGTGATAACAACATAGGTTTCCTGAGAGGATTTGGACAACCTTGGGGAAGTTTTATTAGAATGTGGAGACAATGGGGATGTCGGGGATGTCAACTTGTACTCAGCAGGGGAAACTAAGTTCAAAGTCATACTGCTGGTTAAAGGCAAACCGGCTGGCTTTGGCTGTATTTCTGCTAGTTTATGGATAGTTGTTGGTAACTGAGGAATGGCTGGTTTGGGAGCAATAGGAGGCTTTATTACTTCAGCAGGTCTGTGTGTGAACACGAGTCCTGCTGGAATTGAAGCTGGTTTGGGTGGGACAGGAGGAGGTGTTGCAGTGTATATTTTTGTGACAGGTGGTGCACTGGTTTTTGTGGCAGATGTTGTCTGTACTGTTTTGACACTGATGACAGATGGTACCAGGGTGGGAGGTGTTGTTACTGGAGCCTTAGCCAGTGGCTTCTTTTTAGGATACATAGCTGGCTTAGGCAGAATAGGTGGTGGAGGTGGTGGAGGGGGAGGTGGTGGTGGTGGTGGTGGAGGGGGAGGTAGTGGTACAGATGGCTGAGCAGGAGAGTCTAAGGAAGAGCTTCTGAAAAAGGAGGTTGTTTTGGATGCAATAGTGGGAGCTGCAGAAGCTGCAGATGGCAACACAGACATAGTAGAAGTAACAGAGGATAATACTGGTGCTGGTTCTGAAACTGAAACTGTAGATGTAAATCTCTGGTCAGACATAGCATGTGTTAAACCTTTTGTCGTTATGCTAACAGGGACTCTTGCCTGTTCATTTTCATAAAGCCCCTTCACAACATCAAACTTCGCCACAATTGTTCTTGCTTGGTCATCTTCTGAAGGGAATGTTTCCAAGGCAGCAAAGGGCTTCTGCTTTGTTTCTACAGATGTTGACGCAAAGGAGTCAATTTCAGGCAGAGGAACCACCACCTGATGCCTGTGAGATACACTTTTAGCTACAAGTGTCTCCTTAGAGGGGAGCACAGTAGGTTCAGAGTTCTCTTTTCTGGAACTTATATGAACCTGGGTCAACGAACTGGTTCCTTCAGAATCTGATAACTTGCTAATAGCATCCACTGTTTCTATGTAACCTGAAGCCATTCCATCTGGTCCAGCCACAGGCGAGGAACTACCAGTGGTGTAAACTGAAGATGTAGATGATGTAAGGGAAGATGTATCTGATGGTAAAACAGAGGTGGCACTTTCTGAGGCCTCTGAATACGTCAATATGGATGTTTCATGAGAAATTATTTCTTCAATCTCCCGGGCATAATCTGTGACATATTCATCTTCTATTTCTTCAGTTGTAAAGTGCTGAGTAATTTTAACATCTGGGATGGGAAACACTACAGAGCTCACTGAAGATATGTCTGACACTGCTGAAGTAGTGCTTGACGTCAGTGAAGCCTCTCCAGATGTGCTTGTCTTCGTATCTGAGACAGAAATCAACTCAGGAGTTGGCTGAGTAGGACTGGAACCAGGGGTCAACTGCATTCTTTGCCGCTTCATAAGTTCCTCATAAGCGGCATCTGCATTCAGCAGCTGCTTTTCATCACATGAAGCTGGTGCCACACTATCCAATACGATTATCTCATGACTTTCTGGCATGATGTAAGAGCTAGACACAATGTCTTCTTGGGGCATAATTGAATGCAAAGGCTCTATCCTATAATAGTCTTTTTGTATGTCTGTAGATTTTTGCATAGGTTCTCCATATATCACATCTGAAGGCTTTGTTTTTCTCTCTTTGTCTTTCTGTTGGCTAAAGTCATCACACTCATCTTGCTTTGTTATGAGGCTCGTCTCCATAGCCCCACTGTAAGCATCTTCTACTAAAGATTCATAAATATAGTCTTCTATTAGCATGCCGCCATATAAAGGCTCCTTTTCAAACACTTCATCTTTTTCATTTGCATCTGGAAATGGCTTGGCTTTGTGGGAGGTGTGCAGGATTTCTTCATATACCTCTTCAGCACTTCTTAAACTCTTTTGACTGCTGTCTTCTTTGACAAAGCCAACAGGCTGCTCTTCTGTGGGAGAATATAAAGAGACAGCTGTAGGCAACTTATAAACCTTCTGCACTTCGATGATTTTTTCTGGACTGATTTCAAAACCTTCAGGATCTGACTCAATACTTGGTGAATATTCGGAACAGGAAGATCGATGTAGTTCCTCCATTTCTGCTGCCTGGCGCAATTCTTCTGTTGGAGAAGCATCCTCAATAGGAGAAAGATTACTTGGTGGTGTCTTTGGCCGTTCTCTTCTTCTCTGGGCTCTAAGCTCATCCTTGTCCTTCTTAGATTTTTTGCTAGAGGTCTTCCTTTGCTGTTGCTCAAGTTCACGCTGTTTCTCTTGCTCTTTGAGCAGTTCTTCCTCCTCCCTAAGTTCCTCTTCTTCAGAAGAATCTTCAATAGTTGGAAGAAGAGGACCATGTGTCCGATGTCTGGCTTTCCGCTGCTGCTTACTTTCTCCACCCATTTTTTTGTGACTGGGACTGCTGTCACTGTCTTCATCAAGGGAAGACACAGATGTAGGAGATGTACCTGGAGTGAAACTGGAGGCATGCAAACTCGAAGATCCTTCTCCCCTTGACCTATCCTCTGGTGAGTCAGTGAGACTCTCCATCTCTAACTCTGGTTCTTCATCAAAATAAAGACTTCTCTTCGGCTGTTCAGATTCCTCAGAATATTTATTCGTTATTGTACTGTTAAGTTCTATAGTTTTGAAACGACGGAGACCTCCTCCTCCAGTTACAGAAATTTCTTCACTGTCCTGACTTTTTGTTTCCCTGTATTTTGTTTCTGGGCTTTCATCAAATGTTTCATCGTCATCGTCATGCCAAGAATGGCGTCTGCTAGCATCATCTTCATAGCCTGTGCTACTTTTGCGTGTCATCCTCTTATGTTTTCCACCAGTTCCTTTTTTACTTTTAACTTCTTCCTTCTTCTGACTTTCATTGGTACTGATTTCTTTCAGCTGATTCCTGATGAATTCATCATCTTCAGAACCTGAAGCATCTTCATCAGCACTCATCTCCATGATCTGTTTTCGAATGAAATCTTCATCATCGCCTGAACCGGGGCTGTCTTCTGCTTTATATTCATCACTGCTTGAAGAGCCAACACTAGTCCGTCTTTTTCTTTGTGGAACAGGCGAATTCTCACTTTCACTGCTATCTTCTACAGAGTCGTAACGTTGCCTCCTGGTTGATGCATCTTCTGTTAGCTCTGCCTGCTGTTTGTACCCCTTCCGAGATGCTACAGTTTGTTTACTGCCTTCTTCAGGAGCTCCTGCATCTTTTCCATGAATATTTTGTTTTGCCAAATCTTCTTCATCTGAACTGTAAGATTCTGGTGTGATCGGCAGGGGCTTTGTTTTATGTGAGTCTTTTGTCTCTTCACTATAAACACTATAAAGGTCTTTGGTCCTTCTAGACTTTTCTTCAGCAAGAGTACTTGCTTGAGCTTCCAAAATTGACAAAACAGTGCTTTCTAGCTTAGCAAGATCTGAGGGACTGGTTGGGCTACTTTCCTGTGAAAGAGTTTCCTTTTTATAAGCTTCTTTCAGCACTTCCTTTTCATCACTTTGAATGAGGTTGGGAATTTCACCAAGAGAACTTGAGATTCCATCAGACGAGTATCCAGTGTCACTTAGACCTTGTGGACTTTTTTGCTGATGCGAGCTTGATGTATCTGATTTGTCATCTTCTTTCTCCTAAAATACATATGCACACGTTAAGACTCATCATGTCAGGGTAATTAAATAATAGTATTACCCACCAAGAACAATACTTACATATGTGATGACTATGATAAAAGCAAAGGAGTTATGTTAAACTAGAAATGGGGGAAATTCTCTACTTTTATTATCTAATGGTACGTAAACAATACAAAATGCCACTGATATTATGACTTTTCCAATTAAATGTAATTATGCTTTCTGTAACAATTTCGATGCAATTATTTTGCCCTGACTTTGTAGTGAAAATAGGAAAATTATTTATTCTCAAAATCTTTCAAAAAGAGTTTTAAAGTGCGATCTTATGCACGCTTGTTTGAAAGTATGTCCCACTATACTCAATGGAGCTTACTCACATTGGGATTGTAGCCTTAACGAGATCCAGTTGGATACAATCGATAAGTGCAAAATTTTGGTGTGACTATTTAGAAATAGCAGGAATTATTCAAATTGCATCAAATGATGGGTAAATCTGTTAAGGCTGGGATAGTACAGAGGAGGCACCTTGGATACAGAAGACCTTCAAGAGGCAGCTGGACAACCATCTATCAGGGATGCTTTAGGGTGGATTCCTGCATTGAGCAGGGGGTTGGACTCGATGGCCTTGTAGGCCCCTTCCAACTCTGCTATTCTATGATTCTATGACCCATGGTCAAATTCACTTCAGCAATAAAATTCACTGGATGGTTGTGGGTAAGCTATTGCCTTTTAGCTTAACCTAGCACAAAAGGTTACTGTGATAATAAAATAAGGATATGTAGTGTAACCTAGTGGTTCCCAATTAGCTAAGTACTGCGAACCCCTTGTGTTTAAAATGCCAAGCCATGGACCCCCTGCTTTTGAAAATTTTGTTAGCTTTGTGGTAGTTACCTGTGTGAAGCAATTTTTTTGAGAAAATAAGGGGTAGCCCCTAATAAGCAAAGGATTTTAGGTATACTAAACAACAGACCATAAAATTTGTGATATTTGTGATATTACCATGAAAAAATGACAATGGTTTAGTTAGGAATATAAAGACGAATTTAATTTTTCTAACATCTAGTTTACAATTGAACAAATTATGACATGTCTAGCTGCTACGAAACCTAAATGTGATGGGAGAAATCATGCTCCTTTTTGTCCCGAACAATCCCTTCCACATCCGGTTCAATATTTCCTACTTTTAATCTCAAATCTGGCTCAACATTGAGCGTATTTTCTTTTATTAAAATACGGACCTTGCAGAGCTAATATGTGAATGGTGCCACGGACCCCCTGGGTGGGTAATGCGGACCCCCTGGGGTCCACGGACCACCAATTGGGAACCACTGGTGTAACCCAATCTATTATGTGGGGAGGGGCATAGGTTGGGAAATATAACTAAATAAATTTGGATTGTTTAAAACAATTTTAATTAAAGTGCTATTAATTGTATTGCCTGAAATGAAGGATAAGACAGGAGTTGATTGGACTTGCACTTGACCGCTCATCTGAGCTGGCTGCTTCTGTGTCTGCTCACTCAGGCTGGGGCCCTTCCCAGAAGTCTTGCCTGTTGGAAGAAGATGAGCCCACCAGCTAGTTCAGTCTAGAAACAAGCAAGCATTGCCAGCCCGGAGACACAAGCTCAGCAAAATGGAGCAGCCCTGGGGGGTGGGGTGGGGGTGCAGGGGAGGGATAGGGTGACCCTATGAAAAGGAGGACGGGGTTCCTGTATCTTTAACAGTTGCATAGAAAAGGGAATTTCAGCAGGTGTCATTTGTATATATGGAGAACCTGCTGAAATTCCCTTTTCATCACAACAGTTAAAGCTGCGAGAGCTATACAAGAGTGACCAGATTTAAAAGAGGGCAGGGCACCTGCAGCTTTAACTGTTGTGATGAAGAGGAAATTTCACCAGGTTCCTCATATATATAAAGGATACTTGCTGAAATTCCCTTTTCAATACAGCTGTTAAAGAGACAGGAGCCCTGTCCTCCTTTTCATATGGTCACCCTAGGGAGGGGGAATGTGTGTGCTCAGGGAGAACACCTGGGGGATACTGCCGTCTCCTGTCCCAGCACCCATCAGTTTAGGTGCCCACCACACTCTGCCTAATAGTAGGGTCAGGCTTGTCCTCATGCGTAGCCCATGTCTGCATTGTCTCAGGTAAAGATGTCTCAGGTAAAGAATCTTCAGGTAAAGATTCCCTGAAACTTTTAAAAGTCCTGATGCACTGCTTAGGTCACTCTTTCTGACACTGCCCTGTCATCTGTGAGATGAAGGTTTAAAATGTTTCAGTAAAGGTTTAAAACTATTTCAGTGAAATAAATAAGTAGGCCATATAATGATATTCTGTGAGGAAATATGTCTCTGTGTTTTCTGTTCTGTGCAAGTAATTCTCAGTGTTGGCATCAGAAACCCTATATTTCAGGAAAAGTTTTTTTTCTCCTTCCGGCTATATAAACCGAAGGACATGTAAAAGTGTTTATACTGAGTCAGACCACTGGTCTATCCAGCCTGGCATTGCTAATGCTGACAAGCATATGCTTTCTAAGCGCCTCAGTCTTTCCCATCCCTGCTGCTTGAGATCCTTTTAAACAAAGGCCATAGCTAGACCAGGCCCTATATCCCGGGACCATCCCTGTTCCCGGGAGCAGGCAGGGAAGACCCCTCTATTTGCCTGGGATAATCCTTAGGCCTAGCTAAGGCCTGAGTTTCTGGGGATTGAACCTGGATGCAAATCTCTACCTCCTGACAGATAAGCTGTTTCTTTATCTATGAGAATTATACAACAGCACATGTTCATTTTATAATGTAGTTTCTATCATATCCGGGCAGGGGGAAAGTTCATTAAGTAATTCATTACAGTAACTGTAATTTAATATCTACGTGCTAATAATGTCTATGGCAGCTCAATTCATGAATAGTAAAATAAGGGATTCCTATAACTAATTAATACATATAGTATATTTTTGTTTTACCAAACAATAGATTTAGGTTAATTTTATCTTCATTTATCCCCACATTTATCGAGGGACGGAGACCTTTTATTGAATACTAGAAAAATAATCATGATATAAAAATTAATATATATTCTTGTTTTGCTCCTTTTTAAATCATTGGCATTTGGAAGATATCTGAAACTAGATCCTACATACTATTTAATCTATTTAATCTATTTGATATTTAACTCATTCTTGGATGTGTGGTGTTATGCTGGGTGCTTTTGCTGGGTAACTAATTTAATTAAATATGTATAATGATTGTGCTGTATAATGCTATGCTGTCTGTTTTATGAATTAATAAAAGCCAATTTCAATTTTTTAAACCTTCATTAAACATCTCCAGAATATTGCACGTCCTGAAATATCATAGCAATTGCTCCTTCTTTTTCTAAGCAAAGAATTTTGATAGTTAGCAGTGATCTCTTTATTCTTGCACCTGTGGAATATACAACTCTGAGATGAAAGTTCCAGTCACTCAAGAGGAGTTTAGCTGAGAGCAAAGAAATGCTGCTCTATATGGAGGTGATCACTATGTGATGGTCCTGTAGCAGCTACTCCATCTTGTTTGGCAAATCCCCCAAATTTGGTTTATCGATTTATTTATTTGACTTGTATGCCACCTTTCTGCCAAAAATGGCACTCAAGGCGGCTTACAATCACTGATAAAACAAACAAACAGCAATAAGCAAATACCTTAAAACACCATTTTAAACAATAGAGTAAAACCAGCTTCCAGCTCAACAGACCTGCTTAGACACCAACAGACCACTTGAATAAAGCACCCAGATCCACTGCCCAAAAGCAGTTGCTACAGCAATGGAGGGAGATAGGGGCCAGGCGGCATAATAGTGGAGGGGGCAGGGTGTGGTGGCCGTACACCTCAGCAGAGAGGATAGAGCAGAAGGCAAGTGGAGGGGGAATAGGGGGCCTAGCCCACCTCCTGTGAAACATTGGGCCCATGCCCTTTCTCACCCTCACCTTCCAAGTTTTGCGGAATGGTGTGGGTGTGCTTAAGTAGGCTTCCAGAGTGGCGGTGTGCACCCTCCCATTTCTCCCCTGTCATCGCAGCAGGCCCTGGTGGTGGTGGCAGCAGATGCAGGGCCAGGAGGTGGAGGGAGGTAGTGCTGTGGTAGCATGTATCTATACGGAGGCATGTAGGGAGCTTGCAGCAGTCTGCCGTGATGAAAGGCTCCTTGGAAGGCTGTAGCTAATGGATTGCTTCTATTTGGTGGTCCACGGCAGCCATGCGGTCCCGAAGGGCTCGTTCAACGATTCGTCAATGGCAGCCATCGCCTTGGCCATGGCCTCCCCTTGGTCTTGCAGGCCTGCACACAGGAACGCCCCCGACTCCCTTATCACCTGAGCACAGCCGTCCATGCTCTGCATAGCCATGCGTGTCGCCTAGACTGTCAGGATGCATCTGCTCTCCTTTTCGCCCACCATGCACGTGAACAGCTCGTGGATTCTTCCTCCAGTGACCTCTGTGGCTGGACCAGGTCCTTCACCACATGCAGCCTGTCTGCACTTGTTGCACATACGGATACACCTCTGGGCATCTCGCGGAGGGGCTGCGTGGTCCTTGGCAGCAGGCGGCGGAGGCGGCTCGTCTTTGAGGGCCTGTAGCTCATGCGTTTCTTCATCCTGCTGCTGTGCACTGTCTTTCATCTCCTTGGCCATGGCCATGGCCTTGCAGTCCCATCAGCAAATGTGTCCCCCTTCTTGCCAGTGAACTCCACAAAGGTGTCATTGCTTGGCTGCATAAAGATGCATTGCAGCTCTTCGCAGGAAGGTGACAGCTCAGGGGGCAGGACCTAAGCCACCTCAGTTAGGACAATGCACTCCATTTCATCTCTGAGATCAGGTGTAACTGCCACGGTCTGCATAAGGGAGTCCAGGATGTGCCAGTCCAAGTCCAGGAGGGTGCGTCCCGTGCTCTCCTGCTCCACATCCTTGCTGAGCTGCCTGGGTGCCACTGTGGCCTGCAGTGCAGGGCCGGCAGGGATGATCTCAGGGCAGACTTCCATCTCCTCCTGGAGGGAAAGCCACCCACACTACCTCCCAGAAGGCTGCTCCTAGAGCCCCAGCCTGTGCTCCAGATGGTCACTTCTCCTTCTGCACCAGCTGTAGCCATGAGGGCATGGCAGGGGATCCGTGGGGGGCAGCTGTGGGCGTGAGGGCCCTGGGAGGTCATCCCTCTGCAGAATCTGTGGGAAGATGGGCTGTGGGCCTACAGACCCTGGCTGACCGTCTCCTTGAAAGTGACTGAGGAAAGTTGTTGGGTTGTTGGTACTGGATGAGAGGGTGGCAGAAAAAGTGCTGCTGGAGGAGACCAGGGACCTGAAAGCCCCACAAGGTCACTGTGGAAGCAGAGAGGGCCTGGACGATCTACTGACTGTGCCCCTGCCCATGGGCAAGGGTGGGCATGGGTCAGATGCACCCTTCCCCAGGGGCATACTGGTGAGGAGTGTGGGTGGGTGGGTGAAGGTCTTCTGCCATGGCTGGGGCCACTGGAGGTGTCATCCCAAGCTGAGGACTGCCCCTTGGGGGGCCACTCACACCAGAGTGTGAGCCTGCGCTGTATCCTGGCATGACATCATGGCACGCTTTCAAAAGCCATGCCAGCTCACCGTAGAAGGGCATGGTGCGTGGCTCTACCCGGCATCTCTTATTGTGTGTGACGATCACCTTGAACTTCTTCTTGAGCCCATGTCCTTGCACTACTTGGGTGTGTGACTGTATTCACATTTCTTCATCTGTCTGGAGAGCTGGGGGTAGAGGTTGTCATGCCTTGCACTGGCCATGATGCCCTGGGCCTTGGGGCTGCCCCATAGTTCTATGAAGGCGCCCATCGCTACCTCAGACCAGTGCAAGGCTCTGATCCTACTCTTGGCCTCCTGGATGGTCTCCACAAGAGAACCAAAGGCCTCTTCACTTGGTGGGGGTTGTCCCGAGGGTAGGTCTTCCCATTTCCTCAGTCTGGCTTTCGGAGATGTCCTGGGTGGTGGGATCCATGCTTGTGATTGTGGCAGTCTTGGGTGTTTGTGAGAAGCTACACAGGTCATCTGGCAGGGGGGCTCCTTTGCAGTAGTGGAGGAGTACAGATTAGGGAGCTGGAGATAGTTGTGGGAAGTTGCCATGGACATTGGGGCAGGGAAGGGGTTGATAGAAGAGTGGGGATGCAGGGCCATCAAAGCTTTATGCGTTCTTCCAGAAGTTTCACACAACAGACGCTGGCCAGACGCTGCTTGCCCACATGCACCATTTGAATGGACAGGGAAGAGAAGGAGCAGGAAGGAAGCACCGAACAGGGGAAGGTGGGGGGCTGTGCGAGGCTGGCTTGCCCATGTGTGCCATTTGAATGGGCTTTCCGCTGGGCTTGGGGAAAAGGAGGATTGCAGGGGGGATCAGGGTGGCTGCCCGGCCTGGTGGGACAGTGCAAGGACAGATCGCAGAGGGCAAGGGGCGGACAGGGGCTGGGGCATCCAGAGGGCAAGTGGGCAACTGTGTGGGAGAGGCATGAAGAGGAAAGGGGGAATTGAGGTGTCTTGGGGAAAGGAAAGAGGGGAAGCAGGACGTGACAGCTGTGATCGGTGGAGGCCAACAACAGGGGGTTGCAGCGGTGCATGCAGAGTGGATCCGGGGCAGGCGTTGCTGTTCCATGCACTCACCAATGGGTTGCTTGTTTATTGCAGGGAGCACTTGAAGATGCGCATGGAGCTGCAGCCACTGGGACAGTAGGATGTCATGGCAAAGCAGCTGCTCGTTCCTCCCCCCTTTCCTGCTCAGCCCTGCTCCACCCCCATTCCCTGGGCAGTTGTGGCATGTGTGGACTTATCCTAAGGGATTGTGGGTGAAACGTCAACTGCTTTTTTTGGGGGGGGCAGAAGGTGCTCATTTCGTGAGCGCAATGAGGACAGGATAGGGAGGCGGTCATCATCTGTTGCTAGGCAGATTTCGAAACCGAGTTTTGACAGCTGTAGCAAAGCGGATGGTGCTGTTTTGGCTGCTCTTGCCTGAGGACTCTGTAGGTAGGCAAAATACTCAACTTGACATAGCAAAATAGTCCATGGAGCCCGACAGACGACACGCTAACCAACGGTTGTGTGAATAGTCAACTCTGCAGAGTGTTGGTTATCCCCGTTGGTTATTTTGGGAAAACAGTCAACTCTGGGGTGGTTTCTGCTTGACAGATGACACAATAACCAACAGTTGACTATTTAACTAACAGTTGACTACTTAAACCACTGTTGGTTAGCATGTCGTATGAACTGAGCCAATGGAAAACAGAAATCTGTGAATTTTAATCAAGGTTTACTCATAGGATGTTGTATATGGCCAATAACAGAGGGTAACAACACCTTCAAGCATTTTAAAATTGTGTTATTTTTACCTAGGCAATATCAAAGGTCCACCCATAGTCTACAAGATTGCAGACAGTGGCCAGTTCCGGATATTTTAGAACTGTTCAAAACATTGACATTGTTTTTATTATTTTTAGTGAACACAGCTGTTCTGGAAAAAGGCAAGAGTGAATGCATGAACTAAATAACTACAGAGCTGTGCATGTTTTGTACATTTCACTCTAAGTCCTGAAACCAATTCTTGTATTTTATGCTATTCTATGTCAAAAGAAAAGATGGTGTGAATTAAGACTAGCCATTTATAGAAACTGGGCACAATGCAGACAAAATTAAAGCACTTTTAACTAATTGTCCATTTATTTCAATTAAAGAGTTAAGCATGTACTTAACATATCTCTCACTAAGATAAATGCAAATTAAAGTGCTTAAAGTAAAACACTTACTGCTTTTTCTCTCAGCATTTCCACATGATCAGGCTTTGGCAATGATATTGGCAGAGCTGAGATTTCTTCTTTTTGAGATTTTTGATCTTTGGAGATGGTTTCTGGAATATCCATTACTGAATCCTCCTTTTTCAAATTTTCCTGCTTCCTTTTTTCTGGAAGCACTTTGGCTTCCAGCTTTCCTTCAGTAAATTGTTCCTCTATTGGTTTATGTTTGGTCTCAGAAAATGTGGATAATTCTTGTGAGAGTGGAAACTTGGTACCATCCTCCAATGTTCTTGCCAACTGTGTCTGATCACTACTGGTCTTGGAAGAAGTTAAATCCATCATAGGTGCCTTTACTAGTTTTTCCTCCTGAATTTTCCGATCGTCCTTTCGAAGAAGATCAGCAGAGGTTGCCTTCACGATTTTTGATTGAAGTAGTTTTGAGTCTTCCTTGTGAATTTGATCAGTGGATGGTATTTTGGCCAGTTTTGCCTGCTGAAATTTTGAATCAACTTTCTTAATTTCACCATCTGAGAGTACTGTTGTCATTTTTTCTTGCTGAAGTTTTGGATATTCCTTTTGAACATCCTTCCGAATCTGTTCAGCAGATGGTGTTTTTGCCAATTTCATCTGCTGGAACTTTGAATCTTCTTTCTGAATTTGATCAGCTGATATTGTTTTTGCCAATTTCGCCTGCTGAATCTTTGGTTCTTCCTTCCGAATCTGATCAGCAGATGGAGTTTTGACCAATTTCACCTGCTGGATCTTTGGATCTTCCTTCCGAATCTGATCAGCAGATGGAGTTTTGACCAATTTTATCTCTTGAAATTTTAGATCTTTCTTCTGAATGTTATCCGATATTTTTGACACATCTGCCTTTGGCTCTTTCTTTCGAATATCTTCTGAAATCTTATCAGCAGATGGCTTCATGGTCAGTTTTGGCTCTTCTTTTCGAATTTGATCAGAAGATGCTGCTTTTGCCAACTTTTCTTGCTGAGGCTTTGAATCATCCTTAGGAACACTCTCTTGGATTTTATCAGCAGAAATTGCCTTTGCTAACTTGACCTGTTGAAGCTTTGGATCTTCCTTCTGAATTTCTGGATCTTTTTTTGTTTTCTCCAGCGTCTGAACAGGTCTTGTTGGAGTCTTCTGTTGGTGAGTTGACTCAGCAGGTTTAGCCTGGCTCTGAGGAGCAGTTGATAGTTTGGGTGATGATTTCGAAAGTACAGGAGGGGTCATTTTGTCCATATCTCCAAGCTGTCCGGATAGTGCTCTTTGTGTCTGGCAGTTTAAGCACAGCCATTCCTGTACCTATAATATGACAAATAGCATCATATTATTAAAGTATACATTTTATGTTAAAACAGTAATATTTATATTTATGGTTGTAAACAGCTTCTTGACTTTACAATTTTTTCCAATCTGTTTAGCTCTGAAATTAAATACATATACATATATCCTGGCAATCATTTTTAGCAATGTAAATTAGAAATCTCTGTGAATTAAAAAGATGTAGTTGATTAATTATCTGGACTGAAATAGGTACAGTAATTGCAAATACATTTGAATACTAGAATCATAGAATAGCAGAGTTGGAAGGGTCCTATAAGGCCATCGAGTCCAACCCCCTGCTCAATGCAGGAATCCACCTTAAAGCATCCCTGACCTATGGTTGTCCAGCAGCCTCTTGAAGGCCTCTAGTGTGGGAGAGACCACAACCTCCCTAGCTAACTGGTTCCATTGTCATACTGCGAAAACCTCAGTACAGAAAACCTTTTCAAAGTGTGATTTTGAAAAGGAGAGTGTAATAACTTATGATTTAATAAAGAAAAAAACCCTGTTGCTCATCATTAGGGCAGGCCATGTTTATTTTCTTTTTAATTACTGATCATAGTAACTCACAAAAGTCAAAAGGTTTTAAAAGGTAAATAAGCATGCCATTCAATCTCAGCCCTGCTGAGTTTATTGGTTCTTTAGACCACGTTGTGACCCTTCAGTTTTGCTTCTGTGTCTAAAGAGCTCTTTCAGTGAGTTTTTGTAGAGCAGGGAAAATGTGGTATTATTTGTAAAAGAAAAATAATTTGGTATGTGCACTATTCTGTTATACCACAGTGCCACCTAGAGCGTGTGTAGTGGAAAAGCAGGAAAGGAAATGCTTTTTGTGTAGTGCTCAGACCTCAATTCTGTGACAAAACTGAAAGCAGATACAAGCACATGAACAGTCTCATAGAAAAGCCTCTTCTGACTTTCCGTTTATAGAAACTAATTAAACATTTTTGCACCTGTTCTGTGCACACGAGAACCTCGTGTGGCGCAGAGTGGTAAGCAGCAGTTACTGCAGCCGAAACTCTCCCCATGGCCTGAGTTTGATCCCAGCGGAAGCTGGTTCTCTGGCACCCGGCTCAGGTCGACTCAGCTTTCCATCCTTCCAAGGTCAGTAAAATGAGTGCCCAGCTAGCTGGGAGAAAGGTAACTGTGACTGGGGAAGGCAATGGCAAACCACCCCACTACAAAGTTTGCCAAGAAAACATCAGTGAAAGCAGGCGTTCCTCTAGGAGTCAGTAATGACTCAAGTGCTTTCATGAGAGGTTCTTTTCCTTCCTTCTGTATGAGTACTCCTCCACCACCACCTATAAGCTTGAATATTTTCTCCCTTGACCAAAGGTTTTCTATAATAGAAGTTATGAAAGCCAGCAGTCACTCTCTTAATAACCATCTCACCAGCTCAAAAGGAAGTCTCCAGGCTAGAGACAAGCCTGAGCAAGATGCCCTCCTGGAGACCTTTGCTCACTGCCCCCCCCCCCCAATATCCTGCTTACCAGGAAAGTGGTGGCCAGGAAGGAAATGAATGGGTCTCTTTTTCCAATTGTTCTTTTATTAAAGCAACCTCTGTAAAAGGTCGGTAAAAGGAAATAGAAGATGTTACAGGAACTGTGTGTTGTTGTTTGGGGGCCTGCTTGCCCCTGGTTTGTGCCCTGTTGTCTGGCCTTAATGGAACCACTGCTCTTGAAGCAAGCCATAACTGCCTTACAACATTAGGAGCACTGTGGCGTTACCCACATTTCTATTCCCTTAGGTATGTCTGTTTGAGTATGTCTAGAGAGTATGGAATGTTGGACTGAGTGGGTGGGGCTGATGATGCTGTGGAAAGGGGGAGGAGTCTATATATATCGGGGAGCTGAGTGGTTTGAGGGTGTTCGGTTGGTGATTGGGTTTGGAGGGTAGATGTGTTTAGCTGAGAGATTTCTTGTCAGGAGTTGTGTGAGGAGTGAGTGAAAATAAGATCATAAGGACTAAGGATTGTTATTATTAGATTGGTTACTACCAATATTCTTAAGAATAGGCAGGATTGGAACATAATTCGAAGGAACTAAGAACTGTAAACAACAATAAACATTTTCTTTATTTTGCTACCATAAAACCACGTGTCAGTTTGGCTGTGTCTCCTGCTCTATTGATTCTTAAATAAACCCATTACATTAAACCTTCAGCCTGCTATATTCACAGAAAAGCCTTTTTCCAAATCTCCTTACCTTTCCCCTCTGCTTTAAGGGAAAGGTGATACTTTTCTTTTTACCCCTTCCTCAGGTATTTAAGCGGTGGTGCTTAGCCTGAGGGAAGTGCGCCGTCAAAGCCTTGTGTGTGAGGCGGGGGCGTCACACGTCCTTTCAATCATTTCTAGATTACATGTCATATACAGGCTCGCACCCTGCTAGGGTTCTTTCACTTGCGTACATTCTCCCAGGGCAATGAAGATGATAGGTGTGAGTGGAGCTTTGCAGCAGCAGCTGCCCAGTCTGCCCAAGAAGCTCTGTAAAATGTTTTATTTATTTATTTATTGCATTTCTATACTGCCCAATAGTCCAAGCTCTCTTTTGGAAAGAAAGAAGAAAATGGACCCAGTTGTATTTTTTATTCTTACTCTTTTAAATGTTTGTATTGTATTTTATATTTTTAACTGTTTGCATGGAATTTTAGTCTGCCCAATCTGCCCAAAGAATTTATTTATTAAAATATTTGTATCCCACCCTATATCACTAGGATCTCAGGGTGGCATACAGATAACATTATACAAATATAAAACAATAAATACACACAGGGCATTCCACAGTCAGGGTGCCACAACAGAGAAAGCCCTCTCCCATGTCTCGTGTTGGTGGGATGTAGAGGAGGACTCCTCCAACAGACCTCAAGTCTTAGGCATCTCAACAGATCTCAAGTTTTATATAGGGAGAGGCGCTCCTTCAAGTATTGAGGTCCCAAGCCGTTTAGGGCTTCAAATGTCATTACCAACACCTTGAATTCCAACCAGAAGCATATAGGCAGCCAGTGCATTTTTAAAAAAAGACTGGTGTTATATGGTCTCTATGAGATGTGCTGGTCAGCAGTCTAGCTGCTGCATTTTGCACTAGCTGCAACTTCCGAAATATCTTCAAGGGCAGCCCCACATAGAGTGCATTGCAGTAGTCTAATCGGGAAGTTACAAGTGCATGCATTACTGTGGCTAGGTTATCCCTGTCCAGGAAAGGCTGGTGGATCAGCTGAAGCTGGCCCCAACTATTCCAGGCCATGGAGTCCACCTGGCCTTCCGGTGACAAGGATAGATCTAGGAATATTTCCAAGCTATACACCTGCTCCTTCAGGGGGAGTACAATCCTATCCAGAACAGGTCACTTACCCAATTCCCAGACTCTGGAACCACCAATCCACAAAGCTTCCATCTTATCAGGATTTAGCTTCAGTTTATTGGCTCTCATCCAGCCCTTTACAGCCTCTAGGCACTGGTCTAGCACCTTTACCACCCCGTCTGACTATGATGACAAGGAGAAACAGAGCTGAGTATCATCAGCATACTGATGACACCCAAACCCCAAACCACTAATGACCTCACCCAGCGGCTTCATATAGATTTTGAACAGCATGGGGGATAGAATAGAGACCCCAGGGCTTAATAGCCATGGTGTGAACAGGAATCCCCCAATACCATTCTTTGGAATCGGCCCAGCTTGTAGGAGTGTAACCACTGTAACACAGTGCCTTCTCCTCCCGTCCTGCAGAGCCGATCCAGTAAGAAACCATGATCAATGGTATCAAAAGCCGCTGAGAGATCCAGGAAGATCAACAGGGTAGGACACCCCCTGTTTTTCACCCAGAGGAGGTCATCAGTCTGAGCAATGAAGGCTGTTTCAGTGCCGTGCCTTAGTCTGAAACCAGACTGAAATGGGTCCAGATAATCACTTTCCTCCAAGAACATCTGAAGCTGCCCAGCCACCACACGCTCAAGTGCCTTGCCCCCAAAGGGGATATTAGTGATGGGGCGATAGTTCTCACATACATCTGGGTCCAGGAAGGTCCTCTTCAGGAGGCGGTGCACTACAGCCTCTTTAAAGGCAGCAGGCACCACCTCCTGGCAAAGTGAGGCATTTACCACGCCCTGGACGCACCCAATCAATCCACCTCTACTGGATTGTATTAGCCAAGATGGACAATGGTCAAGATGGGGGATACTTGGCTCAGCAATACTACAAACGAGAAGGATCTTGGAATTGTTGTAGACTGCAAGCTGAATATGACCCAACAGTGCGATATGGCTGCAAGAAAGGCAAATGCTATTTTGGGCTGCATTAATAGAAGTATAGCTTCCAAATCACGTGAGGCACTGGTTCCTCTCTATTCGGCCCTGGTTAGGCCCCATCTAGAGTATTGCATCCAGTTCTGGGCTCCACAATTCAAGAAGGACGCAGACAAGCTGGAGCGTGTTCAGAGGAGGGCGACCAGGATGGTCAGGGGTCTGGAAACAAAGCCCTATGAAGAGAGACTGAAAGAACTGGGCATGTTTAGCCTGGAGAAGAGAAGATTGAGGGGAGACATGATAGCACTCTTCAAATACTTAAAAGGTGGTCACACAGAGGAGGGCCAGGATCTCTTCTCGAACCTCCCAGAGTGCAGGACATGGAATAACGGGCTCAAGTTAAAGGAAGCCAGATTCCAGCTGGACATCAGGAAAAACTTCTTGACTGTTAGAAAAGTATGACAATGGAATCAGTTACGTAGAGAGGCATTCAAGAGGCAGCTGGACAAGCATCTGTCAGGGATGCTTTAGGGTGGATTCCTGCATTGAGCAGGGGGTTGGACTCGATGGCCTTGTAGGCCCCTTCCAACTCTGCTATTCTATGATTCTATGATTCAAGCTTACATGGGGTGGGATGGACTGATTCAAGCATCTTGTCCACATCATCAGGCTAGAACAACTGGACCTGATCCCAGTAAACATGGCCAGACCAGGCACTGGACACCTCCCCAGGTTCTGCGATAACTGTGGCATCAAGCTCTGAGCGAATACAAGCAACTTTCTTCTCAAAGTGCCTAGCAAATGTATTACAGCAGATGACTGAGGGTTCCAATCCTGGTTTCTCTGAACCCAAGCCCCATCCCAAAAGGCTCTTCACCAGTTCTGCTGGGCGGCATTTTGAGGATGAAATAGAGGAGGCATAATATTTTTTTGCCATCCTCACTGCCGCGTAATAGGCACAATGAAGAGTTTTAGCTAATCTTCGATCGTACTCGCTCAGAGACCTGCGCCACCTGCTCTCTCACCATTGTTCAGCCTGTTCACTGCCCGTAGATCTTCTGTAAATGAAGGTGAATTACGGGCTCCACAGCACTGGAGTGGGCACTCGGGAGCAATTGTATCAATGGCCTTTCCATAATGAGACCAAGGCCTCGACCGAATCACCAGCCCTATCAGCTGGAAAATCCCCCAGAGCATTCAGGAATCCTTCAGATTCCATAAGTCTCCAGGGGTGGACCATCTTAACCGGTCCCCCACCCCTGCAGGGAGGATCTGCTACCAGCAAACCAAACTTCACAAGGAAATGATCTGTCCATGACAATGCGCTTGTTGAAAGCGCTCCCCAAACCAGATCAACCCCCATCCAACCAACAGTAAAAACCAGATCTAGGGTATATCTTGCCATATGTGTTGGGTCAGCGATGTACTGAGACAGCCCCATGGTTGTCATGGTAGCCATGAGGTCCTGAGTGGGACAAACTCGGTGTGGATATTGAAGTCCCCCAAAACCACAGTCCTAGGATGGATTAAAACTATAATAAATAATAATAGCAATAAATAATAGTTGGAGTCTCTTCACCATGCTTTGCTTACCAGATCCAAGGCAATTTGGGAAAAGAAGATGGAGGCATGACTGGAGCTTTGCGCTGCACCATACCCAACTTCTATAAAAGGGTGGGTTTTTTTTAAATGGAAATGGAAGATGTTACAGCAACTGTGCTGTTATTCGGGGGCCTCCCAACTGTAGGGACCAGGCTTGTGCACTGTAGTCTGCTCCTGAAGCAAGCCATAACTTCCTTAAATCATTAAGCGTACTTTCAAACATTTGTAGATAACATCTCACATACAGGTTCACACCCTGCTAGGGCTCTTTCACTTGCATGCATTTAGATTTCAAAAAGTGCCAATGTTCTCCCCATCTTGCCAGACATTTTTTTTTTTTTGGCAACAGTATCCTAACTCAGGGCATGTCTAGACCAGGGTGGTGGTGGAGGGGGAGGAACTTGCCATATGCTGATCGCAAGATCCTCCCCCTCAGTCTACATGTAGCACACGATGTCCCAGAAGGATGTTACGGCCGCCATTTTGTTTTGTTTTTTAAGCGCTCGAGTGCTCCACTGAGAAGGTGCATTTTTTTAAAATAAAAAAATCCCTTTCCCAACCACCACACCACCGATGCCCGGTTCCCCCGTGCCTGGCTCCTCGTGGTTACTTGCGAGGAGCCGGGACGAAACAGGGATGGCAGCCCAGACCTTGGTATCATCCCGAGACCGTGGAAAAGTTGGGATAAAAGTGTAGGGCCACATCCTGGGGAAAGGGAGGGACCATCCCTCCCTGCTCCCAGGATCCCCTGTGCATCATGTGGATGCACAGGGATGATCCCAGGGCAATCCCTGGGCTATCGCCCCATCTAGCCATGCCCTCAGCCATTGCTATGAGTTTGGGCTGGAAAAATATTTTCCCCAACTGACAGGCTAAATTTCCACACAGAAACACTGTCGATCAGGAGGTTGCTTAAGTATAGCTCAGAAGCCCCATCAATCCAGTAATACCATTTTACTGCTCTTTTTAAAAGCCCTTCTTTTCAATAAAGTGCACATGCACGATATTTCTACTTAGATAGGCCTCACTTGCCCAGTTTCTTTAGCAGGTGATTCAGTGAAGAAACAACGGTAAAATTACTTTTTCAACTTGTGCAGGTTTTTAAAAAGTGCCCTGTCAGTGCATGTTAAGTTTTGAGAACTATGTGCTCGTTTGAAGCCTGCGAAGTAAAATACCCCCCCCCATAAATCTTATTATGTCATCAGCCTCTAGGCCCTTGGTTCCCTGTCAGAATGGTTATCTGTAAAATCAAGTTTTGTACCGTGAAGTCATATGCCTCAGCTTTAGCCTTGTCTTTTCCTCAGTTAACCTCATGCCCCGAATACAGGCACGTCCCTGGGGCCACCTTTCTGGTTTGCCTGCCGACCCACATTTATTAGGACCCAACAAACGGACATCATATTGTTTCAACGGTTCTCGCAATTTAATCGTTTTTGCTTCCTTAGGGAGATGCTTACGGATTATCCTGCACTGAGTTTAGCTTTGGTGTTATCATTACAGCACTACTGGAAGATACCCAGATCTGATTATTTCAATTTAATATGCAATAATTCTATCTTAGGCCTCAGCTAGACCTGCCATTTTGTTTTTGTTTTTCTTAAAGGGACAGAGCGCATGAACGCTTGTGCGTAATAGGTAAGTTTTTTTTACACTTTCCCCTGCTCCCCCACCCCACCCCCAATGGATGGGTCCTGGCTCCTCACGAGTAACCACGAGGAGGCAGGACAAACCGCGACGCCCATACACACGTTCCATGATCTGAGACTGTGGAATATTCCTATGTTTCTCAGTGAAGAATGCTGAAGGCGTAGTTTGAAAATGAAGCATGGTGGGGTAAAGGAAATGGAAATACGGTTAGGTAAGTTCTAAAAAAAAATCTTTGAGGACTGTGATCAGTTTTCAAATGATGGAAACGTTGCAAGAAACCAGTATTTTTGCAAGGTTTCTGTCAGCAGCAAATGCAAAGATTTTGCTTTTGGCCCATTTTTTGACCAGTTTCTTGCAAGTGATTTTGCCAACTCTGGTGATAAATTATGCTCTAGAATTAATTTCTTGCACTGCTGTATGGAGCTGTCTGCTCCACAACACATTTTGTACTGTATTGGTCCTCTGCATTATTACGTTTCCACCTGAAAAGGAGTAATATTTTAAAAATAATAGCTTCCAATGAAAGTAAACCTCCCTCAGTGCTCAGAATTACAGCTGGCATTCCATGGGAAAGACTTAACTAGGTTTTGAGGAACTGCTTTAAACAAGTACAGAGAATTAAATCTCTAGTTTTCTGCATCATGTAGCAACAGAGGAGCAGATTTCATGTGATGCCCAATTACCAATTGGGTGAATGGTTTTGTGTGTGTGTGTATAGTGTAGTAAATTACAGGCTCAGGGTCCCTGATCTAGATTGTGATTCTTGTGGGAGGGCTTTCACCTTATGCCTCCCACTATGATCACAATCCATATTAAGGGGCCAATTTGCACTGGGATGAAAGCTCTTATTGGTGCCTGGGTCCTGATCCGGACTTAACCCACACACCTGGAATTTACTCTAACAAGCCCTGGTGGATGACCGTTGACCTGTTGTTGCTATGACATTACCTTTTCAAGGTTCTTTAAGCCAGCTGCCAATTAGATAACTGAAATAATTTGCTTACATTTGTGACAAATGAACATGCCAGGCAAGGTGAATTAAAAGGCAATATATGACCTATTCAGATTAGTTTTGCCTCAGACTGGTCACCATTGTCTTGTCTAACTATCTTATTTAAGGCATATAGGATGAAGGTTGCTAATTGACATCATTCAACCAGCTACTTCCTCTTTTGCACACATTTAATCCTAGCAATATGGCTTTCATGGGAATATTCCTTGCTCTCTACATCCATTTTAACTTCCTTTCATTCCCCCCACCTCACCATCCTTTGCACACTGTCTCACTCCTTGTATCAGCTTAGGTTGATATACCAACTACGCCCTTATCTGGACAGAGATAGCCTAGCTACAGTTATCCATGCTCTGATAACCTCTCGTTTGGATTACTGCAATGCGTTATAAGTGGGGCTGCCTTTGAAAACGGTCTGGAAGCTTCAGCTGGTACAAAACAGGGCAGCCCGTTTACTAACAGGGACTGGCCGGCGAGATCACATTACGCCAGTCCTTTTACAACTTCATTGGCTGCCAGTCCAGGTCCGGGCCCAATTCAAAATGCTGGTATTGACATTTAAAGCCCTAAACGGTTTGGGGCCAGGTTATTTGAAGGAACACCCCTCCCATATGTACCTGCCTGGACCTTAAGACCATCTACAGGGTCCCTTCTCTGTGAGCCCCTGCCAAAGGAAGTGAGGCAGGTGGCTACTAGAAGGAGGGCTTTCTCCGCTGTGGCACCCCGGTTGTGGAGGGAGCTCCCCAGAGAGGTCCGCCTGGCGCCTACACTGTACTCCTTTCGTCGCCAGCTGAAGACCTTTTTATTCTCTCAGTATTTTAACACTTAATTTTAACTTAAATTTAAATTTTACTGTTTTAACTCTGTATTTTAATTTTATATCAATTTTGCTGCGTGGTTTTATCCTGGTTGTGCTTTTTTATACTGTATTTTGTATTTGTGCTTTTAACCTGTTGGTTGTTTTATTTTGGTTTTTAGTTTTTGTGAACCGCCCAGAGAGCTTCGGCTATTGGGCGGTATAAAAATGTAATAAATAAATAAATAAATAAATAATCTGTAAGCCCAGTAAGCCAAACAAATTCGCACAGGTAAAAGACTGCTGCTAGTGGATTAAAGCTGTGGTTGACAAATTCCAAGGGAAACTGCAAGCAGCTCTGGGGATATCTGGTTCCTAAGCTTCAGCCTCTGGGACCTATCTGATGTAGGAAAGTTCCATAAGCCACGTCTGGCTTGCCTAGCTGCAGGGAGGCCATTGCGATGGTGCGTGCGTGCGTGCGTGGAAGAGCGAGACAATGTTTGCTTACCTCCATTGGTGGAGGCAAAGTGGTGCCACAGACTGGGGGACAAGTCCTCGGGGGTGTAATTACCTGTTGAGTCCTTCCCTTGGCCTCTTCGGCTCGCCAGTCTTTGGTAAACCTAGCATCTGAGAGCTACACCTGAGAGCTACTGGAGGCTAAGTCCAGAGTAGGCAATAGATCTGAGGGGATCCACAGGAGCTGTTCCATGAATAGAAAGTCACCTTCCAATTGTGGAAGTGAGTTGGATCTAGCAGGTGAAAAAAAGGAGGAAGGCATTTCCCCCTCCAAATTTCTCTCCCCCATGCATCCCTAAGCACCACCTCTGCAGTGTTGCAGAGGGTTCCCCAAACCTCCGGAGCAGATTTCTGGAGGCATAAGGGGATGCAGGAGGAAAGAAAATTGGCAGAAATTGCACGTGAACTTCCAATTTATTTCATTTATTTATGTAATCTATAGCCAGCCTCACTGCCAAAGCATGGCATTCAAGGTGGCTAATAAAACTGCATTAAATAATAATAAAAACTGCATTAAAACAAAATCTTTATGAAAACATAGCATAAAACCAAATAAATTAAAAGCACAATTAAAACACATCAAAGAAATATGCAGCAGCAGCCCATTAACAACATCCTTCAGCACCAAACCAGCAGCAGACCAAAGGCCTGCCTGAATAAAAATGTCTTTGCCTGCTGGTGGAAAAACAACAGAGGCCATTGCTAGAGGCCCGGGCTCCCTGCTGTGCATGCAGATGACGCACAGGGGATCCCGGGGTCAGGCTGGGCTAAATCCTCCCTTGACCTGGGATTGTGGCCTGGTTTTTCCGCAGCCCCAGTCTAGCTACTTCCATGGCTTTTCCCGGCTGCTCGCTTACTCACGAGTAGCTGGGAGAAGCCGCGCTGTGCCCATCGGGCCGGGGGGTGGGGTAAAATCATGGGGGTGGGGAGATGGGGGCCAGGGGGTGGGGGAAAGAGCGGACCCAGCAGGAAAGACGGGGGAAAGAGCGGAGCCAGGGTGGGGAGATCACGGACGGGGGTGCGTGGAGAGGGCATCGGACATGGCGGGCGGGTGGGCATGGTGAGTGGGCAGGGGGGCATCAGACGTGGCAGATGGGGGGGAAGAAGAATGGGGCCAGGGCAAGGAGATCGGGGACGGGCGAGTGAGCGGGGGCCAGGGCAAGGAGATCGGGGACGGGCGAGTGAGCGGGGGGCGGACATGGTGAGCAGGGGGAGGACGGGCGAGCGAGTGGGCAGAGGGGGTATCAGACATTGTGTGTGGGGGAAATCAGGGGCAGGGGGAGTGGGGAACCCTTTATTTTTTTTTAAAAAAGCCTTACCTTTCCGTTGGTGCGCTCCTGCACACATGGCCCCTTTAATTAAAAAAAATGGCCAACGCGACAGGGCTTTCCCTTACCCCGTCACGTGTTATATCTAGCTAGGGGTGACGGCCCACGCTAGCTGCAGCGCGGCCTCGCCCCAACTCCCCACTGGATTATCAGGTAGGTCTAGCAAGGCCCTCAGGATCCAACCTATGGATTATGCCTCAAAGGAAAACTATTATGAAATAAGTAATTAATCTGACATGGTTATAACATAGGCTCCACTGTGCAATGGAAGTACAAGAGAAACCCAAAGTACTTGTAAACTTTCTACCATATTCATCAGTAGCAAAATAAATAATAGGAGACTGTTGAACTTTATCAAGTCTCCAAAATTATTACAGCTTCACCAGTCTCCTCACCTTGTGGTGTTTTACCAAGCGTTTAGGATGAAAATTGGTATCTAAAGCAACAGAATTGACGAAAAAGGGTCATATATATTTGCGCGAAATTCCAAGTGAGACAATTTATCGAGTGACTTGTTAGGTGAGGCAATTCCATATCCTCAAAAAATAAATAAAAGTAACAACCATTAAAGGAAGCTAGAGTTGACCTTGAATTATAAGAAGTGTCTAAAATGGCATTAGTCAGTCTTTAATAAAATGAAGCATTTAAATCCTCTACTGGTAACAAGTTTGTTGAAAGAAATGAGGGTGATAGAAAGACTGTTATATCTATTTGCTGCAATAAGCAATTTGTTTTATATAACTTGTCAGCAGTAACTATGGTAACAAAATAATTTTTTTAAAAAAATACACATCTGCAGCATTGGCTAATCTGTTGTTAAAGCTTTTGCTCTGGAATCAGATGAAACGTCTAAAGGATAAACCCCTTGGAAGTTCCATTCTCCCTCACTTTTTTCGACAGAGTTTAGTCATGTCATTTCAATAAACAACCAGTTCATCCTGGCTAGTTGCCTGGTGAGCTAATTTCAGAAGATGGTCTCCATAGCCATCAAGCTATATGTCCTTCAGGGTTCTCCATGCTATTTAAGATCTATACAAAACCTCTGAGGAAGGATATCCAAAGTTTGGGGTTTTGAGGTTACCAATGTGTGGATAACATCTAACTCTACCTCTCATTTCCATTTCATTTCAGTAAGGTGGATGAAGTGTTGAATGGTGGTCTGCAGGAAGCAATAGATGTGGATGTGGGCAAACAGGAATTTAATCCAGGCAGGGCAGAAGTGCTCGTTGTCCAACTATTCATATTCCTAGGGAATGCAGATCTGGCCATGGCGACATAGGCCTTATTTATATCATATTCAGATTATTGCTATGTGCTCTACATCTGGCTGCTTTGAAAGACTATTCAGAAACTACAAATGGTCCAGAATAGGGCATCCAGGTTCTGGGGCCATGCTGAAGAAGCACATGACTTCCTTGTTGAAGCTCATTCCACAACTGGGGTGCCACAGCAGAAAAGGTCCTCTTCTGGGTCACGTCTTTGGGTGGGTGCTCCTGGAAATGGACCACCGAAGGTTCAGGCAGGCACATATGGGAGGAAACAATCCTTCAGATCACATGGCCGCAAGCCATTTAAGGATTTGAATGTTAATACCAGCACTTTGAGTTGGGCCTGGAAAGGGGCCGGCAGCCAGTGTAGCTGGAAAAGCACTGGCATAATATGATAACGTTGGCCAATCCCTGTTAACAAATTTGCTGAGCTGTTTTGGATAAGCTGAAGTTTCCAGGCCATTTTAAAAGGTAGCACCATGTATAACATATTGCAGTAATCTAGATGAGAGGTTATCAGAGCATGGATAACTGTAAATAGGCTCTGTCCAGATAAGGGCATAGTTGGAATATAAGGGTAAGTTATATATTGGGCAAAAGGTGGGATACAAATCATCATCATCATCGTTAATAAAAGGTGCTCCATTCCACCAAGTTCACCTGTGCCTCAAAAGGCAGTTCTAGGTCCAAGAGCTCCCCCAAACGACGAACCTGATCTTTTAAGGGGAGTGCAACCCCCTCCAGAACAGATTGAACATCACCTAGTTCGACACATAAACCACCCACTAAAAGTACCTCCATCTTGTCTGGATTGAGTCTCAGTTTATTGGCCCACATCCAGTCCATTACTATGTACAGGCACTGGTTCAGAACAGCCACTGCCTCACTTGGATTTGATGAAAAAGAGAGGTAGAGCTGGGTATCATCCACATATTGATTTTATTTATTTATTAATTACATTTCTATACCGCCCAATAGCCGGAGCTCTCTGGGCCGTTCACAAAATTTAAAAATATTCAAAGTATAAAACAACAGTATAAAACCATAATATAAAATACTATATAAAAACTCAAGCAGATAAAAACAGCAGCAATGCAAAATTACAAATTTAAAACACCAAGTTAAAAATTTTTATAGACTGTTAAAATGCTGGGAGAATAAAAAGGTCTTCACCTGGCGTCTAAAAGCATATAATGCAGGTGCCAAGCGAACCTCCTTCGGGAGCTTATTCCACAGCCAGGGTGCCACAGCAGAGAAGGCCCTTCTCCTGGTAGCCACCTGCCTCACTTCCTTTGGCAGGGGCTCGTGGAGAAGGACACCTGAGGATGACCTTAGGGTCCGGGCAGGTACATACGGGAGGAGGCGTTTAGGGCTTTAAATGTCAATACCAGCACTTTGAATCGGGCCTGGACCTGGACTGGCAGCCAATGAAACTGGAAAAGGACTGGCGTGATGTGGTCTCACGGTTAGTAACCGTGCTGCCCTGTTGATGACACCTCCAGATGACCTCCCAGCAGATTCTTGTAGATAAAACAGCATGGGGGATAAAATAGAGCCCTGTGGAACCCCATAGCATAGTTGCCAAGGCACAGAGCAATAATCCCCAATAATCTGGAATTGGCCATCCTAGTAGGAGCGGAACTACAGCAGTGCCTCCTACTCCCAGCCTGGTCAACCCATCTAGAAGGATACCATGGTTGATGGTATCAACAGCCACTGAGAGGTTCAAGAGAATCATCAGGGTCATAGTCCCTCTGTCACTCTTCTGGCAAAGGTCATCACACAGGATGATCAAGGCAGGCCGTAGCTAGACCTAAGGTTTATCCCAGGATTGTCCTGGGGTCAAACCTGTTCATCTAAGTGCCACACAGGGCATCCAGCGCTCAGGCAGGGACGAACCCGGGATAAACCTTAGGTCTAGCTACGGCCGCAGTTTCCCTTCCAAAATCAGGCCTGAAGCTCGATTGGAATGGACTTAGTAGGCAGGAAGGGATAATTGTCAGACCAGCTTCTCCCATATAAGTCTACCTGCCTACCGAGATCAACTCTGGAGGCTCTCCTGTGTGTCCTAGCACAGAAACAGTATTAATTTTTGCATGCATACTTTCCTAATGTACACATTTTTCAGATGCATTTCCCCCCTGTGAATAGCATCACAAACTTGGGAATGTAAGAGCTTTGGCCGCAGATTGTGCTTGTGTTCAGGACGTGTGAACAGGGTAAATTCTGGTCATAAATGAACTGAAACAAATTTCTTATATACCTAAAGTATAGAAATTGCTTCTGTATCATACAAATGTTTACAAATATTTTCACTCTCCCTTTAAGACAATACAGTGCACTGGATTTTTCCTTAGCCTATATGCTCAATGGCTATTTTGGTTCCCTTGTCCAATTACATTATTCTTGCCTGCAATGCATTATATAAATTACGTTTTCAAATATGGTTTCCTGGGAAGAATAAATGATCAAATTACATTATATAAAAGCATGCCCATAATGAAGCATGTGAGGAAAGCTGATTGAAGCTGTAGGAGATGCAGTATACTATATATTAAATGATGCAGGCCTAGAGAACCTGAGGACAATGATGTGGTAACATTTTGGAGGTCAGAGAAATCCTGCAATTGCTAGTGCTGTTTTCCATTTTCATTGCACACAGCAATAAGAAGATGTTACTTTCCCGATTTCTATTCTTTATTAGAATCAATGATACATCGTTTCATGCCTCACACTTTATAGCCATCACACATACACAAAATATACCACTGAATAGCTTTCTATATGTACATTTCTATATACAGTTTAACTCATACCAAAATCCTTGTTGCCTAGGTTTTTGGTCTTTACTCTACAGAACTAGGGACATAGAGAAATCTGCAAAGCAATCAAATGAGTTTGAATTTCTATGAATCTCACCCTCAGATTTGGCAGCGGACCGGCTTTTCTTGAATTGCATAGATTCTGCAGACCAGTTTTGTTACTTTCCAGAATTTTACACAATATAACCATGAAAAAATATGTAAAATAAGAAAAAAAAAACACCAGCCAAAAATGTGCATTTGCTCCATAGGCTAAAGCACAAAAATACACGTTTTGGGGGGGATTTGCACATTTTGTGGTGGATTTTCGCATTTTCGCAAGTGTGAATGTGTGCAAATGCAAATTTGCACAAGTTGGAAAAATCGGAAAAATCCAAGCAGACGATGGAAAAGGCACCTGACAATCTGTGAAACCAGCTGGACTGGATTTTAAAAAGTCCATACATCACAGAATGGTCTAAAGGTATTTGATAGAATTCTGTTTCTGAATGTAAAAAGGGTTGTGTCAGGGCCATACTTGGGTGGAACAATGCTCTCTGAACTACCGGGAGATAGTTCACAAATATAGGAGGATGTGGTTTGAAGCGGAACATTTCTGCCCCAACATTTCTTCTTCTACTTCAAGATGAAGGTAGGAATAACATGTTTGAAAGCTAGTATATTAACATATTGATACTTGGAAAGAGGGGTATTTAGAAGTGCAGGGGTATTAAAATATATTTTAATATGCAGCATATTGTCAATTTTATTGGAAGAAGGGTGTTGAGGTTTTGTTTTGGTTTTTTACATCTCTCTTCTGAAGCAAAAAGAACTGATGATCAGCTTGATAATCATAGGACAGTAGGAATTTGCCTTATACTGAGTCAGACCCTTGGTCCATCTAATCCAATATTGTTGATACTGGCAGCAGCTGTCAAGGACTTTCAGGCAGGATGCTTTCCTTGCCTTAACTGGAGAAGCTGGGATTGAACCTGGAACCTTCTGTATGCAAAGTATGGGTTCTATCACACTGAGCTATGGCCCCTCCCAGATAAACTTGCTGGTTTATTGTCAAATTCTCTGGTTATATTTTGCTATTTATTCTTCTGCCACCATTCAATCTTCTTAAAAAGCAGCACTGTGTAATGTAAAAGTAGGGGGTACACATCCTGCACTGTGATATAGGTATTTTGAAGCACAAGAGTTACTGTTTGGGCATAGTTGATTAAACACTCTGGGAATTATTACCTACCACAACTACCAAATAATGGAGAAATATGATCCGCAAACGATAGGCTTGACATTATTGATAGTAAAAGATAAATATACATTATCTTCCTCAATGCAGAAACCAATAAATCAATTGTGGAAAAGCATTGTCATCCCTTACTAGTCTTTCCAGAAGGTCATTTTGATAAGGGCTGCTGTCCAAGGTCCATACCACGTGTGCTACTTATCCATATCCACCCTTCTCTCTCTGGGTTTAGCAACTCAGGGATGACATGGAGCTGGTCAGCTGAATTTTACTCAGGATCTGCAAATTGCTGACTCCTAATTTACATCAACATCTTTAAGGTGTGGCAGCATAAGGATGGATAACCTTTTTGTTTCAGGAAAAGCAGATATGGTGAACAATGAGAAAAAGGGGGAAAGAAATGTAAATAACCGGTAGAACCAAATACATGGTCACAGGAAAAAGGAAAAAAAAAAGGCTAGTCAGATACAACACCCTTACCAGTATTACCGTTTCACCCAACGCAAACACAACAGCCAATGTTGTGATCCTGTACTCATTGGTTCTTTCAGGTGGTGCTTCAGTGGGGGAGCCAGCTTTGCCTGTTCTTCAGCTTCCCTGAGCGGGGAAGGAGACTCAGTGCTGAAGTGCACTCAGCCAGCACTGAGCCCCTAAGCAAAGCCAGTTCCCAGAGATACACCAGAAGGCTCATCCAACCACTGTGGGATGAACAAGTGGTGGCAGGGGTCATAATCCCACCCCTTTGATGTCATTCAGTCCTTGGATGGCTGTGTGGGCGTTTATCTAGCGTAACACTCAATTTAGGCTGATCACCTTGAACTGGAAGCCAGATTCCAGCTGGACATCAGGAAAAACTTCCTGACTGTTAGAACAGTACGACAATGGAACCAGTTACCTAGGGAGGTTGTGGGCTCTCCCACACTAGAGGCCTTCAAGAGGCAGCTGGACAACCATCTGTCAGGGATGCTTTAGGGTGGATTCCTGCATTGAGCAGGGGGTTGGACTTGATGGCCTTGTAGGCCCCTTCCAACTCTGCTATTCTATGATTCTATGATTCTATAATGCTTTACATTGATTGACATCTTCACTAAGCAGGACACTGACAATAACCCCATTTCTGGCAACTGGCGCAGTGCATTGTGGTATGAAAACCCATCATGTATAATAACTATGATATTATTTATTTATTTACAATATTTATATACTGCTCCCCATTGAACATTTCGGAGCGGTGTACAAGATAAAATGAAAATAAAAACACAATAAAACACTTAAAACAGATTTTAAAAGAAGCAAATACAGTGACTCATGGCTGGACATTAAAGAAAGGCTTCCTGGAATAATGATGTTTTCAGGAGACACTGAAAGGAGTACAAAGTTGGTGCCTGCCTGACCTCCAGAGCCAGGGAATTCCACAGGAGGGGAGCCACCACGCTTGAGGTAGATTCCAATCAGAGGATTCCAATCGGAGAATGCAGCATTCTGCACTAGCTCCAGCTTCCGGAGCAGCTTCAAGGGCAGCCCCATATAGAGCATGTTGCAGTAATCCAATCTTGAGGTTACCAATGCCTGTACCACCGTGGCCAAGCTATCCCTGTCCAGGAGAGGCAGTACTTTATACTGTTAGTTTTACCCTACCCTGTGCCTGCTTACCCTACCCTGTGCCTGTTTGCATTCTCTTCCCCTCCTTATTGTTTTACTATGATTTTATTAGATTGTAAGCCTATGCGGCAGAGTCTTGCTATTTACTGTTTTACTCTGTGCAGCACCATGTACATTGATGGTGCTATATAAATAAATAATAATAATTGGCAAACCAGCCGAAGCTGGTAAAAGGCACTCCAAGCCGTGGTGGCCACTTGAGCCTCCAGCGACAGAGATGGGTCTAAGAGTACCCTCAAACTCTTATGCAAGAGGTGTTACTTTATTTCTGTGGAATTTCCAATTTCTTGCCCCCCAGTTAGCTGTGAATCCTGTATGAAGTGACTCAGATATCCTGGGTTTTATGAGCTACGGATGCACATCCAAACGTATAACCCAAATGAGGATGCTGTCCATTACTTTTGGAGTGCACATTTAAAAGTAGATGTTGTCTTTTGCATCTTAATCACATATGTGTGATCCGCATGCAGCCCTTGGCCATCCTGTGTGGCCCACAGAGCACTGGAGTGCCTCACCACTTTTCCTCGCCACCCAGCTGATCTGCCATTAGCTGGGGGTGGGGGAAAAGCAGACCGCCATTTCCCTGCCACCAATAGCAGCAGGAAATAGGTATGTGTATCAGGATCACTGGTGTGTGTGTGAGAGAGAGACACACACACACATAATCTGCATCAGGATTGCTAGGAGGAGGGCAATCGTTGATCATTGCTGAGGAATCAGTGAAATGGCCCTTCCATGGAGAGGTTTTCTTTAAATATTTTACTCTGAAATATTTCTATTTTGCTATTAAAAATGGGGAAAAAAAATGGAAGAAAACCCACAACTAAAGCCTCACACTCTCTCCACATGAACAGAAACGAACACTGTGGCAATGAAGAGAGACTACTCAAGGGGCAATTCATGAGCAATCCTTCAGCTGTGCAACCAGTCAAAAGGAAATGGACAGGACAGAACCAGAAATCTTTTAATTAAGAATGGAAAAGACCTCGCTGACTGGGACTTCATTGTGAGTAAACATTATTGAAGGAGCTTGGACATGAGCAAGGGCATTGGTGAATAATATAGAGTGGAACCTGCATTTTAATTCCACTTCCAGCTAACTATAGAAAAGCAATGCCTCAGCAACAAAAATGGGCTCTATGGTCTCAGGTTCCTTCTTTTAGAGACCATTTTTTAAAAAGAGAACGCTGGGATCAATTCGGACAAATGTAAGCATTTTCAAGTCCCATTGCTTTCAAAAGAAGAATTAAGCTGCTTAACTCTATCTCACTAAATTCCGTGGGATTTAAGCACTTCTCAGTTTGACTAGATTGTGTCCATTTTTAAAACAACGATTCCATCATATCTGTGAGTATAGCAATATATATGAAAAGCTTTATTAATAATGCGGTTTCAATTTGTTTGAAAAGTAAAAACAAAATTAGAGCTTTTGGCTGCTCTGCAGAGCTCTGGTGAGACAGAGGGCCAAATTTGACATGTTAATTGCTTTAATGCAATTCATTTGCATAGAATCATAGAATAGTAGAGTTGGAAGGGGCCTACAAGGCCATCGAGTCCAACCCCCTGCTTAAGAATCCACCCTAAAGCATCCCTGACAGGTGGTTGTCCAGCTGCCTCTTGAAGGCCTCTAGTGTGGGAGAGCCCACAACTTCCCTAGGTAACTGATTCCATTGTCGTACTGCTCTAACAGTCAGGAAGTTTTTCCTGATGTCCAGCTGGAATCTGGCTTCCTGTAACTTGAGCCTGTTATTCCGTGTCCTGCACTCTGGGAGGATTGAGAAGAGATCCTGGCCCTCCTCTGCGTGGCAACCTTTCAAGTATTTGAAGAGTGCTTAAGAGTGCATGTTTACTAAAAACAGCCTCAGGGAAATGTGAGCATTCTTTGGACTGTTGTGATGGTTTTGATCCTTGATTTTGAGAAGGAGAAGTAGAAAACTGAAAGAACAGAGAGAAAAGATAAAAGCCGTCCGGAGAACAGACAGCGAAGGAGGCAGCAATGCCCTCATCCAGGCCACAACACATAGCTGCACTACAGCTAGCCAGCCCGTAAGAGACTGACAAACTGCGGGAAGAGCATAGCTACATCCGACCAAGGACTCTTCAGTAGTCATTGATGTGAAAAAAACTCTACGGGCCTTGTTGCACGCTGTAAGCTTCAGGGTGAAAACATGCTTCCTCTTATGAATTCTGTTATTACCTTGTTGATTGTGGCCATGTACACTGCTCATTTTGGATTTTATTTCCTATCCCCCCCCCCCCCGCCCTCGTCAGCTTTTTTTTGCATAATGCCTATTGTTTGTGTATTCTTCAGAATGAATCTAAAACTGAGCGGTCTGCTCAAAATTGGTTTTCCCTGCTGATAATTTCACTGCACTGGTTAGAGGGGAGTGGGTAAGTTAGGAAACACTGCACGTGAACTTGGGACGCCTGGCATTATCTTTCTCGCCCCTCCTACTCTATCTGCAGCCTAGACCCTGCGAACAGAAGCTGGCAGGCAAAAGTTGGTTTTCATAAGAGAAGACTCTTCAATATTTGGGGAAAACAAAGCCAATATAATATTAGGGAGGGGGGGTCATAATTACTATGTTGTCATTATACTCCACTACATTTAGCCAAATTTTTGTACTCCTTTCGGCGCCTCCTGAAAAACATCTTTATTCCAAGAAGCCTTTCCTTAATATGCAGCCTTGAATCTGTTTTTGCTTCTTTTAAATTTTGTTCTAACTGTTTTATTCTGTTTTTATTTTCATTTTATCTTGTACACAATCTGAATTTTTTCAATGGGGAGTGGTATATAAATATAATAAATAAATAAATAAATAAATAAATTCTGCTGATGATTTGGATTGACTTTGTGTTGCCTCACCATGTTCATGTATCACACAATTACCATGCAATTTTTGGGACACCACTTCTACCTTAGGGATGGGAGAACCAGGAATGCTCGAGTTTGCTTAAATTCCTCCCACTTCACTTCAAAATTCAGTTCGGCTCACTCCTATTTTTTGGTTCATTTGAATGGGAAAAGTTGTGCATTTTCAAAAATTGTGCACTTTGGGAAAATTGTGGATTTTGAGAAACATGTGCCTTTTTCAAAAGCTGCCCATTTTCAAAAGTTTTGCACTTTGAGAAAGTTATGCATTTTTAAGTGCACATTTTGTGAATGCAAGTTCAGGAATTTGTGAACTTTTTCAGAGAACATGAGCATGTTTGAGATTTGCGAATGGGGCATTTTTTAGTGATTTTGAAACTGAAATGAAATTCTCATACATTTCTATTCTACAATTTGACAGGAAATTTGCAACTAAAGACTTTGCACCAGTTTGCATGTAACGCTAAAACCTAGTTTAGTATTACATGAATGAGCCTGCTTAAGCCTCAGACTTGAACACTTTCCCCTCCTGCCTCGTCTAGGAGAAAATTAGAAACATTTGCTTCTAGGTTTAAACTAAATATATTATGTTGTTATATTTGACAAGGTTTAAACCATAGTTTAAACTATGATTACTTTAAACCATGTTTTATTGGAAGAAGCCAAGATCAAACAGGTTTCTGCCACTAACTTGTTTCAATAAACCATGGTAAAACTAATTGCAGTTTCCAGTTAGTTATAAGAACAAACTATTTAGTTGAAAATAGTATATGGATGCTTCCAACCGCCCCTAGTGCACGACAGAGGAGAAGACAGAAGATGGAAGAGTGGAATACTCTAGCCGGTTCAAGCAGGTTCATTCACATAATGTTAAATGATGGTTTCATGTTGCGGCCAAACCAAGTACTACCAGAAATTCCATGGAAGATATGAGATTTGATCTAGACTTTGTCAGCTGACTTGCCATTTATTTAGTACCCTCACATAGTTCCAAGCTGAAAGTGATTTATTTTGTGTTTTAGGCCACAGCTAGACCTAAGGTTTATCCTGGGATCATCCAGGGTTTGCCCCTGTCTAAGCACTGGATCCCCTGTGTGTCACCTATACGAATAGGTTTGACCACTGGATGATCAGGGATAAACCTTAGGTCTAGCTATGGCCTTAGAAAGAAGCAATACTTCCACATCGGCATTCAGCTCCAACTCATTTCCTCCTTGTTTAGGAAGCTTTTGTTGGCATCGTAACACTAACAAATTTCATCTAATAATGCAGCTCTAATATTTTAGGAAAGAGACTTCTTAGAGAATAGGAAGCATTTGTCTTTTATAGCTGTTCATTGCATCCCCCACTCCTTTGGCTTCTGTTGATCGGTAAAATGGTCTGATCAACTTGCTAGCAGGAATAATGCCATCGGAACAGATGACCCTTAGTGAAAGCCGTGTGTACTAGCATCTAGGGTGTTCGTTGAGAATTCAGAAAGTGGTCCAGGAATGAGCTGCATTTTGCAGGCCATCTAAAAATGTTTGTCACTGTAGCCAAGAGATGTCAAAGTTAATCCAGCTATTGCTGTGATTAACACCTAAATCCACACACATGCACACATGTTCACTATAGTTGCCCAAACAACCTTTGAGCTGGAATAGGATTAGTCTTCATTAAGCAATAGACTTTTCAATTCATTTTTTAATACCAAAACAGAGAGCCCACACCATTTCTAGGGGCATTCATGTATGTGAAAGTAGAATATTCCCTGAGGTCATATTGCTTAAATTGCTCATTAAGGCAAACTTTTGATTTTACTCTTGAGAACCTCGAGGTAGACTGCCAACATTTTTAAGCATGTAACAACTTGGCCTCGTTCAATGCAGAGAACTTTTCATAGCATAAGATGAATGAAGCCTGGTATAGTACAAGATGATCCTGTCAATTGTTGATGCTTAAACTGGATTTTGTGGCAGAACATCATGTGATGTAAGGAAAAGAAGGTGGTAAATAGGAGGGCTTTATAGAGCAAAACTAGCAACTTTAATTCTCACCAGAAGCCAATATGGAGGTGGTACTGCTGATAGAGCAATTGGCTAAAGCCCTCTTAAGAGAGCGTTCACTTCATTATGTTTCAGCTCCATTGGTAGCACATTGGATGGTGCTTTCCAATATTTGAAATAATGCACACAAACTGAGAGTGACTTAGGGCATCTCTACACCATGCTTTATTCTGGGGATTGTCCCTGTGCGTCCACATGACGCACAGGGGATCCTGGGGGCAGGGAGGGATGATCCCTTCATTTCCCCGGGATAACCAGGATGGCTTTTAACCTGACTTTTCCTGTGGTCTTGGGATTGTCCCAAGACCGTGGGAGGTGTGGGCAGCCATCCTGGTTTCATCCCGGCTCCTCGCGAGTGCAGTCCCCTCCAGAACAGATTGAATATAACTCTGGGCAGAAGAATCACCCACTAACAATATCTCCATCTTACTGGATTGAGCTGGGTGACATTCACATATTGCTGACCCCTCAGTCCATATCTCCAGATAACATCCCCAGCTGTTTCATGCAGATGTTGAACAACATGGGGTATAAAACAGAGCCCTATGGCACCCCATGACATAACTGCCAAGGAACAGAGCAATAACTCCCAGCTGAAATTGAGCATTCAAGGAAGAGCAGAACCACTGTGACATAGGCCACAGCTAGACCTAAGGTTTATCCTGGGATCATCCAGGGTTCGCCCCTGCCTGAGCACTGGATCCCCTGTGTGTCACCTAGATGAACAGGTTTGACCCCTGGACGATCCAGGGATAAACCTTAGGTCTAGCTATGGCCATAGTGTCTCCAACACCCAGCTCAAATAGTCAGTACAGAAGGATACCATGGTTGATAGTACTGAAAGCTACTGAGAGATCTGAAAATCATCAAGGTCACACTCCTCCTGTACCTCTTTTGGTAGATGCCATCCCACAGGGCTAGCAATACAGTTTCTGTTTTAAAACCAGGTCTGAAGCCCAACTGAAATGGATGTAGTTAATCAGTTTCATCCAAGAATTCCTGGAGTTGGCTGACCTGCTCAAGCACTTTGCCCAGGATGGGGATGTTTGCAACTGTCCTATTGTTGTTAATATCTTCTGAATCCAGAGGCTAATCTACACCTACAGCCTTTTTGCAATGGAGGAGGGATAATTGAAAGGTTTCCTGTTTATGGGATCATCACTCATGGGGCACAGGCGAGAGAGGTTTCCCGCAAGTAAAGGGAAGGTGTTGCCAGAGGACATGTGCCCCGTGACGATGGTTTTGAATGGGTCCCAGGAGAAGTGAGCGAGACTAGACAGATGGATACAGGGCATGGATTTTTTTAATACCGCCTGAGATGCGCACCAGCGCAGACACACAGCAACACAGACTGTGTCGAAGATGCGCTCCTGCGCATCAATATGTTTGTGTAAAAATGCTAAATTCATGGGGCTTGTCTTTGTACTGTTTATAATCTATCATGGCTGCACAGTTGCACTCTGTTTATATCATACAGCTGCCAACTTGCAGCCACATCATATTATTCCCTGCAAAGCTGCACATTTTCAATGTGTCATTTTACCATGAGTTTTTACTTTGCTCCAATTTCACCATGGTTGCTTGTGCATGCGTCAGCGGTGGCTTCAGTTCGGATTAAGAGAATGGGCATAGTTAGGGGGCGGATCCCAGTGCAGGGTCCAAGTGAGAATGCAGGGCAGGGGGCGGGTGAGTGTTTAGTAATGGCCACCATGGCGACCTTATAGTCTAATTCTGGAATGAAAGTAAGGACAGTTCTTACGCATAATGCATAAATTCAATAAATATAACGCTGTAAATGTTCAGCTACAGGCTTTCAAAGCTATAATGTTGTGCAGAGATGCCATATAACAACAACAACAACAAAATGCTTTCAGAGGTTTTCAGTCACTTGATATCTGCTGCCCATTATCACCATATAACAACGTCACTGTGATTTTTCCTGGCTGGATAGCTTGCGTTCACTCCTGCCATGTAACCCTATCAATGCTGCTTCGTAGCAGCAATGCTGTGAGGTTTTGGGGGAAATCAGTAGCTAATGCAGTGAAAAATAGATGTCCCCATGTAGTGATGGTTACAGTGTTCTTCTATTCTGGAAGCATATCTTAGAATAGGCAATAGCCTCTAGCTCAACACAAATCAACTGCCTCAACACAAGCGACAGGAAAGTGACCTTGGGCATGGCTAGATGAGGTGGGTGGAGGGCGATGATCTCGCGATATGATCGTGACATCGTCCCCCTCGGCGACATGCGGCGCACAACGTCCCAGGAGGAAGAGGACATTGCGCCCGCCATTTTTAAAAAAGAAACAGGAGCGGGAGCTCCTTGTTTTTTTTAAAAAAAGCCCCAACCCCGCTCCCCCCAATAGGCGTGGAGCGCTTGCAGAGCTCCATACCCTGTGCCCGGTTCCTTGCGAGGAGCCGGGACTACACCAGGATGGCTGCCCACACGTCCCGCAGTCTCGGGATCATCCCGGGACTATGGGAAAAACTGCGAAAAACGTGTAGGGCCATATCCTGGGGAAAGGGAGGGATCATCCCTTCCTGGTCTCGGGATCCCCTGTGCATCATGTGGACACATAGGGACGATCCCCGGGCTATCGCCCCGTCTAGCCATTCCCCTAGACCAGTGGTTCCCAAACTTTTTCAGGTCACCGCCCCCTTGATTCCACAAACTCATGCCCAGTGCCCCCTACCCTACACTATAAAAACTCATTATTCAGAATAGCGGTTTTCAACGACCCACTAAGGAAGATAATAACAATAAAATTCAAAACAGTAACAATTAATTGAATATTTATTCAAAATCCACTTACATTTTTTAGTTTATTCAATTAAACGTAATTGATGAACGTGATCCAGTGAGATCATCTTTTCAAAGTCTGATAGTCATTTAGTAAGATATCACATTTATTAAATAGGGTAGATAGAGTAACTCACTATTCTGTAAATTCTTAATGTGATGGATGGGCTTGATGAAGTGATACCAGTTTCCCAATGTCTGGTTTAAAGTCACTTAACATTAGTCCTAAATCACCACGTTTAGTAATCTGGAGTCAATTTCTTTGCTTGGAGAGAAGTAGGCAGACCACACTAAAACCACGTTCCACCAAATATGATGTTGGAAATGCAACCAGGAGCATCTGAACCACTCTCCCTAGTGCAGGACAGCGATCAGAAATTTCCTTCTGTAACCAAAACTCCTGGTACAGAAAAGACCACCTCGAGTGCCCCTCTGCCGCCCTCTTGCCTCTTAACGCCCCCTATGCAATCCCACCGTCCCTGAGGGGGTGGTACCGCCCACTTTGGGAACCACTGCCCTAGACTATGCTGGAATAACCAATAAAATAAAATCATTTTAGATTTAATGGAAAGAACTGTATGAACTCACCTAGTTTGTTATTATCCCCTCTGGAACAGCTCAAGTGCTACCTGATAAATATTCAATAGAGTGCTCCATGTTTTCAAGTTTCTTCCATCATGTATAGTGCCTCTGATTCATGTATTTGCCTGAAGCTCTGATTTTCTAGTGGTACACAAAGGGGACCTTTCGGCCTTGTCAATGACAGACAGAATTTCTTGAAGCGAGCCAAACAAAAAATTCTCTTTCTCCCCAACAATGCAAGATGCCTTAATGCTGGGTAAATTGTGTTGCTACTGAGTGGTTTGTACTCCAAAGTTAACATGAATAAATACAAGAGGTGCAAGTAAACCTACGCTCACTCGCATTTTCCAATAATATGTCTGAAACGTATATTGTTGAATGCATTTCATCACTTCAGGCATTACATAACTTGTGCGTTAACAAGTTATGTAATGCTTAACTTGTGCGTTAACATCAACAATAGACTAGTCAGGCCTGTTGAAATGTTTAAATTATAATGCAGTGCAAGCATACAATGACCCAAATGAGTGGGCGTGATTGGGAAACAGTAACTGGGACACAGCCTGATATTTCTTTCTCATGTAAAGAGGCTCAAAACCATAGAGATCAAGCATTAGTCTTACCAGCATGTCTAAGAAATGATAGACTAGTCTGAGATGTGATTGAAAGAAATTTAGAAGGAAAAAGTGTCCTGCTGGATCTGAGGACAGGCTTTTGTAGTCTCACATTTTGTTCTGACACCCATGCCTATGGGAAATCTGCAATTAGGACCTGAATGCAATAGCACCCTTATTTATTTATTTGTTTATTTATTACATTTCTATACTCCCCAATAGCCGGAGCTCTCTGGGCGGTTCACAAAAATTAAAACCATTCAAAGTATAAAACAACAGTATAAAACCGTAATATAAAATACAATATAAAAGCTCAATCAGATCAAAACAGCAGCAATGCAAAATTACCAATTTAAAACACTAAGTTAAAATGTATTTATAGACTGTTAAAATGCTGGGAGAATATGTTCATGTTCCCCAGCAACTGGTATTTCAAAGCCATATTGCTTCTGGTGATGGAGGTAGCATATAGCCATCATGGCTTGAAGCCAATACTAGATAAATTTCCTACACACCATACACAATTATATAACTTCTATCGTGTATCTCCTTACTTACTTTCCCTCCCTCAATTTATAATTCATTTTCACTGGCCACAATTCCTGGCCAGTTGCCACCAACTGAGACCCTTTTACGGTATATGTGAGGTTAGGATGTTGTTGTAGTTTTGTTTCAATGCCCTTGCACTGAATCACACTTGCCCGGATTAGAGAGAGCCTTTGGGGGCTCTTCACAACCTCTTCTTGTTTTTACCACCCCAAATAATTTGATGTGATCTGCAAACTTGGCTGCCTCATTGTTCACCTCTAACTTCAGATAATTAAAGAACAAGTTAAAAAGCGCCAATTCCAATCCAGATCCATGGAAGACTCTACTTTGTCTAGGATAGAGTCCTAGATATCATAATATATACTAATACTGATTCAAGTCTTACCATGCTCATGGAATTGGGAGTCGAAACTGCACAACTCATAAGAGAGAGGTATCAGTAGACTCAGGCTTACCCCAAGATTTGCAGATATCCCCCCCACCGCAAAAAAAAAGGAGGAAAAGGAAAAAATCCTAAGGAGTTTCTGTGTGGGCATGTGGGAAGCAGACAACTGGGTGAGAAGAAAGTGGAGTAGTTGGAACAAAAGGACAGAGACACATAAGGCCTATTCAGGCATTCTTAGAATGTGTTGTTTATCCCTGGATAATCAGAGTTTCGGATTGCATGAAGAACCCACACGGTACTTTGTGAAGAGGTACTCTTCACAAAGTACCTTCCATGTGTACAGTGCGTTGAGAACAACAATGGAGGTACTGGGACAAGCGCTTTATTCCTCTACATGTGTTTAAACAACATACTTTTTGTACAATGCCTGAATAGGGCTATAGATATCTCTATATATAAAAGCCCAGAGGCCTCCTCCAAGTCACTTATGCAAATAGGAGAGAAGGCCGAGGCAGTGGATTGGCCTACTGGTTGTTGATGTCACAATGACATCGCCAACCAGTAGGCCAATCCACTGCCTCTGCCTTCTCTTCTATTTGCATGTTCTCTCCTATTTGCACTTATAGGCTATTTGCATGATCTCTCCTATTTGCACTTATAGGCCAATCCACTGCCTCTGCCTTCTCACCTATTTGCATAAGTGACTTGGAGGAGGCCTCTGGGAATTGCATGCCTTCTATGGAAGTTTCAAGAAAAATAACTGCCATCTACCAAGAAAAATAACTGCCATCTAGGGAAGTTCCAAGATAGAAGGCCAGAGGGCGCCTCCAAGCCACTTCTAGGCTTTGCCCTCTGGCACCATCTAGGGACGTTTCTCGGAACTGCGGCCTTCAAGAGAAGTTCCAAGTTCCGAAGAAAGATAACTGCCAGGAGCTTCCGGCTTAGCAGAGGGGCCAAAACCCACTAACCTCCTCACCAGACTGCTCCTCTACACCTGTCGTATGATGGGCTTTTTTCCTAGTTATATAAAATGGGCAAAAAGATCCGTTTCATACCGGATAGGCCACTTCTTGGCTCACACTGAGAAGCTATTTTTAAATATCCCCAGCGATGGAATGGAGAACAGCCCATAAACAATGGTGGATAAATTAATTAATGTAGCTGGGATTGGAAACAACTGTGTCCACAACCACCTCCAACCCCCAAAGAGACAAAGGATAGAGTTTATTTATTTATTTAAAACCTTTGTATCCCGCCTTATATTATTAAGAGTTCCTGCTTTAACTTAGGCCAGATCTACACCTTGTATCACATCATTATAAATGCGGAATAAAAAGCAGGAAATAATGCTATGAAAGTGGTATATGGAATTTGTAATGTGCCTCAACAATTATCAATGCACTTCAACACCAATATAAAGCAGTAGTATAGATCTAGTCATAGTTCTTATTTAGGGCTACTAAACCATCTGAAGTTTGCCAGGCATGGAAATGCCAAATAACCTAACTCTTCTCACAATATTTAAAACTAATCTGAATGACTCCTACCCAATAGGTACGTCATTGAGAAAATCTTGCTATGACAACGGGGTTTGGTTAACCTGAGCGAAGAGCTCTTTTCTGTTTCTAACAATTCTGCAAAAACATTATGAGAATAAACTCACCCATTTTGTACAAAATGTCTGTTCTTTGTCATGAACAACACTTGTTATGATGTTTGCTCTCATATTACAACAAATAAGAAATAATCCTAGAGTTTAGTATACACTCAATAATTCTATCACATGACAGCATTTGTTCAGAAGCACACAAATTGTTTTTTTTTTTAAATTCAATGTGTTTTCTCAGTGTCATTAGCATCCTATGTTAGGGAACTGCTTATGCATAACACAAGTCCTTCATGAAATTCTGTGATTTATGACTTTCGTTATTACACATCTGCTTCAGCATAGTGTAAAAAAAAAAGTAGAGTAGTTGTCTACTAAAGGACATATAAAAAGATTCTTGCCAATCCTTTAAATTCACATTTTATAAATAGCCAGATTCTTACAGCCAGATTCTAGCTAAGCTTACCCATATAAAAACACAGGTATAGTCAAAGGGATCTCTCCCTGATTTGTAAGTTCTGAAAAGCTTTAGGAGAGTGGATAGAATGTACTGAAGGTGTGATCAGGTGAGTGAGTGGGCCCAGAAAAATCTTGGGATGGGCACATGTTGCTATGGCACTCTGCACAGACCTAGTGCAGAGTGCCACACTTCAAGAAGGATGCAGACAAGCTGGAGCGTGTTTAGAGGAGGGCAACCAGGATGATCAGGGGTCTAGAAACAAAGCCCTCTGAAGAGAGACTGAAAGAACTGGGCATGTTTAGCCTGGAGAAGAGAAGATTGAGGGGAGACATGATAGCACTCTTCAAATACTTAAAAGGTTGTCACACAGAGGAGGGCCAGGATCTCTTCTCAGTCATCCCAGAGTGCAGGACACGGAATAATGGGCTCAAGTTACAGGAAGTCAGATTCCAGCTGGACATCAGGAAAAACTTCCTGACTGATAGAGCAGTACGACAATGGAACCAGTAGTTACCTAGGGAGGTTGTGGGCTCTCCCACACTAGAGGCATTCAAGAGGCAGCTGGACAACCATGTGTCAAGTATGCTGTAGGGTGGATTCTTGCATTGAGCAGGGGGTTGGAATCCATGGCCTTTTAGGCCCCTTCCAACTCTACTATTCTATGATTCTAGTCATGAATGTTGAAATCCTCCAGAACCACAAGTCTGGGGAATTCCAGCATTATTCCAAGACCACCTTGGCTAGCTCAAGATAGGAGACTATTGGGCAGCACACCACTTCTGTCCTAAATACCCAACTTCAGAAACACACATTCTAAACTAGAAGTCTGTTGAATGGAAACCTTGTCAAGGGGGTGCAATCATGACAGACCACTGCAAACACACCTCCCCATCATCTCGGTATGCCTGCTGCTGCATGGAGAAATGTGTAGGTTATGATTGAGACATATCGCACCTGTGTCCTCCAACCAGGTCCCCATGATAGATGCCAAATCAGTAAATCCATCCTGGATTAAAACCTGGTTGGCAGAATTTTTTCTTTAACTGATCCAGCATCCAGCAGCAGGACTTTCAGATCCTGAGGATTGTCAGTAATGAATGGTTGTACCACGGCCTATTTATCAAAGTGTGGTTCAGCTACAGTGGAGCAAGGAACCCCATTTTATTATGACAGAAGCTCTTGTTTTAACCTTCATATTGTCCTAGGGCTTTGCTAGACCTGCCGGCTTATGCCAGCAGGGAGGCGGGGCGGCAGCGCGCTGTCGTTAGCGCGCGCCGCCGCAACTTCCAGACGCCGGACACACAGGGATGTTGGATCCCTGCAGCGTCCGCCATTTTTTTTGTTTTTAAAGGGGCCGCATGCGCCCCGAAGCCGCTGGAGAAGGTAAGGTTTTTTTTATTTAAGCCCCCCATCCGCCCCCCTCTCCATCTCCGTCTACCGTTCGCGCCCTCCGCCATCCCCTCCCCATCTCCTTCGTCGCCCTCCGCCATCTCCCCCCGTCTCCTTCATCACCCTCCGCCATCTCCCCCCGTCTCCTTCGTCGCCCTCCGCCAGGATCACCCCCCCCGGCACGATGGGCAAAGCGCGCTAAGGCCTCATCTAGCAAGGCCCTTAGAGAAATGTGTGGACAAAAATAAGAATGTAGCAAATAAGGAAGCAACTATTCCAGAGAGACTGGAAATGTTAAGACATGTCTTTTACACAGGCTTCCTTTCCTATAGCTCTCTGTCAGCTTAAATATCTGATATAAGTGTACTGGGAGTCAGTAAAGTGTAGCATAGATCATCAGGATGTTCTCATAAACCCTAATCTGGATTACTATCAGTGATCTCTCTCATTTGCATTGCTTTGAAATAGTTGCATGTCCCTCTCTTTGCTCTCATAAGAAGAGTCGTGCTTCTCCAGACCAAGGCATTATATGGAATTACAGCCTGTCTAAAGATGTGGCCAGCCTTAGAAAGCCTACAGCAAGACCTGAAGCCAACAGCAACTCCATCACCTGTGTTTGTACATAGCATCAAGTATTCAGAGATAAAATGGCTCCAAGTATGAAGGCAGAATTTAACTAAAGAGCCATTGATAGATATGGGGCATGGCTCGACGGGGCGATATCATAGAATCATAGAATAGCAGAGTTGGAAGGGGCCTACAAGGCCATCGAGTCCAACCCCCTGCTCAATGCAGGAATCCACCCTAAAGCATCCCTGACAGATGGCTCTCCAGCTGCCTCTTGAATGCCTCTAGTGTGGGAGAGCCCACAACCTCCCTAGGTTACTGATTCCATTGTCGTACTGCTCTAACAGTCAGGAAGTTTTTCCTGATGTCTAGCTGGAATCTGGCTTCCTTTAACTTGAGCCCGTTATTCAGTGTCCTGTACTCTGGGAGGATCGAGAAGAGATCTTGGCCCTCCTCTGTGTGACAACCTTTTAAGTATTTGAAGAGTGCTATCATGCCTCCCCTCCATCTTCTCTTCTCCAGGCTAAACATGTCCAGTTCTTTCAGTCTCTCCTCATAGGGCTTTGTTTCCAGACCCCTGATCATCCTGGTTGCCCTCCTCTGAACACGCTCCAGCTTGTCTGCGTCCTTCTTGAATTGTGGAGCCCAGAACTGGATGGGTATCATCCGGGGTATCATCCCGGGATTGTCCCTGTGTGTACACATGACGCACAGGGGATCCCGGGAGCAGGAAGGGATGATTCCTACATTTCCCTGGGATATGGCCCTACACATTTTTTGTGGTTTTCCCACAGTCCCAGGATGATCCCAAGACTGCGGGACGTGTGGGCAGCTATCCCAGTATAGTCCTGGCTCTCCAGCTCCTGTTTCTTAAAAAAAAATGGTGGGCACGACGTCCTCTTCCTCCTCCTCATATCGTGAGATCAACCCCCCCCTCATCTAGCCATGCCCATGTTTTTGTCTTATCCCCTCTTAATGCAATCTCGGTTTACAGATTATTAATCCAAATGTAATGCTTTGGAGGACAGGCCTTTAATAGGCTGTTAGAAATCTAACACTATCTTGCCCTGAAATGTACATTTCTACTTTCCTCCACATCTCTTACCAAGTATTTTAGCCCTTCAGCATACTGTGTTACATTTCTCTCTTCAACTCTGTACACATATAACCAAGTAAGCTGCATAAAACTCTTAAGTGTTTTCTAATATAAATCAAATGTTCTGAGATTGATCAGGCATACCTAGGCTGACCATATTTTGGAAATCTATAAGGACGACAACATAGCCACCCCCCAAAGGGGTGTGCCCACCAACATGCCCAGCCCCCAAGGGGGCGTGCCCACCCAGACATGGCCTTGGCTACATGTCTGATTTCACAGCACACAATTAAGACAAACCTGTTCTACATAACATCTTAATGTTAAAATCACTGAAATAAAGAACAAGTGAGACATTCAATGTATCTGAAATTAACTCCACTCACTCCTTCTTTTGTAGCTTTTGCTGGACTTTGAGACTTTTGCTTTATCTGTGTTTCCCCTTCCCTCAAATGTCTTTTCTGATTGCAAATCCTTTGCTGGATAACCATAGTTTCACCTTTCCTAACATTTAACACTCTTGCTCCGCCACCTTTCTCATATCCATACTCACAGATTCAGCATGCTGCTACCACTGAACAAGTGCATAAAAATCTAGTACAACAACCTAGCATTCAGAAAAAGTATAAAATACTATTATTCTGGAAACATTAGCCATGGAACAAAATGGACTAAAGGCTTGTTGCAGTCACTTCTCATTAGCCCCTCTTAGCTTGTTTCAACTTCTGGTTTATCAATGAGAAACTAACCTAAACATTTGTCATTACACCTCTGGTTCATTAGTCATGTAAACAAGACCATGGTCAGTAGCAATACAAAGAAAGACCAGAATGGATGCCCTTTATCACAATGCTAGAGAAAGATCTTTCCTTCCTTTTATCCAAATATCTCTTGAATTTACACCGCCTCAGTGTTCAGAGAACAGAAATCCCAATCAAGGACCCAAAGAAAACCGCCCAAAGAAACCTCAGGAATAAGTCCCGTTGGTTTCAATAAAGCGTACTCCCAGATAAATGAATATAGGATCGCAGCCTCTTCAAATCTGTTCACCTTACTCTAGCAAGTGCAAGCCCCTCCTGTTAAGGACAACTATGCACTCACCGGAACCTGGCCTTGTGGATCATGCAACCAGCAGGTGCTCTCCAGAAAGATGATTTCAGAGCCTAGGAGATCCAGACACACTCAAACAAGCCACGCCACTCATATATTATCTTGCTGGGTCAGAACAATTCCCAGCATAACCATATACAAAAGAGGGCAGGGCTCCTGCAACTTTACCTGTTGTGATGAAGGGGGAATTTTACCAGGTGTATGTGTGTGATCCATAAAGCCACACTGTAAAATAACCATAATCATAATCTCGAAGCCATATAGAAAAGCAATGTTTGGAACCGAGCTGAAAGTTGTGAGAGCGTGTATCCCTTTGCATGGAGTATAAAAGTAGTAAATAACATTATCTGCACCAGCATCAGCACAAAAGCAGTTTTGGAGCCACATTTTTTTTTACAGCAACAAAGTAATGGTGGTGTTGATGGTGGGGAATCCACTTACCTAAGGCAAAAATAAAAATTCATTCTCACACACACACTCACCCAAGGTAAAACAGCAACAACAACAATAATCCACACACACCTCACACATGCTTACACACCCCTGCACACTCACCCAAAGTGGAACCCCCCCCCACTCAAACACATTCAAAACAATCCCCCTCCCTACACACACTCACCCAATTAAGGCCCGGTCAGCAAATTAAGCCACGTGTGCCGCAGCTGGAAAGGGCCGCGGTGCCCCAGTCAGGCCCAGGCAGCAAATTAAGCCACGTGTGGCACTGCTAGAGGGGGCTGTGCTGCTGCAGGTTGGAGCAAGCTATGAGTGCTGCTGCTGGCTGCCTCCTCCTCACCTTCCTTCTTCACTTGCCGTGGGTTGTGGTGCTCTTGCTACCGCTGGCGGTGCTGCGCCTGGCCCTGCCGGTGCTGCTGCTCCTCCACTGCCACTCTGCTGCTTCGTTGCCAATGCGTGCTGCTTCCTCCTCCATCATGCCACTGCTGCTTCTCCTCCTCCTCCTCCGTCATCATTGTCGCCACCGCTGCCTCGCTTCTGGCCCTGGACCCGCTTGCCTTGGAGTTCCCTCTGCTGCTGCTGCTTCTGTCGATAGCTGGGGACTTTCTGTTTTCCATATGCGTGTCCCGCCTTTCCAAGGAATCTCGCCGGAAATCTTGCAAGAGTTGTGACTTCATTTTGGGGTTTTGCGATGCTGCATCCCAGGCTGTCTTCTGTGCCGGCTCAGGAGACAGAGAGGGACACAGCCCAACCCGATTTCTCTGGAGATTTACTCAATAGAGTAAATCTCTGCCCGGAGCCCCAGTTTTAGGCTCCAGAACCAGATCCAACCAGGTTTTCCCGGGTAGGTTGGTCACTCTAGGCATACCCTCAGAGAGCAATACTCATTTCATAAAACACATTGAACAATTACTGGTTATCAAAGCGAAGCTTGGTTTTATTCCTTGGGAAAGACTTGCTTATTATGCCTTCCATATAGTCAGCTAAATGACTGCTGAATTTTCCTTGCCCAATTAATGAAGCATCAGGAGCCTAATTTCGGGTCTAGGAACTTACCTTCAGGGGCAATTTTGAACATTTTGGTTGTCATTGCTTTGAAGTTACTGGTGTTATGTGGCCATAATGATAACTTTGGAACTGGCAGTGTAACACTTGCTGTGCAAGAGTGTGTGATACACACTGTTATAACGCATACACACACGCACACACACACACACTGATGGCCCATAATGAACATTGGAAACAATATACATCAACTTCAGAAACAAAACAGAATCAACCAAAGTCAATCAGAAAAGAAAAATCTTATAGTCCTTTCTAAATCTTAGCAAGGATGTTGATTTTTGTACTTCCTCAGATAGAAGGTCCCACAGCTCAGGGGCTACTGCTAAAAGGGTTGTAGTTCTAGCTGCTACTGTCCTTACTTAATCAAAGGACAGAACAGCAAACCGTACCAATTGGCCAGATCTGAAGTGGAATGTGGGCTCCCAAAATATGCAAAATTGGGGAATGGATCATTTCCCTGGGTCTACCTTTATGCATTTCGATGAGGGGGAAAGTAACAAATTAAAAGTACATGTTCATCTTTTACATCTGACAAAAGGTACACGTGTTCTAGAATACAATTGACATTTACTTTTTATTTATGTATTTGTTTAAATAAATATCTCTACTCTGGCAATGGCTCATAAACTGAATTGAACACATAAAAACAACCCAACCCAAACAAACAAATACATTACAACATATTAAACCAGGAGAAAAATATATATAGTAGTAACAGAATAAAACCAGTTCAGATACTATTAAAAATAGCCTGGAAAAGAAAAGGCTCTTTGCATTTTGCAAAAAAACTCAACACCCCAAAACAGATGAACAATTGCCAGTCAAGGCTCCCTGAAGAGAGCATTCCAAAGATGAGGTACCACAATTGTGAGACTTGCTTCTCTATTGCCACTTGTCTAGCCTCAGAAGATGGAGGCCACCAGAGAAGGGCCATCAAAGATGATCTCAATGCATAGACAGGTTTCTATGGGGAAAGGCATTCCATTGGCCATATAGGACTTTAAAGGTAAGCATCAACACTTTGAATTGTGTTCAAAAATAAGCAGGCCGTGTAGTTGCCGAAAAGCTGGAAAGAAGTGTTCCCTTTGGTCCCCGTTAGTAACCTAGCAACTGTTGTTTTGGACTCACTGAACCTTCTGAGAAGCTTACAACAGCACCATGAATAAATACATTGCAGTAATCTGATCTGGGAGTTACCATGATAACCATGGCCAGGCTACCTCTACTTAGGAGGCTGGTGCACTAGCCTCAATGATGAAAAGCCCTGCATGACACTAGTTCGTCTTGGGCCTTCCATAATGAAGTTGTATCAATCAGCACCCCTGCACCGGTAGTCTGATCCTTTAGGAGTGCAACCCCTATCTGGTTGAACTAGCCAGAAAACAAACAAACACTAACAATATCTCCATATTGTCAAGACTGAACTTCAGTTTATTGACCTTTATCTAGTACAGCAGACTACAATTCAGTAGTTCCACTGGCTTACTGAAGCTGCAGTCCTATTCACATTTACCTGGTAATAATTTGATCGGTCTTAGGTTGGAGTAGAAATGCATAAGATCTACCAGTGAACCGCCCAGAGAGCTTCGGCTATTGGGCGGTATAAAAATGTAATAAATAAATAAATAAATAAATAAATAAATAAATAAATAAGATCGCACTGTGAATCAGATGTAATGGTGAATTAAGAGTTGGGTATCACTGGCATACTCACAGCATCTATTTCCAAATCTCCTCAGTCTGGGCTTTAATGTAGATGTTGAATAGCATGAGAAACTGCATTAGAGTTAGAGGACCAAACAGGTTGTGCTTTTTATATTGTATTTTGTATTTGGGTTTTTAGATTGTTGGTTGTTTTATTATGTTCCTCAAGGTTTTAATTTTTGTGAACCGCCCAGAGAGCTTCAGCTATTGGGCGGTATACCGCCCAATAGCCGAAGCTCTCTGGGCGGTTCACAAGCTCTCTGGGCGGTTCACATAAATATTTATGTGATTTATTTATCACATAAATAAATAAATAAAATAAACAGTAGTTACCCCAAAATACCTTCGAGTAACCCATCCATAGCTTGCTTTCACAGCACTACTTTTGGTTTCGCTGCAGGGTGATGGTGGGTTGCTCTCACGCAGCTCTGCCCTCCTGGGTACTCGGTGCAGCACCAGCACAGACTCGAGGGCCGGGGAGGGGGGATTGCCGTGGTCTATAGGAATACAATCTCCCTCTCTAGGCTTCCTGTTCAGTCGAGTGCTGGTCTGGAGTGTTTGTACTGTGTGTTGGGTACTCGAGACAGATTAGGGATTCTGCTGGTGTACCATCTACCCTGCTGCCCAACAGTCTCCCTGCCTGAGCTGACGGAGGTTGTCTCGGACCTGGTGTTGAGGACCCCCAGGATGGTGGTTCTGGGGGATCTCAACTTCCATGCCGAGGCTGCTGTATCTGGAGCGGCTCAGGACTTCATGGCTGCCATGACAACCATGGGGCTGTCTCAATATGTCATCGGCCCAACACATGCAAAGGGACACACGCTTGATCTGGTTTTCTCGACTGGACAGGAGGATGGTGATCTGGAAGTGGGGGAACTAACATCTACCCCCTTGTCATGGTCGGATCACTTCCTACTGAGGTTTAGACTCTCGGCGGCCTTTCCCCTCTGCAAGGGTGGGGGGCCTATTAAAATGGTCCGCCCCCGGAGGCTAATGGACTCCGATGGATTCCAGAGGGCTCTGGGGGATTTTCCTGCTGATATGGCCGGTGCTCCTGTCGAAGCCCAGGTCGCTCTGTGGAATGCAGAGATGACTCGGGCGGTTGACACGATCGCGCCCAAGCGCCCTCTCCCTCTGAGCAGAGCCCGGTCAGCTCCTTGGTATACACCTGAGCTGAGGGTGATGAAGCAAGAGCGGAGACGGCTAGAACGCAGGTGGAGGAAAACTCGTGCTGGGTCTGATCGAACACGGGTTAGAGCTCACTATCGAGCCTACTCTGTGGCGGTGAGGGTGGCAAAGAGGCAGTTCTTTTCCACCAGCATTGTGTCTTCTCAGTGTCGTCCGGCAGAGCTTTTCTGAGTGGTTCGTGGCTTGTTACACTCTGGGTCAGGGCGTGAGATAGTTGATCCCTCGGTAGCACGCTGTGATGAGTTTGCACGGCACTTTGAAGATAAAGTCACTCAGATTCGTCATTTTATTTATTTTTTTATTTTTATTTATCATACTTATACCCCGATTACAATTATACAATTCATGGTGTCATGAATTGGACACCACACTTAATGCAGCACCACTAGTAGAGGCGTTCAGAGCGCCGTCCGGCTCAGTTTTATTGGATGAGTTTCAGTTATTGAGGCCCGAGGATGTGGACAAGGTGCTTGGCCAAGTCCGGTCGACCACCTGTGTGCTTGACCCTTGCCCCTCGTGGCTCATTACATCAAATAAGGAGGGGATCGCCGGCCGGGTCCAGGAGGTTGTAAATGCCTCCTTGAGAGAGGGAGTGGTGCCGGTCTCTTTAAAAGAGGCGGTAATTAGATCACTCCTGAAGAAACCTAATCTGGACCCGGAGGATGTTAACAACTACAGGCCGGTGGCTAATATCCCTTTCCTGGGTAAGGTGCTTGAGCGGTTGGTTGCAGGACAACTCCAGGCACTCTTGAATGAAACGGATTATCTAGATCCATTTCAATCGGGTTTCAGGCCTGGTTTTGGAACGGAAACTGCCTTTTCGGTGGTTGCCCCCCGACTGTGGAATGATCTCCCCGATGAGGCTCACTTGATGGCAACACTGTTATCTTTTCGGCGCCAGGTCAAGACTTTTCTCTTCTCCCAGGCATTTTAACAGCATTTAACAACATTAAATTTGTTTTTAATGGACCCCAGAATGGTTGTTTTTAAATGGATACTGTTGTTTTTATACTGTTGTTTTTATGTTTTTGATGGTTTTTAAATTTTGTATACTTTTAATGTTTACTATTTTTAATTGTTGTAAACCGCCCAGAGAGCTTCGGCTGTGAGGCAGTACATAAATGTAATAAAATAAATAAATAAATAAATAAATAAATAAAATTCAGAAGAGTCTGAGGGCATGTCTACACCAGCCCTATATCCCAGGCTCGTCCCGGGATCATCCCTGTGCATCCAAATGCCACACAGGGAATCCAGGGAGCAGGCAGGGATGACCCCTCTATTTTCCTGGGATAAAACGTAGGTGTAGAAAGGGTCTGAGATATGATGTTTCAATAAACACTACCAAAATGTTTCCTCTTTCCTATCAACCTCTTCTACTGAAATTCCAAAATTCATTTAAAACTATTGGGCCAGTGACGGGAAGATCTTTTATAAATACATAGCTATATCGGCATATGTAAAAAACCAATATCAGCACTTTGAATCAGGCCCGGACCTGGACTGGCAGCCAATGAAGCTGGAAAAGGACTGGCGTGATGTGGTCTCGTCAGCCAGTCCCTGTTCGTAACCATGCTGCCCTGTTTTAAACAACATGATCATAACAACCCCTCGAGAAAAAGAATAAACCCCCTCTAATACTGCTTTGAAGCCACTTCAGTAGCACATTTCGTCTTCAAAGGCATTCTCAGGGGTTACTTAACCACTAAGTGGAAACACATTTCTGTTTAGCTATAAGAAAATGAGACAAAAACCAAATGGAAGGACTTCTTTTAAAAAATAATAAGCTGGGATTGCAACACATCACAATAATGATAAGATTAATTAGCTCAGCTGGCACTTCACAGATTGAGAATCAGAAACACACTACACAATAATGTACTTTTCACACACAGGGCATGTCTAGACCTCCTGGCATTCTGGGAGAGAGGGGGAGGATCTCATGGTATTCTGCTTGTGAGATCCTTCCCCTCAGTCCACATGCAGCACGCGACATTCTGGGAGGACAGAGGACATCGCGCCCGCCATTTTGGTTTTTTTAAAAATTGAATACGACCACCCGAGCACTCCGTCAAAAAGGTCAGGGTTTGTTTTTGTTTTTTTTAAAAAATCCCCCTCCTCCCTCCCACCCCTGAAGAGCTCTGTGCCCCATGCCTGGTTCCTGGCTCCTTGCGTTTATTCATGAGGAGCTGGGATGAAGCTGGGATGGCCACGCACATGTCCTGTGGTCTCAGGACGATCTCGAGACCGCAGGAAAAGTCGGGATTAAAGCCGTCCCGGTTATCCTGGGGAAATGGAGGTATCATCCCTCCCTGCCCCCGGGATCCCGTGTGTCATGTGGATTCACCGGGATGATCCCAGGGTGATCTCTGGGATAACGACTCATCTAGACATGCCCACAGTTGAGGGTATGGATAGGGATGAGAGAGAGATCTTGAAAGATAGCACAATTGCTCTGTCAGAAGAGATTTTCACTTCTTTCTTTACCATCTCCTTAATAATTATTATTCACTTTTTTGCAATTATCATGTTACCACTGATTTCCGTCAGTAGGGAAGCAACAGACCTTTTACAGATAGCTACAGGGCCATTTTAATGATCAAAACACAGTGAGATTTAGGTCAAGCTTTGAGAATTACAGCAAAGTGGTGCTTAACGGTTTATTTGTGAGAAGGCGAGTCTCGTTGGCACAGAGATCTTCTGACAGTTGTATATATATTTCAATAGTAGTTAAACATTTAAAGGGCAACCTTCTAGATGCAATTTGCAACAATTTACCCAACAGGCTTCTACAAATTCAGCCTTTGCCTCTAGTCATTTAAACCTTGTTCACAATGTTATCACAGATTCAACCAAATCTGTCTCAGACCACACGGTTAATAATATATTGCCAGTGTAAACTGGGTTTAAAAATGTGACATACTTCTGCTACTACTATTACTTAGTACGGCTACTACTATTACTTAGTACTATTACTTCAGGAACCATAATACCTCTGGAAAATAGGTCAGTATTACTGTCTCCATGTTGCAGTTTAGGGGTTGAGGTTGCTCAAGGCCATCTTTCATGTATTATTTGTGTCCTGCTTTTATGTTAAAAACTAGGGATGTGCTCCGCTCCGATTAGGAGCGTAGAAGCAGTAGCGGATTGGCCTGCTCCGCCTTACCCAGAGGCGGAGTAGGAGCGGACCGCGGACCCCCTAGAAGCAAGGCGAAGAGAAGCGACCATTTTTCGGAGCTCCGAGTTCAGGCGGAGCGCTCCGGTCGCCATCTTGAAAACATTTCGCCATAGGATTGCATTGCGGCAAATAATCGCGCATAACTACGTTGTTTTTGAAGCTATCGTTCTGGAAATTCTTGTGCACAGAGAGTCGTGGATGGGGGTCATTTTGAGACCACTCTCACCTCTCTGCGTGCTGTGGTTCACGTGCAATATTTTTTTAAAAATCGGGGCAACCGCGGGGCTCAAACTGCGTTTCGGCTTTTCGCCCATAGGATTGCATTGAGGGAAAGAATCGGGGATAACTGGGGGGGGGTTTAAGCTATCGTTCTGAAAATTCTTGTGCACAGAGAGTCGTGGATGGGGGTCATTTTGAGACCACTCTCAACTTTCTGCGTGCTGTGGTTCACGTGCAATATTTTTTTAAAAATAGGGTCAACCGCGGGGCTCCGTTTCGGCTTTTCGCCCATAGGATTGCATTGAGGGAAAGAATCGGGGATAACTGGGGGGGGGTTTAAGCTATCGTTCTGAAAATTCTTGTGCACAGAGAGTCGTGGATGGGGGTCATTTTGAGACCACTCTCAACTTTCTGCGTGCTGTGGTTCACGTGCAATATTTTTTTAAAAATCGGGGTTTGGGTTTTTTTTATTTTTTTATTTTTATTTTTTTGGAAGCGATGACAGGCACATTCAACTCCCAATCCTGATGAGAATTCATCTCCTCAGAAAGCATCCTCCTCCAATCCCAGCGTTGGAGGGGGGACTAAGGCAGACCCACCCTGAGAACTTTCTGTTTTGTGTCTCTTTGTGGGTTGGCGTTCGTGGAGGGAACACTTACTTAGCTAGTGCTCCTGCTTTGGAGATAGATTAATTTAATATAGGTTTAGTTTGGCGCGTGTGTGTGTTTGTTTGCTTCTTTCTGACTTGTAGCTTAGTTTGCCCTGTGTTTTCCCCTTACTTTGATTTAATATAAACTTTATTTTTGAATTTTGGAGTGTGTGGTTGGGTTGGTTGGGTTGGTTGCCCCCCCCCCCTTCCCTGTATTAAAGCCTGACTGTTCTGCTTTTGTGAAAGCTTTCTTTTGAAAGCATACACACAGTTTTTGTCCCATTTCCCTACATTTATATTCTTAAACATATTTTATTATATTCTTTCACATAGTCCATTAGTATATATTCTCATACATATTATATTAGTATTCATATTTTGTTCTTCTTATAGTAGTGGTTGGTTCTTTTCCCCCCTCCCCTCTCTTAAATCCTGATTGTGTTTCCTTCTATCTTCTATATACCAAATATACCAAAAAAATTGGATTCTCTTTTTCTTCTCTGTGTAACTTCGACGGAGTGGGCTGCTTTTGTCAAGTTCAACAGGCAGCCACAGATTGAGCATTTTGGGGAAAGCATACGCACACCATTTCCCTATTCTTAAACATATTATTATTATATTCTTTGACATAGTCTTAGTAGTCTATTAGTATACATTCTCATACATATTATAGTAGTGGTTGGTTCTTTTCCCCCCTCCCCTCTCTTAAATCCTGATTGTGTTTCCTTCTATCTTCTATATACCAAATATACCAAAAAAATTGGATTCTCTTTTTCTTCTCTGTGTAACTTCGACGGAGTGGGCTGCTTTTGTCAAGTTCAACAGGCAGCCACAGATTGAGCATTTTGGGGAAAGCATACGCACACCATTTCCCTATTCTTAAACATATTATATTATATTCTTTGACATAGTCTTAGTAGTCTATTAGTATACATTCTCATACATATTAGTAGTAGTAGTATTCATATTTTGTTCTTGTTATAGTAGTGGTTGTCCCATTTCTTGTCCCATTTCCCTACATTTATTAGTAATATTCTTAAACATATTATTATATTCTTGTAGATATTCTTAGTAGTAGATATATATATATATATTAGTATATTCTCATACATATTAGTAGTAGTATATTTTATTGTTCTTGTCCCATTTCCCTACATTTAAACATATTATATCTTCTTATACATATTCTTAGTAGTACCTTATACATAGTATTAGTAGTATTAATATTTTGTTAGTCATCATGAAAAGAGGAAGCAGGCGTGCTGAAAGCAGCAAGGCTCAGTCTGCCAGCAGTAAGCAGGCTTCCTCTCCTCCTGTGAAACTCAAACGGGCAACTCCTTGGCTGACTGCTCCAAAACAGAAGCAGGACAAGCAGCAGGCAGAGCCACTCTCTTCTGCAACTTGTGCCCGGCGTTCTCTTTTTGAGGGTGGGAATGGGAAAAGTGCCCGTTTGCAAGAGGCACGTGGCAGCAGTGCCATTAGAGGAGGAGGAGTATCCCCAACTCCTTCATTCTCCTTTCAGCCCACGAGCCCGATGATGGACCTAGACGAGGTCCTCAGCACAGTGGAGGGGGGGGAGGAGGAGGAGGAGGCGGTGGGCCTCCAGGATGTGGGGGCTGAGGAGGAGCAGCAGCAGGCCGAGGCTCTCTCCCCAGTCTCATCCCACACCCCTGTTTCTGTGGCAACACCAGAGAGCTCAGGCGGGCAATTGGTGGTGTCACCACGGAAACGAAAGACAAGCATCGTGTGGGACCACTTTGAGTTGGGAGCGGATCCCCGCTTTGCTGTCTGTCGCCACTGCAAACTCAGCCTAAGCAGGGGTTCATCGACAGGGCATTATGGAACCAGCAGCATGAAGATGCATCTTAAGAGGCAGCACCAGTCGGTCTTGCTGGGGAAAGAGGCGGGCAAGGCGACTGGTTCCAGGGGAAAGCCGAAGGCGGCGGCTGCTGCTGCTGCTGCTGCTGCTGCTGCTGCTGGCACTTCCAGTCTCAGCTCTCCATCTCCCATCCCCACAAGGGTTAGGCAGGCAACCCTGCCGGAAATGGGGTGGGGGAAGTATGGAACCACAAGATGGCGTTTTCCAACGCCCTCCCAGATCACCACGTCAATCGGTGAGATGGTGGCGTTGGACGACCAGCCATTCAGCCTCGTCGACAACGCAGGCTTCAAGAGGCTGATGGCGCTTGTGGTGCCATACTACAAGCTGCCGTGTCGCACCACCCTGAGCAGGCGGGTGGTGCCTTCCCTGTACCGTTCCTGCAGGGAGTTAGTGCTGGGTCGTCTGTGCCAGGCAGAGGCACGGATGGTGCACTTCACCTCGGACATTTGGTCCAGCGAGGGCGGAGTGCACGCTTACCTGTCCCTGACGGCACACTGGTGGGCAGCCGTGGGGCAGGAAGGATCCAGCACTACAGGGACTGGCAAGGAGGGCTACTGCTGGGCCCTCCTCCACACGCAAGTGATGGACCAGTCCCACACGGCAGGGGAGATTACGGAGGCCATGAACCGCATGGTGGATGGGTGGCTAGCTGGGCAGAAGGTCACCCGCGGTTACATGGTCACGGACGGGGGAGCCAACATGGTGAAGGCGGTGCGCGACGGCGGATTCGAGGGCGTCCGCTGCATCGCGCACGTCTTGAACCTGGTGGTGAGGGATGGCCTTGGGATGGGCAGCAGCAAGCCCAACCTCGGTCCCCTGTCCGGGATCCGTAACCTCCTGGAGAGCTGCAGAAAGGTGGCAGGCCATTTCCACCACAGCGTCAAGGGCAGTCGCTTGCTGCGGGAGAAGCAGGAGGAGTTGAATCTCCCGCAGCACAGGCTAGTGCAGGATGTGGTGACACGCTGGAACTCCACCTACCTGATGCTGGAGCGGATGGTGGAGCAACAGCGTGCCATCCACGACTTGTTCAGGGTCAGGGACATGGGCGTCCACCACCTGGGCAAGCAGCAGTGGGACGCCATGTCCCAGCTGGTGGCGGTCCTCAAGCCGTTCCTGAACGCCACCGAGACCCTGAGCAAAAGCTCTGCCCTCCTCAGCCAGGTGATCCCTGTATGCAGGCATCTCCAGAAACAGATGGGCGACTTTCTGGAGTACAGGGATCCCGTCACCGGCAGGCGCTTCGAGCCCGAGGTCCGCGAAGCGGTGACTAGGCTGAGGGACGGCGTGACGCGGAGGCTGGAGCCCATCCAAACCGACAGGGTCCACATGTTGGCAGCCATGTGCGACCCTCGTGTGAAGGATGGGCTTTGTGGGCCAAATAGCAGGCAGCACTGGGTGGAAACGCTGGTGGGCGAAGTGCGGGCGGCATGGGCCAAGAGGGTGGGGCAGAGTGAGGCAGAGGAGCAGGCCACCCCTCCCCGCAGCAGCACCAGCAGCACCAGCAGCAGCCTCACCTGCATCCCTCCCAGCAGCAGCACAGGCGAGGGGTATTGGGAAGAGGCTCTGCACACCGTGTTTGGGCAGAGACCCTCCCCAGCCACCAGCCAGGATGACGCTGCAACCACCGTGCAGCGTTACCTGTCAGAGCCCATCGAGGACTCCTCCATGGACCCCCTGGCCTACTGGTCATCCCGTTTTCAGATTTGGCCGGACCTGGCGCGGGTGGCCATGGATCGACTCAGCTGCCCACCCACCAGTGTTCCAAGCGAGAGGGTGTTCTCTATGGCGGGCGACATAGTGACCCCTCACCGCTCTCGCTTGGAGCCGGACTTGGTGGAGCAGCTGGTCTTTCTGAAGGGCAATCTCCCCCTGCTGGGATACCCCACCCTCAAGCCCTCGTGGGAGTGACAGGCAGGCTCCCTTTAATTCCACCCCTCCTTGGGTTGGCAGGCACACTACAGTTCAGGCAGGCTGGTTTTTTCTCTGTAGGCACTAGGCAGAGTTTGTCACCGTGCGTGTGTGTGACTGACTGTGAGGGCAAAGCACCGCACTTGAGTTCATTTCATTTCTGTGGCGTCCGGTACAGCTTAGTCAACTCATCCGGATAGTTTTCCACCCAGTTCCAAAAGACTCCATTTATTTATTTATTTATTTATTTATTTATTTAATTAATTACATTTATATACCGCCCCACAGCCAAAGCTCTCTGGGCGGTTTACAACCGTTTGTCCATGATTGACTGCACGTTTAGGTGAGGTGCAAGCAGGGGGCAAGGCAATGCCTGGCACCACCACCACCACTAGCCAGGCTGCCTCTCTCCAGCAGTCCACGGGTCGCCCTTTGGAGTGCCCTGGGAGTGGAAGACGTACTCCCTGATCCAGAAGTATGGTTTTTTGAGAAGCAAACAGGCGAGTCCTCGCCTTTGAGAAGCAACCTTTCACTTGAACTCATGGAAGTCATTGACTTCAGCACAGCCACTACATAGAGGCTGTGGACCTCTGGGTGACTCCATCAGTGTGCTGATTTTGAGAAGCAACCTTTCACTGAAACTCATTCACTTCCCCAATTGAGGGTGAGGGAGGTTACACTCCAGCAGTCCACGGGTCGCCCTTTAGATAGCTCGGGGATCAAATGGAGTCCTTGATCTGTGTGCTGATTTTGAGAAGCAACCTTTCACTGAAACTCATTCACTTCCCCAATTGCGGCTGGTACTCCAACAGTCCACCGAACGCCCATAGCACAGCCACTTAGTGCATAGGGACAGTTTAAGTTTCCTCCTGAGAAGTGAGCACTCACTTCAACTCATGACAGCCATTGACTTCACCACAGCCACTACTGCGGATGCTGTGGTCCTCCAGGATGTGGGGATAAGTAGCAGTCGCTGGTCGAGCTTCTCTCCCCAGTCTCATATGGAGCAATTTTGAGCTCTCACTTCGACTTCAAGTTCAGACACTTGAGCACAGCCCCTACGGTGGAGGCACAGCTGGCCGTGCCTCTCTCCCCAACCACTGACTGCACAGGGACAGTTTAAGTTTCCTCCTGAGAAGTGAGCACTCACTTCAACTCATGACAGCCATTGACTTCACCACAGCCACTACTGCGGATGCTGTGGTCCTCCAGGATGTGGGGATAAGTAGCAGTCGCTGGTCGAGCTTCTCTCCCCAGTCTCATATGGAGCAATTTTGAGCTCTCACTTCGACTTCAAGTTCAGACACTTGAGCACAGCCCCTACGGTGGAGGCACAGCTGGCCGTGCCTCTCTCCCCAACCACTGACTGCACAGGGACAGTTTAAGTTTCCTCCTGAGAAGTGAGCACTCACTTCAACTCATGACAGCCATTGACTTCACCACAGCCACTACTGTGGATGCTGTGGTCCTCCAGGATGTGGGGATAAGTAGCAGTCGCTGGTCGAGCTTCTCTCCCCGGTCTCGTCCCACCCCTCTTCCGCTGTAACCCTGTCTTTGAGAAGCAAGCTGTCACTTCAACTCATGGACTTCCCCTATGTGCGGGTGGTACTCCAGTAGTCGACCGATCGCCCATAGCACAGCCACTTAGTGCGTAGGGACAGTTTAAGTTTCCTCCTGAGAAGCAAGCTGTCACTTCAACTCATGGACTTCCCCTATGTGCGGGTGGTACTCCAGGTGTCCACCGATCGCCCATACCACAGCCACTTTGTGTGTACGGACAGTTTAATTTTCCTGAGAAGTGAGCACTCACTTCAACTCATGGACTTCCCCAATTGCGGCTGGTACTCCAACAGTCCACCGAACGCCCATATCACAGCCACTTAGTGCATAGGGACAGTTTAAGTTTCCTCCTGAGAAGTGAGCTTTCACTTCGACTCATGACAGCCATTGACTTCACCACAGCCACTTCTCGGTGGATGCTTTGTTCCACCAGGATGTGGGTGAGGAGGATTAGTTGCAGCAGCTGGCCGAGCGTCTCTCCCCAGTCTCGCAATTCAAGTTATCTGAGAAGTGAGCTTTCACTTCGACTCATGGACTTCCCCTATGTGTGGGAGGTACTCCAGCAGTCGACCGATCGCCCATAGAACAGCCACTTAGTGTGTACGGACAGTTTAATTTTCCTGAGAAGTGAGCACTCACTTCAACTCATGAAACTCATGAAAGCCATAGACTTCCGATGCAACCTCTCTCTCCTCAGTCTCATCCTCTTCCTCTTCCCCTTCTGCTGTAACCCGTCTTTGAGAAGCAAGCTTTCACTTAAACTCATCATTCACTTCCCCAACTGAGGGAGGTAAAGTCCAGCAGTCCACGGGTCGCCCTTTGGAGTGCCCTGGGAGTGGAAGACGTACTCCCTGATCCCGAAGTATGGTTTTGAGAAGTAAGCTGTCACTTGAACTCATGAGCCTCTGTGCAAAAGCTGTCCTTGTGTGTGTGGTTGTGAGTGTTACTGCAGCTGCCTGTCTCGCTGCGAAAATGAAACAGGCAAGTCCTCGCCTTTGAGAAGCAACCTTTCACTTAAACTCATGGAAGTCATTGACTTCAGCACAGCCACTACGTAGAGGCTGTGGACCTCTGGGTGACCCGATCAGTGTGCTGATTTTGAGAAGCAACCTTTCACTGAAACTCATTCACTTCCCCAATTGCGGCTGGTACTCCAGTAGTCCACCGAACTCCCATAGCACAGCCACTTAGTGCATAGGGACAGTTTAAGTTTCCTCCTGAGAAGTGAGCACTCACTTCAACTCATGACAGCCATTGACTTCACCACAGCCACTACTGCGGATGCTGTGGTCCTCCAGGATGTGGGTGAGGATTAGTCGCAGCAGCTGGTCGAGCTCCTCTCCCTGGTCTCATATGGAGCAATTTTGAGCTCTCACTTCGACTCCAAGTTCAGACACTTGAGCACAGCCCCTACGGTGGAGGCACAGCTGGCCGTGCCTCTCTCCCCAACCACTGACTGCACAGGGACAGTTTAAGTTTCCTCCTGAGAAGTGAGCACTCACTTCGACTCATGACAGCCGTTGACTTCACCACAGCCACTTTGTGTGGGATGCTGTGGTCCTCCAGGATGTGGGGATTAGTAGTAGCCACTGGTCGAGCTTCTCTCCCCGGTCTCGTCCCACCCCTCTTCCGCTGTAACCCTATCTTTGAGAAGCAAGCTGTCACTTCAACTCATGGACTTCCCCTATGTGCGGGTGGTACTCCAGTAGTCGACCGATCGCCCATAGCACAGCCACTTAGTGCGTAGGGACAGTTTAAGTTTCCTCCTGAGAAGTCAGCACTCACTTCAACTCATGACAGCCATTGACTTCACCACAGCCACTTCTCGGTGGATGCTTTGTTCCACCAGGATGTGGGTGAGGATTAGTAGCAGAAGCTGGTCGAGCTTCTCTCCCCAGTCTCATATGGAGCAATTTTGAGCTCTCACTTCGACTCCAAGTTCAGACACTTGAGCACAGCCCCTACGGTGGAGGCACAGCTGGCCGTGCCTCTCTCCCCAACCACTGACTGCACAGGGACAGTTTAAGTTTCCTCCTGAGAAGTGAGCACTCACTTCGACTCATGACAGCCGTTGACTTCACCACAGCCACTTTGTGTGGGATGCTGTGGTCCTCCAGGATGTGGGGATTAGTAGTAGCCACTGGTCGAGCTTCTCTCCCCGGTCTCGTCCCACCCCTCTTCCGCTGTAACCCTATCTTTGAGAAGCAAGCTGTCACTTCAACTCATGGACTTCCCCTATGTGCGGGTGGTACTCCAGGTGTCCACCGATCGCCCATAGAACAGCCACTTAGTGTGTACGGACAGTTTAATTTTCCTGAGAAGTGAGCACTCACTTCAACTCATGACAGCCATTGACTTCACCACAGCCACTACTGCGGATGCTGTGGTCCTCCAGGATGTGGGTGAGGATTAGTCGCAGCAGCTGGTCGAGCTCCTCTCCCTGGTCTCGTCCCACCCCTCTTCCGCTGTAACGCCCTCTTTGAGAAGCAAGCTGTCACTGAAACTCATGAAAGCCATAGACTTCCGAAGCAACCTTTCACTTCAACTCATTGACTTCCCCTTTGAGAAAAAGCTAAGCTCCAGTAATGCACCGTTTTTCCGTGGGACAGCTCTCTTTCGAGAAGCTGCACTGCATATGCAGCAGTGCCATGGCTTTGAGAAGCCGAGACCCATCCCAGCCACCGGGAACCGGAGGAAAACTCCAGCAGTCCACGGGTCACCCTTTAGATAGCTCGGGGATCAAATGGAGTCCTTGATCTGTGTGCTGATTTTGAGAAGCAACCTTTCACTGAAACTCATTCACTTCCCCAATTGTGGCTGGTACTCCAACAGTCCACCGAACTCCCATAGCACAGCCACTTAGTGCATACTAGGGACAGTTTAAGTTTCCTCCTGAGAAGTCAGCACTCACTTCGACTCATGACAGCCATTGACTTCACCACAGCCACTTTGTGTGGGATGCTGTGGTCCTCCAGGATGTGGGGATTAGTAGTAGTCACTGGTCGAGCTTGTCTCCCCGGTCTCGTCCCACCCCTCTTCCGCTGTAACCCTGTCTTTGAGAAGCAAGCTGTCACTTCAACTCATGGACTTCCCCTCAGAGAAAAAGCTAAGCTCCAGCAGTCCACCGATCTCCCGTAGCACAGCCACTACATTTCCTGAGAAGTGAGCTCTCACTTCAACTCGTCTTGTAGTGCGCCCGCCGAGTTGAGCACAGCCACTACAGTGGAGGCGCCTGCCCGCCTGCCTGGGAGCCATCCTTGTGAGGTAGCTGGATCTGCTGGGACTGACTCCCCCACAGATCTATGGCTTACTTGTGCAAGGTACCAGCTTTTCTGGGCCCGCCAACCCATGCCTGCCTGCCTGTCTGCCCGCCTCCCCCGGGGTGCTGCTGTGGTGGGGCATCTGCCAGGACTGACTCCTCGCCTGCTCTGCCCGCCTGGTGCCTGGGAGATGGGCTTTGCGGTTCGTGGCCAGCACCCTCCGGCACGCTTGCTCCCAGTCGTCCTCCTCTGTGCCCCTCAAGGCGTAACTGCTGGCTTAGAAAGAAACAACCAGCCATCTTTGCCTCACTTTGCGCCCACTTATGGGTTGGTTTGCTATGCGTTAGTGCTCAAGCCATCCTTGCGGCACTACAATGCATGCTGCCTGCCTGCTTTCCCTCCCTTCTCCCCTTCCCGCCTTGCAGCGATGGTGTATGTGTCTTGCTTTGACTAAGGGGAGAAGTCCTTCCTGCGCTCACTTAGACTTTATCAAATTCAATAATCCCTTTTTCAAATGTGCCAGAAGATTTAGGGTTATCTCGTGGCATGTTGGGATTGCCTTGGAACTGGCCCCATTGAGCTGTCTGCAATTGCAACTTTAAATCCCTGACATACTGGAGTGTTCAAATTTCAAAAGTTCCCCTAACATCAGGGGATGATGGGATTGCCTTGAAACTTGGTGTCCATGGGGACACATGGGTAAGCTGTCATGGGACCAAAGGATAGGTTTCTAACGTGCAAATTGACGTAGTTGTAGAATGGGACTTGATTTGGGGTGAGTTAAAAAGTTTAAGCCGCGCCAAAAATCAGGGGATGATGGGATTTGCTTGCAACTTGGCGTGCATGTGGACACATGGATAAGCTGCCCTGGTGCCGAGTTTGAGGTTTCTAACATGCAAATTGACGGAGCTATCCCAAGGGGTGTGAATGGGGTGCCCGATTTTCATAAATTCCCCAAAAATCAGGGGATGATGGGATTGCCTTGAAACTTGGCGTGCATGTGGACACGTGGATAAGCTATCATGGTGCTGAGTTTGAGGTTTCTAACGTGCAAATTGACGTAGTTGTAGAATGGGACAATTTGGGGTGAGTTAAGCCATGCCAAAAATCAGGGGATGATGGGATTTGCTTGCAACTTGGCGTGCATGTGGACACATGGATAAGCTGCCCTGGTGCCGAGTTTGAGGTTTCTAACATGCAAATTGACGGAGCTATCCCAAGGGGTGTGAATGGGGTGCCCGATTTTCATAAATTCCCCAAAAATCAGGGGATGATGGGATTGCCTTGAAACTTGGCGTGCATGTGGACACGTGGATAAGCTATCATGGTGCTGAGTTTGAGGTTTCTAACGTGCAAATTGACGGAGCTATCTAAAGGGGTGTGAATTAGGGTTATGGGAGGTGCGTTAGAGGGTAGAGCCGCGCCAAAAATCAGGGGATGATGGGATTTGCTTGCAACTTGGCGTGCATGTGGACACATGGATAAGCTGCCCTGGTGCCGAGTTTGAGGTTTCTAACATGCAAATTGACGGAGCTATCCCAAGGGGTGTGAATGGGGTGCCCGATTTTCAAAAATTCGCCAAAAATCAGGGGATGATGGGATTGCCTTGAAACTTGGCGTGTGTGTGTATACGCCCATGAGGTGTCATGGTGCCAAACGTGAGGTTTCTAACTTCAACGGAAAAAAAGTTGTTTACTTTTTTAGCTTTCAATGCAAGCCTATGGGGGGGCAAAAACGGAGCTCCGGATCCGATCCGGAGCTCCGAGCGGAGCGGAGCGGAAGTGGGCGGAGCGGGGGCGGGGCGGAGCGACCCGCTCCGAAAAATGGCGGATCTGCAAGTGAAGCGGAGCGGGGGGTCCGTGCACACCCCTATTAAAAACACCAGAGCAGCTTACAGAAAAATAAAAGTTAAGATGCCACAAGGACTCTTTGTTGTTTTGCTGCAGCTAACACAGCTACCCCTCTGAAATCAATATGCAGAAGACACTCACTTCCAGCTTCAGATCCTGGGGAGGCAGTGGGCATTCTGAATTTGTGTTTGATGTAAAGTTTGGATTAGATGAGGATGAACAAACTGAAACTTCTTCTAGACAAGATAGAAGTACTGATGTCTGGTGGACTCAGGTTAGATATTCAACGTGCTCAGAATGGCGATGCATTCCTTCTGAAGCAACAAGTTCATAGTATGGGAGTTCTCCAGTACTCAGATGGCACTGTAATGTGAATTAATTTATACAAGTGAACACACACACATGCACAGTGGTGGCCAAAATTGTGGACACCGTGCCTATGGCGCAAAATAGTCTGGCACCAGCCCTGACTGTCCTTATTAGCTAAACTATTGGGAGGAGCATATGTCCGTAAAGAAAAGTCTGTTAAGCATATATTTGCTTTAATAACTCGATGAAAAGCTAAGTGAGGGAACTATATTTAAGCACCTCCGGGCCATAGAGAAATAGTGTAACGAGTGTAACAAAACCAATATGTGGCCAGATGCACATACATACACACTTGCAGTTAACCAGTACATTGTCATCATATAAACGGCACACCAGAGGTCGATTTTAGTAACACACACACACACAAAGATGTATGAGAATTTAATTTCAATTCAGAAATCACTTGAAAATGTCCCATTCACAACCCCGAGGGTGAACAGGAAGTCATGTGCTCAAGTTTGCAAAATGCGCACTTTAAAAAAATACACACTTTGAAAGATGCATAACTTCTGAAAAAAATACACAGTATTTTTTCAGGTTGTAAGTAGGTTGCATGTAACGCCATGGAAATAATGTTTTTAAAAAGAAAGATTTAACACATTCTGTTCACCAGTTCTAACAACGGTTACTGAAGGCGCATAGAGGAAGTTACATCAGACAGGAAGCCCGGTGAGGGATCGTGTGACATTAGTTTTGCAATGCGACACAGAAGACATCGTAACAACGGAGTACACTGAAAGAAGTCTAACGATGCAGAAGTGTTACAACGAAAGGTAAAATGGTACAAAACCTTTCTGTACACATTATAAGGAACACATCACGTGATCACTGATGTCATCCAGAGCTATCTATAATGTTACAGCTACAGTAATGTAGATTCAGCTAGCTTTTGAAACATATTGCCAATTCCATAACAGTAAGGAGAGTTTATATACGTTTCATGTATTTGCCTTTCTGTTGTTAGTTAATTGAATTAAGGATATATGATCTTGGCCTGAGAAATCTGCTATACCTTAGCTGCTAAACACCAGCGGGACATGAAATATTACTCATGCTCAGGAATATTGACTGATTAGGAGTATTGATGGCCTTGGAAACTGCTCTAAACCACATTTAGTAAAGAGTGATATAATATATATATGTAAAAATATGCTGCCTAGGAACAATTTCCTAGCAACTTCTGATGTTGTGGATGGCATTATTAGGTCCTACAACAGGGTTGTTAGATTAGGTATGTGGATATAGACCCTGTCACAGGAGCTGGCTCCTGTGTCTGTATCTCTGTTCAAGGTCTGTTGTTGCTGGTGAATAACTGTTTAAGATGGGATGGCTGTCTGTAAGCAAGTAGAGGCCTACCACCCAAGACCTATGAGTGGGAAATATCATTGCTCAGGTGGGCTGTAGATCCCTGATGATAGATTTGAGTGGTTTTAGCTAGGAAATGGAAATGACAACAAGTAGTGCTCTATTGCTGTCATGAACTTCCCCTCAGAGCAAGGTATTAAAGTGGAGGCAGCTAGCAGTGGTCAGCAGGTGGGTAGGGTAGAGGGAGGAAGGGGAAACTTGAGATCCTTTTTTTATCATCTTACCCTCACCCTCCCCAATGGCAGTGGCAACTCACAGTCCCCCCACTCCACCCAGATCTTACATGGGAAGATTTCAACAGATTATTTATTAACACCCTCACAACTTTCCTTCACACGATCCTTTGTAGATATGACAAACAGGTACCCACACAGTGGTCGGCAACCCTTGTTTTGACTTCCCTTTCAGATAATACAGCTGGAAAACTAAAATTGCCAGTATTTCATTGAAATTGTGAGGACAGCTTAAAATTCTTCCAGAGGACCAACTCCTGAAAGATAATTCATGTTTGTCTGTTGTAGCAAAACAGCAGGGATACTTGTGTTATATTGAAGACTAAGGGCGCAATCCTATCTGAACACCTGTAAGCCTCTGAACCTGCTCATCATTTTTGCTAGCCGGGCATTTTTATCAGTTTGGCTGAGACGTCGGAGAGGGGAAGGGCAGAAGTTGGGGAGGGAACAGGATTCCTTGTAAACTTTTGTGGGTTAGACTCCACCTCATCAGTTATTGTAAGATTCCAAAAGCCCAGAAAGAAGGAGTTAAATATAAAGTAAAATAATTCAAGAGAAAACCTATGAGTCTGAGTTGACAACCCTCTTTGATGTAAATGTACAAGCTTGCCGACATATACACAAAACACAACTCCTTACACTCACGTTCAAATTTACTCAAGCATGGCTCAATACTCAGTTTCCACCTCCACAAAAACACTTAACTCTCCATTTGAGTCAGAGCTACTACTTGAAGGGTGTTGCTGTTATGAGAGCAGGATACACTTTTTTCTTCTTCAAAATTAACAGAACTACTTCTATAAATGGAATTCATGAAGTGAAAAATAATTAGTTAGATATCAAATGAAATAATTTTGTGCCACCTTTTACAATTTCTGTGGCATAAGATTTTGTTGACTCTAGGCCACTTCATCTGACAAATTGAGTTCTCGCCCTGTGGGAGCTTATTCTACAATGAATCTGTTTAAGGTGCCACAAGACACTGTCGTTTTTTTGTTTTCTTCCCCTGCAACAGACTCACACAGACAGTTCTCTGGAATATGCAGTCAACCCTTCATTTTTTCAGTAACTCTTAGGAGGAAAAAAATTAAGTTAATTTCCCCCCCAACATACGTTCAAGCTACAATTGGCGATGGCTTTTAAATGGCGATAAAACCTTTAGGACTCCTAAAATGTTATTTACAGTATTTAATTTGAAATGAATGATACGTTTGCCCCCCCCGCCCAAGATGCATTCATTTGAAATATATTAATTTATGCTATTATTAAACTTGAATGACTATTTTTTTATTATAAGTGCAAATTGAGTCTGATTTGTAACTTGATTTTGATCTTACTTTTATATTGTTAGTTTTACTCTACCCTGTGCCTGTTTGGTGCATTCTCTTCCCCTTCTTATTGTTTTATTATGATTCTATTAGAATGTAAGCCTATGCGGCAGGGTTTTGCTATTTTATTGTTTTACTCTGTACAGCACCATGTACACTGATGGTTCTATATATATATATAAATAAATAAATAAATAAATAAATAAATAAATAATTATGCAGTACCCTAATGGATACCTATTTTCATTTGGGCATAATGCTAAACTATGGTTTATGCTAAACTATGGTCTAGCATTATCTGATCAAGCTTTGAGTTTGTGCTTCCCCTGCCCCTTTCTCTCTCTGGCATAGCTATGAGGGAGATTGTAAACTTTTGCTTCTGTTTTTAACTAACCACAGTTTACAATTACATCCAATCCCAGACAAACTATGGTTAGTCTTAAGTATAGTTTATTGAAACAACCCAACTTCAGATCATAGATATGAAGTTGTTTTCCTAAACCACAGATACGATTAACCACAGTTTAGCATTCAGATTTAAGTGCAGTCTCTGGCTGCGTTTAGACAACATAATAGTCAATGGTGGTTTAAGTAGTCAACTGTTTGTTAAATAGTTACCAGTTGGTTATTGTGTTGTCTGACATGCAAAAAGCACCCCACAGTTGACTATTTCCTCAAAATAACCAACAGAGGTAACCAACGCTCTGCAGATTTGACTATCTGCACAACCGTTGGTTAGCGTATTGTCTGTCAGGCTCAATGGACTATTTTGCAGGGTTAAGCTGACTATCTTGGCTGACTACAGAGTTCCCAAAACCGCGCCAGCTGCTCTGCTACAGCGGCACACCTCACAGAGGCTGCTGGGATAGCACTGGGATGACTGAGGGTGGAGGGAGGGCAGGTAGAGGGGCGAGGGCTTTGTTAGTCAAATGCCAGGTTGACTATTAGTCCACTCAATGCCAGCCCCAACCACTCCACAGTTGTGTAAGAACATGTTGTGTAGGAGTACCCCCTCAATAATCAACTGTGGAGTTGACTATTAACCCACCATTGACTATTGTGTTGTTCGAATGCAGCCTCTAATTAACTGAAAATGGAAACAAAAGCTTCTGATCTCCTCACAGCTAAAGGCTTATGCACATGTCCTCACAACCCAAGGCTTATGGACATCATCCAGTGCAAACCAGGCCTCTGTTTGAATCAGTCTGTATGAGTGGAATAAACAGAATCCTAAGCAAAACAGTTGTGCAGTGGATCTGATAGGTAGCAAATAATTTTTAGGCCTCCAAGGATTGCTTGTAAGATGTCTTCTCTTTGACCCCATAGCAATTGCTATCTGTTTATTTCAAATATAAGAAACTAAAGGTGCTATTCAAAATCCCAGCCAAGGAGAATATGCAAACCCCTCTAAATAGCAGGCTACAGTACAGAGGAAGGATGATAATTCATTGAACAAGATACATCAGTTTAAAAGTTTGAATTTTAGCCAGTTAGACTGAGGGCTTTGCTAGACCTACCTGTGAATCCGGGCGTGTGGAGGGGCCAACTGGCGCTGCAGCTAGCATGCGCTGTCACTCCTAGCTAGATGTCAGACACGATGGAGTTAAGGAAGCCCCGTTGCGTCCACCATTTTTTTAATGTTTTAAAGGGACCGGAGCAGAAGTGCTCAGGTAAGTGGTGTTTTTTTTTTTTTAAAAAAAAAAGGTTTCCATGCTCCCCCCTGCCCCCAATCTCCCTCCCCCCGCCCGCGATCTCCCCACCCTGGCTCTGCTTGTCCCCTCATCTCTCCCGCCAGCTCTGCTCTTTCCCCCCTGCCCCTGATCTCTCCCCCCACCTTCCCACCCACGATGTCCGATCCCCCCCGTCGCCCCTGGGCCGCTATTCCCCCCAATGTCCCCTGGCTCCGCTCTTCCCCCCATCTCTCCCACTGGGTCCGCTCTTCTCCCCCGGCCCCCATCTCTCTCTCCCGCGATTCCCCCCTGGCCTCAATCTCCCTCTCCCCCTACGATTTCCCCCCCTGGCCCGATGGGCACAGCGCACCTGTGGAGTGCTGTGCCCAGTGCGCAGCTTCTCCTGGCTACTCACGTGTAAGCAGTGTACCCGGGAAAAGCCGTGGAAGGGGCTAGACCTACCACGGCCCCGGCCTCAGCCCTGGGCTTTGGAAAAAATGGGGCAAAAGTGCCAGTTACCCCAGGGCCAGGGAGGTTTGAGCCCTACCTGATCCCGGGATCCCCTGTGCGTCATCTGGATGCACAGCGGGGAGCCCGGGCCTCACACCAGGCTAAACCCTTGTCTAGCAAGGCCCTGAGACACTACCAGCAAATCTACACTTCGAAAACATAAAGCACAAAGAGGAAAAATAAAGGCACCATTCCTATTTTCTCAGAATATGTCTTGTTCTGTCTGTAGGGGGGAACTAAAAGGTTAAAATTGCAGGGTCCCCAATATTTAATACTCAAGCATACCCATCCCAAATAGCTTCAAGTTTGGCCAAAGTATCATAGGTGCAGGTGCGGTCAAGGATTCAAGGTAGAATGTTTGCATTCACCTAGATTTCACTTAGAATTTAAAACAACTACTCAAACTTTAATATTAAATTTCTTTTTATTAAAGAAAGGTTTAACACAATCCACAACCTTTCACCCAAGCAAAGCAAAATGACATGCACAAAAATCTTTTAGCTGTATACTCACAAATTCTGCACCACTCATACTGACTCTGCAAAGGAGCTCTTTCCCTGCAAAGGGACTTCCATCTCTCCCAGGAAAAACCAAGGAGTTACTGAGGCCTATGGTGACCATATGAAAAGGAGGACAGGGCTCCTGTATCTTTAACAGTTGCATAGAAAAGAGAATTTCAACAGGTGTCATTTGTATATATGGAGAACCTGGTGAAATTCCCTCTTCATGACAGCAGTTAAAGCTGCAGGAGCTATATTGGAGTGACCAGATTCAAAAGAGGGCAGGGCACCTGCAGCTTTAACTGTTGTGATGAAGAGGGAATTTCACCAGGTTCACCATATATACAAACGACACCTGCAGAAATCTCCTTTTCAACTGTTAAAGATACAGGAGCCCCATCCTCCTTTTAATAGGGTCACTCTACTGAGGCCTATATGCTAGGCTAAGAGCAACATCCCAGAGGGAAAGGAAAGACATCTTCATCCTCTGTGTTCAAACTTAAAAACCTTCTCAAAGTCAGTGACCTCCTTGCTATTACATATTTATTCATTTTAAAATATCTAAGTCCATTGGTCCACATCATCAGTTTAGACCCTCCTCTTCCCAGAATGTCCAATCCTTTCTGATGTACTTTTTCATCGCTGGGCTTTTCATGTGGTCAACTGTCTGGTTTACTTCTCTTTTCTTCTAGACATGGGGATTTTCTAAACTACAACTCTACCTTTCTATAACCCTTGACCAGTCACATAGAGAGCCAGTGTGGTGTAGTGGCTAGAGTGTCAGAGTGGGAGTCGGGAGATCCGGGTTCTAGTCCCCACACAGCCATGGAAACCCACTGGGTGACTTTGGGCCAGTCACAGACTCTCAGCACAGCCTACCTCACAGGGTTGTTGTTGTGAGGATAAAGTGAAGAGGAGGAGGAGGATTATGTACACCGCCTTGGGTTCCTTGCAGGATAAAAGGCGGGATATAAATGCAATAAATAAATAAATAAATAATAGTTACCTTAATAGGAGCACATACTGCTGGAACAAGTGCAAGACAATTGTAACTAATACAGCAAATCACACTTTCCCCATCCCAAATAACAAGCTTCTATACCTTAAAGCTTCACATATCACAAGCATCTAAAAACTCCCTTTATACCCCTTCCTCACCCTCCAAAGTTTCTTTCCCAATGCTATACTAATAAGCCCTTACAGCCCCCATTATTATTATTATTAATAATAATAATAATATTTATTTATTTATATAGTGCCATCAGTTTTCATGGTGCTGTACAGAACAAAATAAAACAGAATACAAAACACCCTGCCATACCATATGGCTTACATTCTAAAATGTAATACACATACTAAGTAAAGTTGCAAGAGCCAAGTAAAACTCATTCATGTCTCCTTCAAAAAGAAATCTCATTCATATTCCATGTGTATTTGATTTACAAAGAAATCTAACTGTCTGCAGTTAATGAAGAAAAGGAAGTATCTAAGTGACGAAAGAATGGCTTAAGAAAGGGGGACTTATGAAAGTGAAAACAAGAATGCCAGTTATCAATTATCACTTTCATTTAGAGCAACTATAAATGGGCATAATGAGTTAAAATATCATAGAAAGTATCATTAAAAAATTCCTGTATTGCTCTTTTCTCCTTGAGAAACGGTTTCACATAGTCCTATTTCCAGAGAGGCAGCGTGCAAATCTGTTGCTACAGCAAAACCAACAGAAAAGAGAGTCTTCTGTGGCACTTTAAGGATTAACATAACTGATTCATTATGACATATCTTTTCCGGAATTAGAGCCCCCTAATCAGATGCATGAAGTCATTGTTTTTACATGTTCAGCTATCAAAAGATAACCCCTTTTGCATTGTTCAGCTTACTTCACATCATCAAGATTGCAGAAGGCTGAAAGCAGAGCAAAGCTCCCTTGATAATCAAATGTCTGATAATCTGATGTTTCACCCAATTATGAACATACACTTCCACATTCACCACACTAGTTAAGCATTGCAAATTTAATGAGTGAGGAGCTGATGCCTTGACATGGAATTACAGCCAAAATTATAAACTGCTCAGGACTCAATAACTTCCCCACAATTCCCAACACCACCAGCACACACAAGATACTCTCAACATTTTGTTGATCTTGGAAGCTTGGCACGCTATGGTGTGTGCTAAAAATTCTTGTACAAATGAATTATCTTTTGAGTACTTGTGGGGAGGGGAGTCCACAAATTATGCAGACACAGGCCGTTGCTAGACGAGGAGTTAGCCCGGTGTGAGGCCCGGGCTCCCTGCTGTGCATCCAGATGACACACAGGGGATCCCCAGGTCAGGCCGGGCTAAGTCCTCCCTTGACCCAGGATAACCGGATCTGCTTATGGCCTGGCTTTTCCGCAGCCCCGGGCTGAGGCTGGGGCTGCGGAAGGTCTAGCTACTTCCGTGGCTTTTCCTGGCTGCTCGCTTACTCGCAAGTAGCCGGGAGAAGCAACGCACTGGGCACAGCATTCCATAGGAGCGCTGTACCCATCGGGCCGGGGGGGGGAATTACAGGTGGGGGAGATGGGGGCCGGGGGAAAGAGCGGACCTGGCAGGAGAGATGGGGGGGAAGAGCGGAGCCAGGGTGGGGAGATCATGGATGGGGGGGCGCGGAGGGGGCATCAGACATGGCAGGTGGGTGATCGGGTGGGCATGGCGAGTGGGCTGGTGAGCGGGCAGGGGGGCATCAGACATGGCAGATGGGGGAGGACGAGCGAGTGAGCTGGCAGGGGGGCATCAGGCATTGTGGGGGGGGGGGAAATCGGGCAGGGGGAGTGGGGAGCCCTTTATTTTTTTAAAAAATACTTACTTTTCCATTGGTGCGCTCCTGCACACATGGCCCTTTAAGTAAAAAAAATAATGGAGGACACAATGGGGCTTTCCCTTACCCCGTCGCGTGTTACGTGTAGAAAAGGGCGACGTCCCACACTAGCTGTAGCGCGGCGTCACCCCTATTCCCCACCGGATTATCAGGTAGGTCTAGCAAGGTCCACAATCATGTATTTTGGGATGGCTCATGTCACTCCCAAACTGTTAGACATAGTAATACTCAAGTTTAATATTACAAGGACTAGTGATGCTACCCCATTTCAAGTATTTGCAAAAAGTTTAGCCATGTCGTTGCCTCTTCCTGTGGCCCAAAGATTTCCTACCTTGGGAAAAGAATAATTAATTCAGGAATATGGGCATATTTTTTATTTTATTTTAAAATGCTTTAAAATGAAAGCTGTTGAATTCTTAAAAGCAACACAGGATTCCTTAGCATTCTTAATGATGGAAAAAGACAAGAGAATAAAAAAATACAAAATTCAATCCTTTTCATTTTACAGACATTTCATATCCACTAATAAATCAAAGAAAGGTAGTTCTGATAAAAAAAAAAATCTGTTACCACTAATACAAACACATACATCTTAATTTTTTTGTTCGTTTGTTTGAAACTAGAACAGCCAAGAGTCATGTATTTTAAACTATTTGCATTTTAAGATTATGAGCTTGGCTCTGGACTCATCTGAATTGGGGTGACACCAATAACCCATTACCGTTAGAGCTGGGAAATGAATTATCTACTGTTCTTTCAGAGAGTGTAATTTACAGTGATGGATGACTTTCAAGGCTAAACGCCCTTTCCAACTCCTGTAATACAAAAGAGGTGTCAATTGTGAGAAATGAACTACACTAGGCTTTAAATCCAGAGTAAACTATTCTCTTTCGTTTATACTTAAGAACGTAAGAAAAGCCTTGCTGGATCAAATCTAAGTTCCACCTAGTCCAGAATCCTGTTTCCCTACAGTGGCCAGCCTAATGCTTCCAATTCCATCTATAAACTGGACATGAAGGCAACAACCTTCTGCTGCTGTTGCTTCCTCACTGCCTTTGAAGACGGAGGGTCCATTTAGCTGTCACAGCAGTTGAGAGAATGTCCTACATGAATTTATCTAATCACTTTTAAAGGCATTGAAGCTATCAGCTTTCATCACATATTTAATGCCTTGGTAGAAAGATGGTATATAGATGTAGCAAATGAATGAATGAATGAATGAACGAATTTTGTGGGAATTAATTCCATAAGTGAATTATGTGCCGTGTGAAAAAATACATGTTTTGTCTGTGATAGATCTACTGGAAATCAGTGACTCCAGTTTCTAATATTTTACTGTGATTCTAGTATTTGGAGAGAGGAAAACCATTCTCTCTGTCCCATCTTTTTTGCATCATGCATACCTCTATAAACCACTATCATACCGCACTCCTCACCTCCTGCAAATAATCTCTTATTTAAACTAAAAAGTCCCAAACTCTTTCATCTTTTCTTGTAGGGAAAATGACCAACCCCTTAATAATTTCAGTTCCTTTTTCTGCACCTTCCCCAGCACTACAGTACAGCTTTTGAGATAGGTCTAACTGTGCTCAGTGATGCGATTGTAGCTGCATCATGGATTTATATGAAGGCATTATCCCCAATCCTGGTCATCTTACTTTCAATTTCTCATCTAATAATCCCTGGAATGTGCCTTTCTCAGAACAGTTACACACTGAGTTGAAGTTTTCATTGACATATTCACCATGACCCCAAAGTTCTCTTTCCTAGTTAGTCATGACCAGTTCAAATTACATTAGTGTATAAGTGAAAATAGGATTGTTTGGTCCAGTATGTGTTACTTGATATTTACGATGAACCTCATTCACTATTTTGCCCATTGTCCCAGTTTGGAGAGATCGTTTTTGACCTCTTCACAATTAACTTTGTTTCTCACCATCCCAAATAATTTGGTATCATCACCTCACTTGGTTACCCCTCATTCAAGTTAATTTATTAATTTAAATAGCATTGGTCTCAAAAGAGATCTCAGGGGAACCCTATTTATTTATACAGTCACTGAAAGACTGTTATACTCCTTAGGGTATATGTACATCAACCTAACTAGCATATATACAAAAAAAAAATGGAATGAGAATCCTGCCAAAGGGATAAATGGTTACACAAGAGCATTTCAGACCTCTCAATGAGGTCTGAATCATATGCTGTATTGTAGGACTCACTTCCCTTGTAGCCCCAAACTGCTCCAATAATGGCTAGATGAAGGAACTATGTGGGCAGGAAGAATACCATTGGTTCAGTGCCATACAAATATCATCTCAGAAAGTGAGACATACGTTGTAGGAAGGAATCGCACTCTTCATCTATCCATCTAGGTCCTGCATATAGATATAAGCAAAGTCTAGAGGGATTGTATCACAGTGAAGCCACCTTCCATCCAATTGATCCCAGTAACATACACAATGAGATATAAACCTACATCTGGTCTTACCACTTCAATCTGAAGGTGGGAATTCAAAAGCTGTTATGCATTCCCAATGGGAAAATTATCTCCAGGAGAAGGCCAGCCTCAAACCCTTTTATCTGCTGGCTAGTTTTCTAAGTGTACCAAATTGTTGTTGTTCTTGTTCTTGTGGTCATTGTTTTAAATGGAAGAGCTTTTAGTCATTTAATTTTCCATCTGCAATCTGAACTGGCACAGTCACTTTTTCAAAATGCCCCCCTCCCGAAACATGGAGGCCACTTTGAATAGTTTTCCAAAAACAATCATGTAAAGAAAATCCTTAAATTCATGTGCTGAGAATGGTTTACTTGTGGTCTGGACAGACACTACATGGAGCATTATAAATGCCGTATGTGTGTTAGCGGCTGCCTGTGGGTGGCTTTGTTCCGGGTAGTCCCAGGCTGGCTGACCCACAGGCTGGCCCATCACCAGGCTTCAAGAATATTCTAAGCAATGATCTTGAGACCTTCACAGAGCTCTAAAAGCTGCACCATACATTATACAACAAAGAAGGAAAAGACAAAGCACGAGGAACACTCACTTCCATTTTCCTAGGCCAATTCTGGATTATGATAAAATAGAATTTTCAATTTGCCTTGTGGCATTTGATGAGAAAGTTTTACTTCATTGTAAAGAACAGCATGCCGGAGTTGAATTTAAAAATGTCTTCATGTGGGCTGTGATCCTTTGTGCAGGATTGCAGCTTGGTGATGTTCTTCGGAGTAAAACACTCATATAAAAGCTATTTGTGAAGGACTTTGCAAAAGACCCATATGAAAGTCTTGAATGGAATCTGATCTGACAAGGACTGAAGGCGTTAGAGCAGGACGAAAGTAATTCTGAGTAGAATTTGATACTTTAAGATTAAAGTTCTTAAAGCTTAATGAGCTGTATTATTTACATATACTCCGTCCTCCTTTGCCAGGGTAATATATGTATGTGTTTGTGTGTGTGTTCTGCCAAGAAAACTGTCACCTTTTTTGGTGAATCAGTTGAAAATTGCTCAATTCCACAACTGTTTAAACAGTGATCTGTAGAGAGCAAATCCATTTAAAAACAGTGCCATACCAATATAAGAAATATTATGAGTTTTAAAAGGTGTTAGATGATTTCTGGCTGCTCATAAAGCTGAACTTGATCATCAGAGATTAGATTCTCCCAGTAGTGGCTGGCAGGATGGCTAATTGCTACAATATCCCTATTGTTCAACCCTCCAGCGAGTATCATTATACATTTTTATCAATAGAACTATCTGAGAGAATAGTTAACTGGCTGAGGGTAGAGTCCACATTACATTTGCCACGGGGGATGCTGCCAGACAAATTTCCTTGTAGTGAGAGATTGCTGTCATTGCCATAATAGATGGAACTATTTACAATGTAGATGCTTGCCAACACATTGTATATATCCTTACTCTTGAACAAGCAGTGAGAAGGAAGCTGAAGCTTCTAAAGGCACCAAGAACCTCAATATGAATGTGGTAAGCCATGTTATAGATCCAAATGGAAGCACTCCCCTCACGGAGGCTGCATTTAGGAGTGTCCCAAGGACCAGCCATTCCGTAATTTTTCTGAGTATGCTCAGAACAATCTACTGCTGCAAAGAAACCTGGGAAATAGTTGCCAATAATTCCAGGCTCAGTCCATGAAGCTATTTCCCAGGCTCTCTGCCAACAATTGACTCTTCTGAGCATGCTCAGAAAACCATAGAATGGCTGTCCTTAAAAATAAGGTCTATGCATCTGCTGAAACTCTCCACATCTGTCCTTCCTATCCTTATTTCCTTCTCTTCACCAGGGTACGTTTTGACAAAGGAGGTTGGCAAGCAGTGCTCCTTTGATCTTCTTTCTGAGCTCCTTCAAAGAAACGTTGTTCTAGCTTTTTCTGCAAATTCCCCAAGCCAGGATTACTTACCCATCATTAAAAAAAATAAGCAGGGGACAAGACAGAAGTGTTAATATCTATTGGGGAAAATAAACGAATTTGCTGTGTTGATTCTGTTTTCAATCAGATTTTATTTCACATATTCTCAGAACCAGCAGCAATATATACACCTTACCTCACCACACCTTTCTCTCTCTCTCACACACACATATTATTTTCTATTTCCTTGTCTTACAATATTTTTTGCAGCTGTTAAGGAAAAGCCTGTAATTTTTGCCAGTTCAAATCTAATCATATTATCTCCCCTCAGCAAGCATCCAAAAAGAGCCTTGTGTGGCGCAGAGCGGTAAAGCAGCAGTTTCTGCAGCTGAAACTCTCCCCACGGCCTGAGTTCGATCCCAGTGGAAGCTGGTTTCAGGCAGCTGGCTCGGGTTGACTCAGCCTTCCATCCTCCCGAGGTCGGTAAAACGAGTACCCAGTTAGCTGGGGGGAAAGGTAATAACGGCCGGGGAAGGCAACGGCAAACCACCCCGCTATAAGGCCTGCCAAGAAAACTTCAGCGAAAGCTGGTGTCCCTCCAAGAGTCAGTAATGACTCAGTGCTTGCACGAGAGGTTCCTTTCCTTTCCAGCATGCATCCATGTTTCCACATTAAGCAGCCAATCCAGATTTCCTTGTGTTGTGGCCCAAACATTACGGAGACGCTTCTTATGATCCAACACATCTTTAATTGATAGAAAGGCATTCACATTGCAATGGAGAGAAGACATATCCCTGCCAAGGAATACACTTCTCTGAGGATTGCTGGGTGTGCCGGCTATTTTTATTAGCCAGTTTGGCAGAAGCAACTGGAGCATGAGCAGAAAGCTTGTTTACCAAAACGCAAATTCTAGCTGACTATAACTTTCCTGCAGCAGACCTGTAACCAAGGTGACTAGGGGGAAAAGGGAAGTCAAGCTTTTTCCTGTCTGTCTTTAAGAGGAACTTGCTTATCAATCAGCCACTTCAAGTGAATGTTATTTCTGTACCCGTACAAGATTTTTTTATGAACAGTTCACCTCCAGTGCCAACATGGCTTTACTTATGCTAAGACATAGCTGATGTGGCTGTGACACTTGCCAACCAAAGAGAATAATTACTATTTTTACGAAGTGATCTGTGTGCAAACTAAAACCAAGGCTGTTGCTAGACGGGGCTGTAGCGTGAGTTACATACCGTCGTCGTCTTTACAGATCCACATGACGTTCACTGGGATCCGTGTTCATCCTGTGGTGAAACCTCTGTTTTCCCGTGTTTTATGAAACGGCTTTAAGCGCGGCTTTTTCTGTCGGCGCGCGCTAATTTGGATACGGGAGGCAGAGGTGTGGGACGAAATGAGGTCAGCACAGTTTCCAGCAAGGTCAGCACTGGTCAGGAAAAGGCGTGCTAAGGGGAGTGTCAGCGGCTTCGGCCAAACCTCCTCCGCCGTTTGCGCCCCATGCACAGCTGTGGCAGCGGCTTGGCGGCTTTTTTTTTACCAAACGGGTCTACTTTGCGCACGAACGGAAGGCTGAAAAAGTGTCTGCTGAGTGGTTGGGTGTGTGTGGTGGATGTGTGGGTTATGTGCAGCTCGGTACCTCTGTGTGGGTCACTTTTCGGGAAGGCGGGCATCCAACTGTAATGGGAAGTTGGTGACCCATCGCGGTGGGCAGCCACAGGTACTGTCCTAATGCCGGTGGCTTACGCTGCGTGGAAGATGTAAAGGCGAGCGGGGAATGATGGGCACAGTAGAGGCATGCAGGGCTGTGTGCCTATTGGTGTGGGTACGCGGCAGCTGGGTGTAAGGGGGCAACAAGCGAGGGTGGGCAGCCATCTTCCATCGGCCACGTGGCAGCAGGCAGAAGGTCAGGGAACCGTCAGCCCAGTGGGGGGACCTGCCCTGGGGCCCCTTTGCACTGTGTCAATACACTCCCCTATCCTACCGACTGCATTTGCTGGGGGGGGGGGGAAGTGACGGCAGCAGGCTGCTGACGCCGGTTTCAGACCTCCGCTGAAACTGACAACCTCCCCTTCTTTCTGCTAACGATGCCAATGAGCAGGGTTTGCCCTTTGGGGTAGACTCAGGAAGACTAGACGTCGTGCAGTTTGAATGCATTTTATTGAATACATGTGATGCGAAGGACGTTGGGATGGGGGAGGGAAGGGCACAGGGCCAGTCATCGCCGGCAAAACTCAGAGGCGTGATGGGATGTGTAGGCGCAGAGTGCCCATGTAGACGGCTGTCCTTGGATCACAGTATGCCTGTCATCACCCCCGAAAGGAAATGGCAGCATCCCTGCCTTGTCAATGTTGCCGCTCAACAATGCCACTCATTCCCATCCTCCTGCCACCGCTGGCCACGCCCCCTGTGGGTCATCCCCCAATCCCAACTGGCTCCCCTGTGCCCAGCCTGAGGGGTGGTAGTGGTGGCATGGAACAACAGCAGCAGCGCCACTTCAGCCGCCACCGCCGCCACTGCCAATCTACGCGGATTGCGCTCTTTCGCACTTGCGCAAATCATGCGGCGGGCGAAAACAACAGCAACACGGAAATCAGGCCGGTGTGGCTGCGCAACTCATGCTCGACCCGACAGGACCACAACCAGAGCAAACTCCCGCAACCACCCGCCTCCAACACCGGGATAATCCTCACAACGTTTGGACCATGAGGCGTCACACCTAAACAGGAAAATCCGGATCCACCCCTCCTCAAGCACGGAACACCCAGTAGGTCTAGCAAGGCCTCCAAAACAAACCTTACTAAGCTCTAAAATTCCTCAAAAATAGCTATTTTGGTCCTTTAAAGTTTTATTTTGCTTCCCAAAACTAGCATGAGTATCTCCACCCTGTACTTTTAAGTAGGGGTGTGCACGGACCCCCCGCTCCGCTTCACTTCCAGATCTGCGATTTTTGGATCGGGCCGCTTCGCCCCGCCCCCGCTCCGCCCATGTCCGCTCCGCTCCGCTCGGAGCTCCGGATCTAGATCGGAGCTCCGTTTCCCCCCCCATAGGCTTACATTGAAAGCTAAAAAAGTAAACAACTTTTTTTCTGTTCAAGTTAGAAACCTCACGTTTGGCACCATGACACCTCATGGGGGTATACACATGCACGCCAAGTTTCAAGGGAATCCCATCATCCCCTGATTTTTGGGGAATTTTTGAAAATCGGGCACCCCATTCACACCCCTTTCCATAGCTCCGTCAATTTGCATGCTAAAAATCTCAAACTTGCCACCATGAGAGCTTATCCAGGGACACACACGCACGCCCAGACTCAAGGCAGTCCCATCATCCCCTGATTTTTGGCGCGGCTCTAACCTCTAACGCACCACCCATAAACCTAAGTCACACCCCTTTTGATAGCTCCGTCAATTTGCACGTTAGAAACCTCAAACGTGGCACCATGATAGCTTATCCACGTGTCCACATGGACTCCAAGTTTCAAGGCAATCCCATCATCCCCTGATTTTTGGGAAATTTTTGAAAATCGGGCACCCCATTCAGACCCCTTGGGATAGCTCCGTCAATTTGCACGTTAGAAACCTCAAACTCGGCACCATGATAGCTTATCCATGTGTCCACATGGACGCCCAGACTCAAGGCAATCCCATCATCCCCTGATTTTTGGCGCAGCTTAACTCACCCCAAATTGTCCCATTCTACAACTACGTCAATTTGCATGTTAGACACCTCAAACTCGGCACCATGATAGGTTATCCACGTGTCCACATGGACACCAAGTTTCAAGGCAATCCCATCATCCCCTGATTTTTGGGGAATTTATGAAAATCGGGCACCCCATTCACACCCCTTTCCATAGCTCTGTCATTTTGCATGTTAGAAACCTCAAACTTGGCACCATGAAAGCTAATCCATGTGTCTAATCCTACTGTATGTAGGGAAATGGGACAAGTAGTGTGTGTATGCTTTGCCCAAACAGGATTTGAAATGCTCAATCAGTGGCTGTTGCACTTCACAAACAGTGCACTGCACACACAGCACGCTCACACAATCACACAGTCACACACAGAGTCCAAGTAACAGAGAGAAGAAATAGAGAATAATTTTTTTTTGGTATTTTTTTGTATTTTTTGGTATATAGAAGGAAGGAAGATGAAACACAGTGAGGCTTTAAGAGAGGGGAGGGGGGGACAACCAACCAACCAACCAACCAAACACACACTCCAAAGTTTAAAATAAGGTTTATATTAAATCAAAGTAAGGGAAAAACACAGAGCAAACTAAGCTAAAAGTCAGAAAGAAGCAAACAAACACACACACACGCGCCAAGCTAAATCCTAATCTATCTCCAAAGTCCAAACACAGCAGCAGCACCTATAACTAAGTCCTCTCTCCACGAACGCCAACCCACAAAGAGACACAAAGCAGAAAGCTCTCAGGGTGGCTCTGCCTTAGTCCCCCCTCCAACGCTGGGATTGGAGGATGCTTCATGAGGTGATCAATTCTCATCAGGATTGGGAGTTGAATGTGCCTGTCATCGCTTCAATAAACCCCGCCGCGCCGCAGCCGGTTTACCCTATCGTTTGTATGTAAATGTACCCGATTTTTTAAAAAAATATTGCACGTGAACCACAGGACGCAGAAAGTTGAGAGTAGTCTCAAAATGACCCCGATCCATGACTCTCTGAGCACAAGGATTTTCAGAACGATAGCTTAAAAACCAACCCAGTTATCCCCAATTCTTTTCCTCAATGCAATCCTATGGGCGAAAACCGCCGTTTGACCCGCACTGTCCGTTTGTTTACCCGATTTTTTAAAAATTCTAGCATGCGACCCGCACGACGCAGAGAGCTGAGAGTAGTCTCAAAATGACCCCCATCCACGACTCTCTGAGCACAAGAATTTTCAGAACGATAGCTTCAAAAACAACCCAGTTATCCGCGATTATTTCCCGCAATGCAATCCTATGGGCGAAATGTTTTCAAGATGGCGATCGGAGCGCTCCGCCTGAAATAGGAGCTCCGAAAAATGGCCGCTTCTCTTCGCCTTGCTTCTAGGGGTCCGCGGTCCGCTTCTACTCCGCCTCTGGGTAAGGCGGAGCAGGCAAATTCGCTACTGCTTCTCCGCTCCTAATCGGAGCGGAGCACATGCCTACTTTTAAGTGAATAATCTTTTATTACAGTTGGAAATACAAAGCCATGTATTCTAATGGAACATGGGCTATAATGAATTGGCAATTCCGAATCCTAGAAATAGATTTATGACTCCCACCTCACTGGCTTAATGACTTTTGTATCCACGGATTAATAACACAGCAGGACATTCAGATAATAGTAACTCTTTTACAGCCATTTATTGTATCTGATGCATAACACACATCAAAGAAATATTGTGCAATTGTGGGTATCTCTTTGTTGAATAGACAGATTCGGGTTTTGAGAACTTCTGATGTTTTAATTAAAGTAGATGCTCCATTCTCAATTCTTAAATTAACACACGTATTTTTAAGTAACATCCATCTTTGTAGCATTTGTTGCCCTGCACTCATGGAAGCCAATGGTCTGAAGAGAAAAGCCTCCAGTGTTCTGGCTTGCATGGAGAGTCTCAACAGAAACAGAAGGCTCTCCTCTTCCATCTGTTGCTCTCCGTGAGTACAGGGCAACAAATGTGATGACAGAGAGGGGTTGGCCTAAAATGCTCTCCCTCCTCGCATATTTGATCCATCTGAGTACAGAATGCCTGAATAGGGCTGTGTTTTATTTGCATATCTAAAATCTATGTTTTCGGTATTTCAGACCAGTGTCTATCCTCAATATTGTTTATAATTTTAGTACTCAGTACAATGAATCACTTACTGTGAACCCACAAACAGAATGCTGTGGATAAAGGAACAAGGAGGTTTAGCTTCTTCTCCTCCTTCTAAAATGGAGCTGGGTAGGGTGAAGATACCTTAATTCTCCCCAAGGTTGGAGAAGAGAGCAGCATGTGGTCTCCAGACTGAAGAAAAACATTTGTTAATTTTGTTTAATTATTTCGCACACTTATACCCCACTTTTCTTCTATTTTGGAACTCAAGGCTTTGTACACAGAGTTCCCAGGTAGTCTCCAAGCAAGACACTAACCAGAGCTATTTTTTATTCTTCACTTGGGGAGGAGACTCAATGGCAAAACTGAAGAACATTTGTTTTTAAAGGCTGGATCTCTTGAAATACCACGATAACCATTTCTGTCTCTGCACTTCCATCCACATTTGTTTCTTAAATATAACTACAGCCTCCTGAATCTCTTCCCAAAAGAACCAGTGAAACAGAATTGCTATAAAGACCCATATTCTTATAAATCCTTACTGTTTTCTTATTTGTCTCAGAATCCAAAAGAACTTTGAGTAACACATAGTGCAGAATGAAGACAAACATTTCGTTTTGGAAGTGGTGAAACAACTCCAGCAACTCTTCCACTTTGGAAATCTCTGAAAACAGTGGCATAATTTCTTTAATCATTATAACTCCTCTAGACCATGTGGCAAAATAAAACTGAGGTCTGTCAGTCTGAGCCACTATGCCTTCTAGAAGTACTGCAATACTTGCTTTTATTAGCTATATTCTGTGGCCACACATTATTAAGCGCTTACAGGTCACTGAACCACCATATTAAGAAATAAAAAGAAATCAATCAATCAGCTGACTGGTCTTAAAGCAGTTTTGCCCTTAGAAGCTGGGTGTTAAAATGGTAGCTCATCATTTTCAAGGCTCCAAAATGATGCCAGTGCAAGTATGCTGGTTCACTAAGGGCCTTGCTAGACCAGGGGTTAGCGCAGTGCGAGGCCCGTCCTCGTCCCTGTGTGTCCAGATGATGCACAGGGGATCCTGGCCTCAGCCAGGCCTCGAGCCACCCTGGCGCCGTGCTAACGGGAACCGCTTGTAGTGCGGTTTTTCCCCGCAGTCGGGCTGAGGCCGGGACCGTGGGTGTGTAGCCAGGAGCGCTGCGGCTATCAGGGCTATGGTGGGGACATTGGGGGGTGGGAAACGGAGGCTTGGGAGATCGGGGGAATCACGGTCCAGAGGACATCGGGGGGAATTGCGGGCGGGGGAACATCGGGCGGGGGATCAGACATTGCAGGCAGGGGAAGGAGAATTAAACAACAACAACCCCTACTTACCTTTCCTGCCTCCTGCCGCTTTAAAAATAAAAAAATGGTGGCCGCGACAGCTCTCCTCCAGAGCTTGTCCAGTCTGGCATCTGAATAAGGGCGAGATCTCTCGTTATTCATAACGCGAGATCTCCCCTCCTCTCCCCCAGATTCTCACTTCGGTCTAGCAAGGCCCTAAGACAACTCACTGCAAGCATGCCTATGTGGTTGAAGCCAGAGTGACACATGATGCTTGTGTTTACATTAAATGTTTGTGCAATTACATATTGTGGTTATGTTATATGAAGGAGTACTGCATTGGAGGCAGGCTTGATAGGCTGGCATAGTAAGGTAGCTAGCAAACCTGTCTTCAATAACTAGAGGGAGGGGAAGGAAGGAACCAACCAAAGCATTTCATAATCTGGTTGCAGCCACATGTTAGGTGTGCACATAAAAGTGTTACGTGTGAAACAGCGCTAAATAGATAGACTGATGTGGAAAAATGAACGCATAAGGGCTAAGAATAGGGAGAGAAAAAGGGGTCTGGTGATGTTAAAATAAAGATATAGGCTAAAGCATATCAGTCTTGAATCGTTTCTGAGCTGCAATAAAAAATCTCAAAACTTGCTGATCGTTCATACCCTCATCTCAAAATGAAATTATACCTATTGGTGCTGATTCATCACAGCTCTCTTCGACAAAAGCTATTCAAAACTGCAGGTGAATTTTATTAGACTCACGCAAAGTAAAATCACTATACAATTTGATCAATAATATTTCTCCATGATGGTGCAGCACTGAGATTTAATGCAATCATTCTAATATGCCAAACATAATGCTAGTTTTTATCATGCTCCTTTGGGGTTCAGGGTCAGACACAGCACAGCTAAACCATGATCATGGATAGCACACTTTCAAAATAATTACACTCAAAACTAAATTGTAGTTCGTGGTAGTTCACACTGTTTCATAAAATAACCAAAACCTGAAGATGACTGAAGAGCTATATATGTTTCTCCACCTACGTTTTGAAAATGACATAAACAAAAGATGATTATGAGAACACTGTCAGAATAATGTTCCCTGTGCATTTCAGAGGCAGAAAGATGTCAACTGGATTTCAGTTTAAACCACAGGGAAATCAGTTGTTAATCAGGCTGTATTTTTTTCTGAATTAATAAAATACTTGATTTTAATTGCTGCTTTGTTGCTTTTTTACTTTGAGAACACTGTAGATGTTCTAATATAAACCACACTCCTGTAAAAGTGCAGGTCATACAATATTTTCATTGATTGCTACCTATTCTCCTTCATATAAACTACAGACTCAAAGCTTATGGTCTAAGAGCATATGGTGGAATGTTTTGCTGGACTATACTATTTCAGACGGGTTGCATGTTCCCTTATAAACAAAAGCTCCCTGCACCAAAACATTTGGCTCTGACGTATGAATTTTCACATGTTCAGGGAATTGTTCTCATTAATGTGGAGAAACATTCAGCCCTTGCAGCCTGAAGTGGTGCCACCTAGCAACAACCATGTCATGTGGGATTGTATGTTTCAGCTCACAAATGAACTGGGGGTATATACTAGGCGCTTTAATTGCGGTTGTAGGCTTCCTACTTGTGCAGTGAGTAGAGCATGAGCACTCAGACTGTTTGTCATGTCATTCTTGACTTTGGCCACAGCTAGACCTAAGGTTTATCCTGGGATCATCCAGGGTTCGCCCCTGCCTGAGCACTGGATCCCCTCTGTGTCACCTAGGGCCTTCCTAGACGAGGGTTTAGCCCTGGTGCGAGGCCCAGGCTCCCTGATGTGCATGCAGATGACGCACAGGGGATCCCGGGGTCAGGCCAGGCTAAATCCTCCCTTGACCCAGGATAACTGGATCTGCTTGTGGCTTGGTTTTTCTGCAGCCCCGGGCTGAGCCCGGGGCTGCAGAAGGTCTAGCTATTTCTGTGGCTTTTCCTGGCTGCTCACTTACTCGCGAGTAGCTGGGAGAAGCCGTGCACTGGGCACAGTGCTCCATAGGAGCACTGTGCCCATCGGGCTGGGGGGGGAATCATGGGGGGGGGGAGATGGGGGCCGGGGGGGAAAGAGTGGACCCGGCGGGAGAGATGGGGGGAAGAGCGGAGCCAGGGTGGGGAGATCACGGATGGAGGGGCGGAGGGGGCATCGGACATGGCGAGTGGGCGAGCGAGCGGGGGGGGTGGACGGGTGAGTGGGCGGGTGGGTGAGCAAGCGGGCGGGAGGGCGAGCAAGGGGGCGAGCGAGTGGGGGGGTGAGCGGGGGGTCATCAGACACTGTGGGGGGTGAAATCAGGGGCAGGGGGGAGTGGGGAACCCTTTTTTTTTTTTAAAAAAAAGACCTTTTCATAGGTGCGCTCCTGCGCACATGGCCCCTTTAACTTATATAAAAAAATGCAGGATGCGACGGGGCTTTCCTTCTGACGTCTGGATAGGCGTCTATCCGTCTGATGTCTGGATAGGCGCGACGGCCCGTGCTAATTGTAGCACGGGCTCGCTGCGCCTGAAGGCCGGATTACCAGGTAGGTCTAGCAAGGCCCCCAGATGAGCAGGTTTGACCCCTGGATGATCCAGGGATAAACCTTAGGTCTAGCTATGGCCTTTGACTGTCTAATGCAAATAGCTCACTTACCACAAGTGGGACTTGCTGCATGAGCAAATTTAAAGCAACTTATCACCTATATCTGTATTTAGTAGGAATACAGACTAGTCATAGCTAAGGCAGGAATTTCCTTTCCTATACTCGATACTCAGAGGTAGAGGGATCAGGATGGAAGAACTGTTGTCTTCATGCTCTTTTCCAGCAAACACTGATGGGAACATGATGATAGATTCAGCAGGGTTCTTCTTATTGTTATGTATAGTTCCCCTCTGGATGTTTGGGCAAAGCATAAGTAAAAATGGAAACTGGTACAATATGTGCTTCAACTGTGTTTTTGTAGCTGCAAGTGAAGGATAAGCAATGAGTGGCATATGTGCTCATATTTGGAAAAAGATTATAAAGAAGTCCTAATCCTGCTGTAACTAATCTCAAAGAACGAAATAAGACATTCATTCAGATCACTCCCCTAAAGATGCTATTTTTCCAAACTTTTTAAAAAAACAAACAAACAAACAAACCCTAAATGCATTTTCGCCCATAACAAGACAGGGCTTTATCCCGGGGTGATCCCCGGGATCGTCCCTGTGCATCCACATGACACACAGGGGATCCTGGGATCAGGGAGGGATGATCCCTTTCTTGCCCTGGGATCTCACTCTCCCCTTTAAGCCTGAACATGTGGGCGGGCACCGTGGTTTCTCCCGGCTCCTTGTGGTTACTCACGAGGAGCTGGGACCTGCGCACAGGCCACAGATCTCCTCAGGAACACTGCACCCATGGGGTCAGTGGGTGGGGGGAGTGGGGATTTTTTTTTTTTAAAAAAAAACAGACCGGTACCAGTCTTGGGGGTTGGGGACCCCTGCACTAAACCATGCTGCTTAACCACAAAATGGTTAATGCATTCCATATAAAAGGCAGAAGCCACACTACTGCTTTATAGCGGTATTGAAGTGCACTGACAACTGTTGGGGCCCACTGACACATACCATCTACCGCTTTCATACTGTTTTCATAGTGTTATATCCTGCTTGGTGTAGATGTGTCATGGGCCCCAATAGTTGCCAGTGCACTTCATTACCACTATAAAGCAGTAGTGCGGCTTTTATATGCCACTTTCATGCCACTTTCATAGTGGAATATCCTGCTTCGTGTAGAAGAGCCCCATGTGAAGATATGAATCCCTATCTCCTCACTTCATGTCTTTGTGCACTAATTTGCAAACAAATTTCAAGGCGAGTAACTGAAGTATGCAGCTTATACCTTTCATGCAAAGACACAGAAATCTAGCATATCAGGGGTTAGAAGCGTGATCCCTGTCATCTCACTATTCTTTTTATGAGCAAATCATTTCTGTGTATGGATAAACATTCAGTTATGTGAGCACTGATCTGCACTTTGAAGTGGTACAGCCCAAGCAGAGATGTACTACCTCAGTGATAAAAAAAAGTCCTGAGAGACACTTCACAGAACCCATTATAAAGAAATCACAGAGTTCAAAATGATCCAAACTGAGTTTATCTTTGATAAATAGCATTTCTTGGGCCGATGGCACAGAAATACAGAAATAGCTGCTATTTCCCTTCTTATCTGTAATTACAGCTGAGAAGTCATTATTACAAGGAAAGAGAAGGAATTTTAATTCAATCCCTCTATCATTTGGATTTCACTGATGCTGAAAACATGCTGTCCTTTACTGCAGACAAATGGAAGTTATCAGTACTAATCGGTAACAGCTGCAATTTTATATAAAAAAGTCTACGCATAACAGGCAACAGTAATTCAAAATGTCATGCTAAGCAAACACATTAGGGCAGTTGATATTGAAAGTCATTCTGCAATGAAGGACGGTACATAATACACGTCTGAGTCTTGTTAATGTTTTCCAACTATGTGGACGTATGACTCAGGTAGGGTTGTTTCTAAAGTCTGGAAACACAGATCCTGGGAAATAGATTCTGGAAAAAACCCATTTCAGATTCCTAGCCTACATTTCCTGTTTCAAGACCTCTAAGCCAGTTCATGCATTTGCTAAAGGTTTCAGGTGCGTTAAGGACTTAGGGTGCAATCCTATTGTCCCTGGGAGGTCATCCATAGGCAGAGATAGAAGACCATGTTCAGAGAAGGAAGCCCACAACTGAGGGCTTCCTTGTTGTGGCCATTCAATAGAGTAGGCAGAAAAAAAGGGGCAAGTTCCAAAGCTTCCTCATTCCCCTGGCATGTCCCACAAATGGGAAAGAAACTATGCCAGCTGACATCATGAAAAAGAACCCAGACACAACTTCTTGGCATGAGTCTGACAGGCACGACACGGGCAGGGCTTGGACGTGGTGGTTCCTCTGTCAGATTTTCTCCTACCATGCTTTTTAGGATTTCTCTGCCTAGGGCCCCCATGTCTGCAATCTTGGCCTTAACTGTGTCCTCCCTTCCCTCGTCTGTGAAATTATCTTAGGCATGTATGCAGAGCACCCAAGAAGTCTGGGCTTCTTGAGAGTTCCTATTATATTTGATGCACTGTACTTATTTTATTTTATTTATTTATTACATTTTTATACCGCCCAATAGCCGAAGTTCTCTGGGCGGTTCACAAAAATTAAAACCGTGAAGAACATAATAAAACAACCAACAATCTAAAAACACAAATACAGAATACAGTATAAAAAGCACAACCAGGATAAAACCACGCAGCAGAAGTTGATATAAGATTAAAATACAGAATTAAAACAGTAAAATTTAAGTGCGAGTTAAAATTAGTTGTTAAAATACTGAGAGAATAAAAAGGTCTTCAGCTGGTGATGAAAGGAGTACAGTGTAGGCGCCAGGCAGACCTCTCTGAGGAGCTCATTCCACAGCCGGGGTGCTTCAACAGAAAAAGCCCTCCTCCTAGTAGCCACCTGCCTCACTTCCTTTGGCAAGGGCTTGCAGAGAAGGACCCCTGTGGATGATCTTAAGGTCTGGGCAGGTACATATGGGAGGAGGCATTCCTTCAAATAACCTGGCCCCAAGCCATTTAGGGCTTTGAATGTCAGTACCAGCACTTTGAATCAGGCCCGGATCTGGACTGGCAGCCAATGAAGTTGTAAAAGGACTGGCGTAATGTGGTCTCGCCGGCCAGTCCCTGTTAGTAAACGGGCTGCCCTGTTTTGTACCAGTTGAAGTTTCTGGACCGTTTTCAAAGGCAGCCCCACATATAACGCCGTGGGGCTTGTGGAAAAGTTCAAGACTTCATGGCACCCTGAGCCCAGCCAGTATTAATCACTGTCTCTAGGCACATTATTAAGCGTGCAATGGTAATTAGAACCTCCGTCATTCCTAAATTATTGTATTTTAAAGGACATATTCTTCATTCTCCCTTCTTGATTGAAAGGAAAGCGCAACATTACTAGCCTCAGGATTCTACATACCAAACTTTCCCATCAGTTTTAATTAGGGTTACTAACTTTTTGACAGGTGCTACTCATGTTCCTTTAATGCCTGACACATAACATTATTTCTTTATCTGTGTGCTAGGAAATGCTACTAAGTACACTATTTAGGTCAGAATGTGGTGTATGGTGTGTGATTTTTTTAACAATAATTCACTAACTGTTTTAGCAATAATTCACCAGTTGTTCTAGGAGCATCTATCCAAAATTTTCTATAATCTACACTGTATTATGCTTGGGGCAATGAAGACTCTGACACGATTTGGCTGTGCTGACATGGAATATTCAGTCGCTGAGGGAATTAAACACGAACCTCACACTGGGGTGGGTTAAGACTAGAAATAAATCCCAGGATGTAGAAGTCAAGCAGGCAAGGCTGATAGAAGGAAGCAAAGAAAAAAAAAATAGACTGTAGAACCTGAAATACAACCTGATGGAAAAGTGGTGGTGGCTGGCAGAAAAGCACAGAAGAGACAAAGAAATGAAGCCAAAGAGGAAGAATCAGAGAGAGGACTACAAAGAAATGTGTCAGCATTGAATATCAGGAGGGAAAGTAAACTTTAGAGGATGAGTGACAAGCTAATTGTGCTGCCCATGATTGCAGATTTCTTTCACATGCAGCCCATGCAAGGGTCCCAGTATAGATCAGGACTCTGCACTGAAGGCAAAACCATCTGGTTTGGTCCTGAGGGAGGGAGGCAGGAATGTTAGGGAGGCTGATCAAAACACAGAGTAGCTAAATATTTTTTTTACTAGGAATATAAACTCAGGTTGCGGAATTTTGCTAGATGTGCCTTCTGCTATCACAGACCCCGTTCAGACAACACGCTAAACCATGCTGCTTAACCACAAAACGGATAATGGAATGCATTGAGGTCAATGCATTCCGTTAACCATTTCATGGTTAAGCAGTATGGTTTACCATGTTGTCTGAATGGGGCCATAGTAGCATTGTAACTTGGCAACCCTAAGGGGGGCTTAGACTTCCATTTTCAGACTCAATATCCAAAGTGCTCCCCTCCCCAGTGCCAAAAATGCTTGCTCTGTCACTGGCCTCTAGGCCCAAGGAGATGAGAAGGGCCAACAGCAAATCCACCCGCCACTGGTGGTGGCAAGGGGAGAATTTGACATATTGATTTGAATCAACCAGCCAATTACTGGCTGCAGGCTTTCAGTCTATGCAACAGAATAGAATACTACACCCACAAGGTAGTTAGTGATGGGCCAGTTAGCATGTCAGCACTGAAGCAAGGGACAATTTTCTCATTAACTGAATAGCTGAACATCCAGGCATAATTAATAGAATAATTACATATAGAAGGACTCCCTCCCTTTCTGTTAATTCCTTCAACAGCACAATGAGGGACTTGGAACTGTAGCTCTACTCTGAAGTTAAGCTATGCCTAATGGTTTTGCATGAGACAGAAGAAAGTCTTTAATAGCAGCATATATGGCTTTCCATTTTCTCTCCCAGGTAAACTACCTCCAGTACAATATCTTTTCTCATCTTTTGGGATTTCCCTGAAAGGAGACTTCCTATTTGCACTTAATTGTGAGTGAGCCCCATTTATTTCTGAGTAGATATACATAGCATTGCACTGTAGGTTTTCTGCTCCAATTCAACACTTTTATCTGCTATCTGGCAGGTTGTCAGATATTCCATGTCTTTTTATGGCTACTTCAGGAGGAAGTCTTGAGAATCTCACTGAAAATCCTTGTATTCCGGATGAGTTTTCCATGTGGCCTTTTCTTCTGTTTGACTATTCTGCTATGAAGAAAATCCAGTTCTTTTCCTCTTCAAGAATAAATATTTCTTTTAGGGAGGAAAACTAGCAGGAGGAGGAGGAGGAGGAGGAGGAGGAGGACGACAACGACTGGTAGAAAAATATCTACTGAGTACTTAAGGTCAAACAAGGGTAATGTAGCATTGGTCACATGTACACAGATTTAAGACTCTTCCTTTTCTTCCTTTTCTATTTTAAAGCTTTCAGCAGTGGAAGCACTATTGATATCTTTAAAAATAGGGCACAGTAAAATCTTATGACTCGGGAAAAGGCAATTTCCATTTTTAACTGAAAAGAGACTCTCTTACAGACAGTATTCAGTACAAAAAAGTGACAATTTACATGGGTTGTAATAATTTGTAAAAATAGAAGCATCTGAGGAATATATTTTGATCCTTTAATCTTATTACTCCAATCTCAAAGCTAATGCTTTACATTCAACACTAGTAGCTATGAATGTCATTGAAATCCGAGTTCACCCAGATTTAGTTAGTGAATTTAGGGATCTATACTTCCTAAAGTTCCATTCTGGGCCCAGACCAAAACTTGCAGAGTCTGCTGGAGGGCAAAATGGATCCAGAAGGAGCCTGTTCTCAAACATCCATAGGCCCCAATATGCACCATATCCTACACATTCAAACAAAGTAGGGATTAATCTATATAATTCCAGACTCCAAAGAGTCATCTAAGCCTTGATTATCCAGGTACAGTGGAAGACCTAAGGCTCTTTCTGCAGACATCAGCTCATTTGTAGGCATCGGATATTATTAAGCACAGGAGCATCATGGGAAACCCAAAAGCATGCAGGGTATCTTAGCGGGGATCAGACCATCCCTATCTCCTCAAATGACTCTACGGCCTCAGCTAGACCTACCGGGTCTAGCGCAACCAGGGTGTGTGTGTGTGTGTGTGTGTGTGAGGATCTCGCGATATTTTTATCATGAGATCTCCCCCTCTGTTTACACATGGCGCACGACAACCTTGGAGGGAGAAGACGTTGTGCCCGCCATTTTGTTTTTGTTTTGTTGTTAAAAGAGAAGAGTGCATGAACGCTCATGTGCAAAAGGTCAGGTTTTTTATTTTAATTTTTTTTCCTGCTCACCGCACCCCTGTGCGCGGCTCCGCGGCTCCTCTCAAGTAACCGTGAGGAGCCGGGACAAACTGCGACACCCGCACACACGTTCTGCGGCCTCGGGATCAGCCCACGACCATGGAAAAAGCGGTCTCAAAGGGTAGGGTGAGATCCTGGGGAAACGGTGGGATCATCCCTCCCTGCTCCTGGGATCCCCTGTGCGTCATATCGCCCCATCTAGCTATGGATTGTGAAGCCAGTAGTAGTGGTAGAAAGGGCGCAATCCCCTTTGAGAAGGCCATAGCATTCTCAGATGCCTGACACATCAATATCACTTGTACATACATCTGAAATTAAATCAGATTCATTACAAATTGGAACCTGGAAACAGTGAAAATTATACGTTCTCTCTCTTTCTCTCTCTTGTAATGACACGGTTAAATCATTACTGCATGTAACTGCTGGTATTTGTTGCGCAAGTCTTCCTTTTATCACAATGCCAATTTACATCACTGGCAAAATGTCTGAAATTATGCCATCAAATCCAGACGAGATAGCCCATATCACTGAAGGAGTAAACATCCGTTAAGATGTTGGAACAATGCAGGCCTCAAAATCATGCTGTTTTTCTTCCAGCCTTAAACTCTAGATTCTTACTAATTTCTAACTATAAGAAACAGTCTTGCCAAACTTTCCTGATGCTCTGGAATTAATCTTGTGACTCTCATGAATCTGAGATCACAAGTTATGTAAGCGCTTGAATGAGCCCATGAATTTTGATATAACCTTACGTTCATGGAAAGTTTGTGTACATGAAGGAAAGTTCTATGAAAATTCTTCCTTAATCTATACAGTCCTTTTTATTGCAAGGGAATACATAATGTTTCCCACAAAGTAATATGGCACAATATCTGTTTGAATAACTGGGAGATTTGGGATTTGCCTCCAAGTGAGTAGTGCCCAATGGGAGTTTCCCAATGGCAAACTGCCACTGTCCCTTCTTCTTGAAATCTTGGCCTAACTCACTCACAGCTTCCGCTACAACAGCTTTTTAAAGCAGCAACTAGCAGGTGTCGTAACATTGCACTGCCTCCTCAAACAGCATCTACCATGTTTAAAGCAAACCAGACGTGGGAGCTACCTTAGCAACGTGGGAACTACCAGTCTCAACTTTAAAAGGCCAGGGGGCAATCTTGGTGGCGGTGGGGGTAACTAGTAGGCAGGTGAGTGATAAGCAGGCATAGTGAGCAGGAGAGACTGTAATTCAGGGAAAGCAGGGGATACCCATCCCGCCCCAAAACAATCATTTGCAAGTCTGAGATACTGCGAGCAAACTCATAGATTTAGTACACAAGAACATAAGAAGAGCCATGCTAGAACAGACCAATGGTCCATCTAGTCTATCTTTCTGTTCACACAATGCCCAACCAGCTATTCACTAGGAACCTACAAGCAGGACATGAATGCAGCAGCACCGTCCCACCCATGTCAGCTTTACCTTTATCAATTTCTTTCACCTACCCTTTTCCAGGACCCACCTTGGAAATGAAGCAAGCTGCCAGTGGAGGAAGATAACTCTGTGTGTGGGGGTGAATTGCCCATCACTAGTTCCAATCAAATATTCCAAGGCCAAATTTTACAGTTCACTGGTTGCCATCCTTTCTGAGGCTGTTGCCCGGCAACTAGTATACATCGGAGGTATATTTAAATTCTTCAATATAGCTCATGCCAAAGCCTGGTTTCAGACTTTAGTGTTGACACATATTTGTACCCGATCAACTTCTCTTAGTTCTACAGTATTGGGGACCATGAAACTTACTTCATAGCTGCAGGCAATTCTTGGTGTGAAAGTGCTCCACCATGGTAAAAGTGCTCCCTGACAAAGGTACTCCAACTGTTCAGCTAAGAAAGAGCTTTTTATTCTCATTTTGATGTAGAAAAGGTTCATGGTCAAATGAGATTTCCTAATCTGAAGCTTCTTTCAAGTGTGTGTGTGTTTGTCTTCCTTATTAATTTTATAATTCCCTACTTAAATCCCTTGAAAGGAAATACTGAGAACAGTTATAATTTTCAGTTCATGAGATTCACACATATGTTTTCACTGGGCATGTTTCAGGGAAGATTTAAATCCTAAACTAATTCAGTTTCATCCATGAGGTAATCTATGCTTCCTCTGGCAGTGAATTCCCATGATTATGCATCTCAAATGTTTGTTATAAATGGCTTAAATTAGCACTGATTTAAGGGTAATAAAAGCTCCAGACAAATTTATAGCATGAGCTTGCATAACTGCCCCATCAAGCTGAATATAGTCAATTTAATTGCTGCCCCTCAGGTGCTTGGCAACCATCACATTTTTTTCAGGTTTGGACAGAAAGCCCACCCAGTCCCGCCAAAAATCCAAGTGCATTAGTAGGCCAATATTTGTGGCTGGTGTGCTGCATTCAGCTTGATAAGCTGCAATTCATGCAGCCCTGCTTCAGTAACTGAGAAGCATAAATAAAACTTTTATGTTGAAAGTTTCGCCTAAAAAAAATGAGTAGGAAGTGATAAGTATCCAAAGTGATACAAGGTACAGGTGGAGAATGTATATTCAAACATAGGCCCACATTTGTTGTGAGCTCTGTTGTAATCTGAACAGAAAGGACAGTGGGAGTTTCCAAGAAAATACTACCTGATATGAGCACCACGATTCCTGAAACTCTAGACAGTATTATCTTTACAACTACCTTTGCATGCGTCATTTTTAAAGGAATGGCAATAAAAGCTTGCTGCTTCTGTGCATTGTAAACAATAAAGAAAAGACCTTTCAGCAGATAAAGAACACATTCACAAATCAGTCCAGAAAGGTTTGCCAGGTTGCTGCGACCCTGTCAAAATCAATATTGACACACACTTAATTTTTCAGTTCATATATTCATCTCCAATAGCAATCCACCTGCTGCTGTTTTCACTAACATGGTTACAATGGAAAGGCTGAGTAAGGGACTGGTTTACATATTGTGATTACGTTCATGGAGCCTGCTTGAAACAGTCTCCTGTGAATGGTTGCTGTATAATGAAGCCCTATGAAGAGAGACTGAAAGAACTGGGCAGGTTTAGCCTGGAGAAGAGAAGATTGAGGGGAGACATGATAGCACTCTTCAAATACTTAAAAGGTTGTCACACAGAGGAGGGCCAGGATCTCTTCTCGATCCTCCCAGAGTGCAGGACACGGAATAACGGGCTCAAGTTAAAGGAAGCCAGATTCCAGGCTGGACGTCAGGAAAAACTTCCTGACTGTTAGAGCAGTACGACAATGGAATCAGTTACCTAGGGAGGTCGTGGGCTCTCCCACACTAGAGGCATTCAAGAGGCAGCTGGACAACCATCTGTCAGGGATGCTTTAGGGTGGATTCCTGCCTTGAGCAGTGGGTTGGACTCGATGGCCTTGTAGGTCCCTTCCAACTCTGCTATTCTATGATTCTATGAGGGAGCTGTAATGTGCAGATTGTCCCTTATGCCATGCACACGGGGTATGTTTAATTTCTAGAAACAGATTGTGACAGTTATATTAATTTATTTTCTCTAGAGATAATGAAGAAATCCGATGAGGCTGAAACATCTGAAAATCAAACTATAATAATAAAAAAAGAGAACCAGTATTCTTTGCTTGAGTTTGCTTGGGAAGGACACCTTTGAAAACTTTACTGGAATAAGATTTCACAGCATCAGCCTAACTTAAATATTTATTTATTTACTTATTTATGCAATATTATAGCAGTGCCCCATCCCAAATGTCAAAAGTGGACAACAAATTAAAAAAAGAATCTGCAGAAGCTTAGTCCTCCCTAGTTTGAGGAAACACCAGGGTTTATACAGTAACCTTTTATCAAGAAAATATCACTATACTCTGAGAACACAAGATCATAAGATCATAAGAAGCGCCCTGATGCTGGATCAGACCAAGGGTCCATCTAGTCCAGCACTCTGTTCGCACAGTGGCCAACCAGCCATCGGCCAGGGATGAACAAGCAGGACATGGTGTAGGATCTATGTGAGTTGTTGCTTTGGGGGATAGAGGAAGGAGTGATAGTGTGGCCTAGAGGGTAGAGTAGGCAGGGTTGAAACTGAAGCATTTTAACTACAGGTTGTGTGGGAGTGTGAAGTGGTGGTCAATTCATTATAAACTGCCTGGATTTTAAATCAAAGCTACGTTAAAATTCAATAAATAAATTAATGCTCAAAAAATCATGTGGGATACAGAAAGGGGAAGTAAACCCATATGAATTGAATGCTTAAATCTAGAATTCACATTTCTGAGTGACACATAAAAGTTTGTTTTATTTGCGCAACAGCAGCTGTGGTAACAAGAAAGGTATTTCTAAAGCTCTGAGATTACACGGTCTTTCATTCCATTCTGCTTAAAATTTCCTGTTGAACAAATATTAGACCAGTGGTCTTCAACTGGTCCAGATCCGAGATCCACCTCAGACTCCCAATACACAACATGGGACCCACTTTAACAATCACACAATTGGCCAACATGGTGGCAACTGCTTTGCCATGACCCTTCTAGACTTATCTTGTGATCTATTTTGGGGTTGTGACCCCCAATTAAGGACCACTTTATTAGACCATATTAAAATGCGACAAGGACTTTTTTTGTGTGCCAAGCTGCACATACTTACACAATCCATAACTGAACAATTCCTACATGCACATGAAGTTCATTGC